>NC_089255.1:91001686-91321269 GCF_963930625.1 Muntiacus reevesi | reverse complement strand
GAGTAAAAACACCCATTTCATAGCTTAAATTATGTTTTCAATATCATGAATAGCATTTGATAACAAGGGTAACACTGTTTAACAGCTTCTGACTTACTCTGATAAAGGATATAATTTTTTAAGTAGGAAACCATGAAATGTGTATCTCTAAAAGATAGTGAGGTAATAGTCTTGGGAGATTCTAAAAGCTTGCCAATTGGTAATTGACTTTGTGAACTCTGAATTACCCAGAGTATATCTTTCTACAATACAATTAGTAGCTATTAAGTATTATTTCAATACATAAATGTCAAGTACAAGAAAATTTGCATCAGTATCTGGCCATTTTTCTTCTTTGGTGTGGATCACACAGTTCCAAAACAAAATATCATAAACAACTTAATCAAGTGCCAATATTACTTCAATGAATGCTATAATCTTTTAAAATTATTTGCAATTATTTATCATGATCCATAGTCTTACATTAATCCGCCTTTTTATATATTCATTTAGTGAATTTTTATAGAATATCTACAGTGTTAAAAATTAAATATGTGAGACTGGATAGAATGTTCTGTGCTTGCTCAGTTGTGTCCAACTCTTTGTGACCCCACAGACTGTAGCCCACCAGGCTTCTCTGTCCATTGAACTCCCAGCAAGAATCCTGGAGTGGGTTTGCACGCCCTCCTCCAACACAGGGATCCAGCCCAGGTCTCCCTCGTGGCAGGCTGATTCTTTAAGGGCTGAGCCAGCAGGGAATCTGGCTCAGGCAGTGACGAGTCTGCCTGCAATGTGAGAGATCCAGGTTGGATCCCTGGGTTGGGAAGATCCCCTGGAGAAGGAAAGGGCAACCCACTCCAGGATTCTTGCCTGGAGAGTCCCATGAATTTAGGAGCCTGAGGGTTACAGTGCATGGGCTCACGAAGAATTGGACATGATTGGGCAACTAACACTTTCCATAGAAAAGCCCCCTTATTTACGGAGTCACACATTACGCTGAGTGTGAGGGGAATATGGCTTTTAAAACAATGAGGATAAGGAGGGCTCAGAAGGTGAGTTAAGATTAAGTATTTGGGTAGGGGCAGAAGTCAGAATCCAAACTATATACCCAGGCCAATACTTTTTTGGTTTGTTGATACAGCAGGAAATTCCTCCTTTTAATATCTTTCTGATATTCTTGGGCTATTTCATATACAAATATCATTACTCTTTCCTTGTGACAAAGTAAGAGTCAAGAAAATGACATGAGGTTGGGTGGAGGATGTGGTTCACAGAAAGAGTATCAGCATAACAGTATTATTTTATTTGGCTTTATCAACCCCATCCCATAATTGATTTCTACCAAAGCTCAAGTGCAGATTCTAACCCTGACATCTACTAGTTATGTGATAGAGAGAGAATCATTCTATCTCTTAAACCTGAATGCTGTCATATAAAAATAGGTATGATAATATCTCCTCTGAGTTATCAAGGGAATTAATACATAATGTCCATAAAATGCCTTGTATGGTGGCTGGCTTATAAAAAGCTTCCATTGGACATTTTGGTACTCTGTAGTTTCAATTATTCAAGACCAGAATGTTTGACCAAAAAAGTTGTTTCCTGTGCTTCTACATTACCTTATATATTCTCAAAATTAATTTCTATTACCAAATGCAGCATGAGCCTTCTATGTAGCTTACTGAAATCTGAAACAGGTTCAATAACCCATATTCTTACAATGTGCCCTGTTCTGCACTGCGCTGATCAATGTGCATTATCATAATATGTAGTTGAACTTGTAACCAGACTGGAAAATCAATATATACTTAATAAAATGTCTGTTTATTCTGGTCAAATATGACAATTAGTACAAGAATGCTCTTCTTGTACTAATTGCTTCAGTCACTAGTTATTCTATCCGGGAATAGGAAAAGGTCACTTGTTTTTCCCTAACCCAGCCTGACTGCACAGACATGGTTCAAGCCCTTTCAAGAACTGCAAATTTAAGCAACAAGAACAAAATTATTTCAGGAAGAAGTAACTTAAGAAGAAGACTGTAACTATGGTATTGTTTAAAAATTTTTTAAAGGTCAGAAGAGTGACTTGAACTGGGAATCCAGATAGCATCATAATTGAAAACAGATGCACCAAGCAGAAAGCTGCGTTCGGGTTTCTGGTTCCTGAACATTAATGCAATTGTCCGGTCGTGAAGTCATGCTAATGACTCAACATGAAGTTTTACTACCTCCCTCAGACATTCAGCTACTGATAGATTATAAATTACTTTGCTACCTGAAATGTAAGGCCAGACCTGTATTATGCTAATGAATCAGATGCTGCCTTGTGGGTGATCGTACAAATCATCAGGAGATATTAAAACTGTGCGGGTAACAAGCAGCTGTTTGTTTCGCTGGACAAGTCTGGATTTATAATCTGGCTTACTAGCATTTTCTATCTAGGAGAAGGAGGTTTACTTCTTTAAAATTCAGATGCTTTTTCTATTACAAAAAAGGGGGAGGGTTATATGACTTCTCACAGATTACCTCTCACAGCAAACAAATTATGATGATGTATAAGAAAACACGTTGTATATGGCAAACAGGTTGTTTTTGATTATGTGACCATTCTTTCCAAAAGTCATTTAGATTTCAAACATTTGCTTAGCATTTAATCATAAAAAATTATTTAGATAAACCTATTGGGATATTTAATAGGAAGGAGGAAAGCTGAGGAAGGAAAAGTTATTCCTTCACTTAAATCTTCTATAATGGTTTATTCAGGGAAGTTATGTTGCTTTATATTATAGAATTATTTCACTTTCATTTAAATAATGCCTTAAGATCTTGAAATGAATAGCTGATTACGAATTCACAAATAAGGCAGATTCAATCATAATGAAATGTTAAAAGAGTAATATTCTAAAATTCAAGATGCTTTCTAATTTCATATTCAGTGAGCAGTTGTTGAAGATATTCTACATGCAAAGTTATGCCAACCTTTAAGTATCTCTTTAAGGCACTATTACAAACCATAGAAGAACTAGTATCATGCCAGCTTATAGATAAGGAGAGTGAGGTTCAGAGAAGTCTTATATAGCCTAAAGTCTCATAATTAATGCATTACCTATTTTTTTGTATTCCAAAGCTAGTGCTTTTATTCTTTATACTATATTTTGCCAATGAGTCTTATATATTAAGTCACTTTGCCTGTTTAAATACCAAAAGGAAAAAATGAATGGATAAATATATACACTCAATTATTTCATGTTTTAAATTATGGACTCTGTGGCCACACTGACTGAGTTCAATCTTTTGTGTAATCTTGAGCCAATTGTATTTTACTTACATGCACCTCAGTTTCCTCATCTATTAAAAGGTGATAATCCTTGTACCTCTTGTTAACAGCGTTTACATATAAAAAACCCTAGAATAGCTGTAGGCACTGAAAACGTGTGCAGTTAGAAAATGCTAGTTGTTATTATTGGCCCATTATTTTCTGCTACTATCCAGATCACTTTCTTTCTAGATATTCCCATTTCAAAATCAAGAGAAAGTAAACTTTTGGTGAAAAAAATTTACAATTGACACGCCATGTTTATTTATGATTCATATCTTATCTCAAATTCAGTAGTTATTCTGTTTATCCTTTCCTCATGATTCATTGAGTTAGGTGTAATGTCATGCCCCTGTGGCAAAGTATTCAGGAACACATCTCTCTCTGCCCTTCTCTTACAGAAAAGAACAGGACAGGCAACTGCGCTCCCAATGAAGAATGGAACATCCAATTTGAAAGAGGATAAATTGGCAATTCAGCTATTACAACAATATCATCAACATCATCATATTTGTTAATTATTTAGAAGAAATATCCTTTCAACATATGTTAAAGTAATAGCAGTTATATTTTTAACAGACCATTATGCACCCGATTCTATGCTAAGGATTTCTCACTTATGTTTTCTAATTCTAACAAGAGCTTTGAAGAAGGAAACAAATGTTCCCATCTTAAGGGGAAACAAACTCAGAAATTTCACATAACTTGGAAGGGGCAGAACACAGGTGTTTAGAGTATAAACTTGAGTTGGACAGACAAGTTTAAAATCTGTTTCATTTTTTACAGACGAGTTTAAAATCTGTTTTGTTTTTTTCTTGAGCTAACTCGCAAACTTTCTGTCTATTTCTATAATCTGTGAAATGTCTCATCACGTTGCTATGAGGACTGTGTGTGATAATGTTCAGAAGATCTTTAATATAATACTGGATACATGGCAAGCATTTATACAAGGTTGCTCATGTCATAATTAAACCAGTGCATCAGTGTTATGGGAATTTATACTAAAACATACATCTGTCTGATTATAAACATCACCATCATTGACAACCATGTTTATCTACTCTTAAAAACAGCTACTGAGAGTAAACATTTTGATCAGCTGTTTCTTAATTAAGATTTAATTCTCTAAACATGAAAGTCATGTCTATGTATACATTGGTATTGTCAGGCTAAACTGAGAAAACTAATAAACAAATACTTTTCCCCTCTAGTGTTTAGCATTGCAAGAGATGAGCTTTTAAATATGAGTCAAATTGGTGGCCTTGACCCTGTTCTCACATGGAGAGCAGGTGCCCACAGACCACTTCAGTTTTGTATTTTTCTTTCTAGAATACAAATCACAGGAGAAAGATTCTGATTGCAATTTTTGATGTACTGTGAAGCACTCTTTTATACAGTGGGTTGGCTATTACCCACAAGAGATTAATACATTATAACACCAAATCAGAAATGACATATTCATTTTCACACCAAAAGCATACCAGCAGTATTTATTATAAAGAAATGATTGATTTGCTCCAAGGAGAAGCAATTTACATTTTTGCACACACTCACACACTCTTTTATAAACTTTCAAAGCTTTAGCATAATTACCTTCTAACACATATTTTCAATGAAATTTATTCTTAAAAAGCAAAAATTAATAGATAATGTAATTATATAATATTTTATCTTGTTCTATTAATTAATAAGTTGTGAAAATATTCTTTAAGTGGATTTAAGTAAAAACTGATGTTTTGAAGAAATCATTCTGTCATCATCTGGAATACTGCAGTCTACTTTTACTCATGCAAAAATCACTCAGCTTGTGACACTCCAATACCATTTTATTTATAGTGGCACATCTCCATGATTCTGCCCATCAGTGACTTGAGATAAAAAATATTCAAGCAAGGATTTATGACTCAATATATTAGCTTTGGAGAATCTGTTTGTACATCATAAATGATAGCATTCTTTTGTAAAATAATTGACATGTTTCAGACACAGATGCACCATATTTTTCAATAACATCTTACCTTATGAATAATTTAAAATTTTCATTTACCCATTGCTAACTTCTATATCTTCTGAAGTAAATACTGAACCTTGGAAGTTATGTAGCAATGAGTTATATAGGGCTATCTTTCCCTATTTATTAGCAATTTTTATTTTTTAATATGTAATAGAAATACAAAGCTATAATCCAGAATATATTTTTTAAAATTCAACAAATACTTCTATGTTTCAAGCACTATATTGTGAAAATTTCAAAATAAACAATCTATGGTTTCTACTGTAATTTTTAAAAATTTAAATCAGTTATAATATCAAAAAGAAAAACAGAAAAATTAGAAAATTCCATATATATTTATTAATAGAATAAAATTTTACACCAAAATTTGAATCAATGAATATGTATTGCTTCCAATCATATTAATCATATTATTCAGTTAAATGAGAGAATTTTAAAAGAGTAAGAGGATTGAGGACAGAATACTCAAATTTCTTTGCACATCTGCAAGTGATCTCGAGACCCCCCAATGAAATTGCAGCTGCAGAATGTATGTGTATCTATCACAGACCAAATGATTAACTAGTTTTCCATAAATCATAGTGTCAAGGTAGATATTTTAACCAACTGTCCAAAATATTTTGAAATGATATCACATACTGACTTGTCAATTATCTGAAATCATTGTGGCTTAATTTTGCAGTTTTCAAGATTCCCTTATTTTCTTTCCTGTAATTTGCTTTCCAGTTATTTTGCTGATATTGAAAAGTTCAAACTACAATAAGAAAAGTACAGTGAGTATACGTGTTTCACATTTAAGAATATTAAGGATACAAGGATGGGGTTTCCCCGGAGGCTCAGTGGTAAAGAGTACGCCTCCCACGCAGAAGACGCAGCCTCCATCCCTGGGTGGGGAAGGTCCCACATGCCATGGAGCAACGAAGCCCGGGCACCACAAATTACTGAGCCTGGGCTCTAGAGCCCAGGAACCGCAACTACTAGAGCCTAGAGAACAAGAGAAGCCACTGCAGTGAGCAGTCTGCAGACCGCAACTAGAGAGAGCCTCTGTTCACAACTAGAGAAAAGGATGCAGAGTAACAAGGCTCGGTACAGCCAGAAATAAATGTATAAAGATGTTCAAAAAAGAGCACAAGAATGGCCTCAAAGTCAACATGGGGAAAGAACATAAGCAAGACAATATCCATTTCAGATTTTGAAGCACTAATCCCAAGGCAAAAGCCAGAAGATTCCACAGCCATATCAAGGAAGTTGGGTCATTTTATTTATTCTTACATAGCTCTTTAACAATAGAAATGACAAGGAGATTTACCTACTAACAGACACAATAAAAATAGCAGAGAACTGAAGAGGGAAAATACAGAACCCTAGCCCAGAACTGAAAGACTTTAGTTTTTGAAAATGCAAGTTTATAACTTTGAAGTTTTTATAAAGATTATTTCAAGTCAAATTGCTAAATGATGCATACACAGATAGTTTTTGATAAAACTGTAATATTTCCAATGAGCCAATGAACTGTGGTCAGTAGGGTCATATCTTCCATGATGAAAAGACAGAAAATGTTGAATTTCTTGAACTGTGATAGCTGTGGCAGATGAATTTTTTGTCAGCCAACATATTGACTCAGTCAGAAAAAAAATAATATAAGATTTGAGTATCTTTTATCCTTGAATTTGTCAGTATAGCCTCATAGCTACTAATTAGCCCTCCAACTTAAACTCTAAAAAGGAGTTTATTATTTAAATGCATTTAAGAATATTGTATATACATACCTACTTGGAGGACTGCACTGTTATTTGTATATTAAAGACCAGAGTGGCTCATCTGTATGGACATGTTTTCTGTGCATTTGATATAATCATAATTGATTACTTGAAAATTCTTCAAATTAAATGATTAGCATACTATAAAACTATGATTCTAGGAAACATTTTGAGATATGGTGCCCTGAACCCAACCATCCCACTGATTCAAAAAAAAAAAAGACATGTGATATGTTTGATATTTCCATTCTTCCCATCAGATTGGCTCCAGTATTCCCACGTGGATTCCCAAATAGCTGATCAGCTCTTCATTTTGATTTCAAGTTAGCCAAAGGTTGGCACCAATAGGAATTCAGAGATGGGTGAGCGGTCCAGTCCTTGTTACTGAGCGTCTCCCCACAAGATCACTACAAACTGGCCGTGTCCCTCTACTAAAGACCAAACCTACTATCAGGCAGCCCTTGCCTACAGGGAATCTCCCTGGCTTATCATAATCACACCTCCTCTCGACCTGTGAGTAGTAACTTTTCTGTCCACTGTTGTTAGATTTAGGATATTTCATCACCGTTTCTATTAAAATTGCTTTTGCTTTATAAATTTTTATCATTGATGTTGTCATCTCTTTCCTGTTGGACTCATGAACAGCCCTAGGAAATACACACTCAAAATGAGATTCTTGGGTTAAGTTGCTCAGATATTTAAGGAACCCACAGATAACTCTTTGCATGTGGGAAATAGGACACTGGTAACCTCTTCCAGGTGGTGGCATCACAATTATTGAAATTACCATTAATTTTATATATAGTAAATGCTAGATGAAGTACAGACAGCTGTTGAGAAATCATTTGGCTGTGATCCTCAGGTACCATGGAATGTAAATCTGAGTATTTATTCCTCTGTTTGAACTGTTTTCTTCCAGTCACTGACCTCCTGGACCAGCACTGAAAGCAATCACTAATGTAGAATAGCTGGTCTATATGTGCAGCCTCATTCTGCGTCACTTCCTGGAAAATACACTTTCCTAGCTTGCTCTGGGATAGGCAAAGTACTCTTGTAAAGGTAGTCATGCTGAGTTCCAGTCCATGCTTCATCGATGCTCTTCTCTGTTATATTGGCCTTCCTTTCTGCATTCAACTGAGCTACCTGTGTTTTTTCCACATTGCTCAGCACCCGAGCTGATGTCCCCGCCCCTTCCTGACGTCCCCCGCCTGCTGTGTATCTTTCTCCCCCGCTCCCTCAGCACTTCAGAACACCTCTAATCACACTGTGACACTCTACTATCGGTCCAATGCCACTTGCCAGTCTCCTCTACCAGACTAGAAGATCAGTAGTTAAGGCAGTCCTGTGCATTTTTAAAATGTGGTACAACCATGCGCCAACCACGTTCTCTAGCACACAGGAGGAAATCTAGAAAAAAGATGCTGATTTAGACAATGAATGAAAATTCTTTTTTCTGAGAGTGAAAATCAATGCATGCATTCTTTCTTTATGCAATGTTTGTATATGGGTAAATCCTCACTGGGTTTAAGATGTCAGAAATGTAGAAAGTAATACATGAAAATCGCCTTTTGCCTCTTTTCATTCTTTTCTTCTCAAAACTAACTTGCATTAACAATAGACTGAGACCCACGCTTTTCAGGAAATTTTGTACCAAACAAAATAGAATGAACTATTTGAAAGAAGATACTTTTGGCGTTTTTACTTGCCTGGCAGAAATGGATGGACATATTAACACTAATTATGCTTTAGTATTTAACATTGCCATAGGCCGTGGTTTTCTTTACCACAACCTACCAAAAATATCCATGAGACAAATGATTCACATTAAGTTTTTGATACTTGCTAAGATATTTCACTTTCATGCATTGGAGAAGGCAATGGCAACCCACTCCAGTGTTCTTGCCTGGAGAATCCCAGGGACAGGGGAGCCTGGTGGGCTGCCGTCTCTGGGGTCGCACAGAGTCGGACACGACTGAAGCGACTTAGCAGCAGCACGATATTCTATTTATTTTGGGGATAATTCTGAATACAGTGTGGTTCTTTGTACACTGCTGCCTTCAGTGGCTCTCTAGTTGCTTAAGAACATAACTAAAAACCTAAACAGGCTGTTTAAAAGCAGGTGTTCCACATTTCCCTGGTTTTCCAAAAAATAAACCATTAAATTTAAAAACTACTACATGTAGGCATGTTTCCATATATTTGTGAGTGGTTAAATGCATTGAAAAAGCCAAACAAAATTTTTTAAATCCTTTAAAGTACAGTGGATATACACATACATACCACAAGTCTCTTTTTTTTTTTTTTTCTTTTTTTTTTTTGCTTTGCTCACTATACCACATATTAAATAAAGAGCTCAAGGGGGAGGCAAGACAGGCAGGTGAGTCTGAATTTGTTTTTAGTGGTGCACTCTTACTCCTGTGCACATTTTGCTGCAAAGTACTAAGCCTAAAAATCCTACCTTTTTTCAATACAAAGTAAAGAACAAGTTTACACAGTATTTCCTAAGCACAAACTAGAACTTGGCATGCCTGTGTGTGAATATTGTGACTGGCACTGTTAGTCTAATAGAAAGCTAATGAACAGCTCTACTAGCTACTGCGGCTTAAAATTCTGATTTATGTTTCATCCTCTAATTAAAATCCAGAGACCTTAATGCTGAGATATATTATGTATAAATTTACTTTAGCAATGAGATGTCTCTTACATGATGTAAATGTCATGGTGCAATTGGAGGACCTTTTCTTAAACATGAAAAATGGAAATAATCTTCAGCACAAAGATCTAAACCTTTTCCAACGGACAGGCAGAAGGACCGAGGAAACCAGTGCATCTTAGTCTGTGATGGCTTTCATGTGTTGGTCCTATGTGAGGAGCCAACACAAAATATCAATTTTCTCCCCCAAGCCCTAGTTAATTAATAAACAAGGGAAGCTAACGTGCTAATTATAATATATCTGCTACATGAAAATCGTCAGAACAGAATTCACTTTATTTTTATTTTTTATACAATTTTAAAGGTCATTTCCATTTACATTTACTGCAAACTATTGTCTCTCGTTCAACATATTCACCAAGCCCACTGCTCTATTTAATAATGTGGTTAGCACTATATGGTGTTTGCTTCTTTGAAATAAAGGTCTCAGCTAACTCTTTAAATGGAAAAGGGAAGAAGTGTGTGTCACAGAGAAGGCACTTGTAGAATTAAAGCCTAACCTCCAACCTCTAAATTGTCTATTTTGAGTTAGGATCAGAACAATAGCATTTGTCACTTTAAAATGGGAATCCTAGGTCTCTTTTCTCAAAGTGAAATCGAAAGTGAAGCTGCTCAGTCGTGTCCGACTCTGGGACCCCATGGACTATAGCCTGCATCAGGCTTCTGCGCCCGTGGGATTTTCCAGGCAAGAGTATCGGAGTGGGTACTCTTGGGTCCTGAAAAGGGAGCAGAGAAGCTAAAGGGATGCAAGAGCAGAGAGGATTGCCTGATAACTAGACAGGAGGCTTGTCTCCACAATTTTACCTTCTTTTTACAAACTGCATGCCGCCCACCATCTTAAAAATATTTATCAATATACAGATGATGAATCAATGTAGCAATGATAAATAAACATAATATATAAATATACATTATGATATTTTATTTATTCAACTTCCTTGAAATAAGTGGGAAAAGAAAGCGTAGGGCTTTAGAAGACCAAAAGAAAAGGCATTACAGTTACATTCCAAAGTTTATAGATATCATCTTCTAAGTGAATTGTTTGCATCCTCAATCAGAGACTATTTAATTTGAACACATGAATCTTACACATGGGAAATTTTTTACATAATTATAGGCTCACAGGTCCATTTGTCTAGACTGCAACTTCTTCCTTGCAATGAATTTTATATTGAGTATTTTATGTTTACTACACTAACTAGAATACTGTGTTATACAGACATAATCATGACTAGCATTTTATGGTTATTGTTGTTTAGTTATTAAGTCACGTCCAGTTCTTTTGTGACCCAATGGGCTGTAGTCTGCCAGGCTCCTCTGCCCATGGGGTTTCCCAGTCAAGAATACTGGAGTGGGCTGCCATTTCCTTCTCCAGGGGAATTTTCCCAACCCAGGGTTCAAACTCCCCATCTCCTGCATTGGCAGGAGGATTCTTTAACCACAGAGCCACTCAGGAAGTACTAGCATTTAGTAGCAATTTACTATTTCAAAAACAATTTCACCTACATTATCTTATATGACTTGCACTACCTGGTAAATTGGTCAACATGACTGCCATTTGGTAAAGTCACTTAGAGTCAAAAAGTTTGACTTACCTGATTGTGTTATTAAATTCTAGAACCTAGTATCAAATAAAGTATTTCAGACTATTAATGTCATACTCTCCTGCAAACAACATCCATCAAGAGATGATTATTGAATGAACAGAATTGGTTTTTATCTGATGTCATTTTCTTAAAATCTACCAAATGCACAGTGTATATAAGTCAAGGAACTAGATACTGGAGATATAAAAATAGTGCAGATGTAGGTTTTCCACAAAATAAACTCAGTCTAATAACGGTGTTTTTGGGGCTTCACGGGATCCACATTTTCAATCTATTATGCTTCTCCCATCCCTTGGACAGTTATCAGATTATCATGCTATGGCCATATATCATGGCACTATATTCTTTTCAAATATATGTTACTTCATGAAAAAAATTGGTGCATATAATAAAGGACTGATCTTTATACAAGGTAAATTAAGCAAATTCCTTAATAGGATACCCTATAATGTTGCAGAATTGTTTTGCTTATAAGTCTTTCTAAATATGTGAAAGATGATTGTGTGATTGTGTGATGACCTTAGGGAAAAGACCTCACAGCTTTTTATATATTTTAATAGTTGTTTTATAAATTTAGAATTAAAAAGTTAGGTTCAAAATTGAAAGTAGAATATTATTTGATGCCAGGTAACATCTGAAAATCACCATTCCTAATTAAATATCAACTGGGTTGATAGCCTAATGAATTTCATTTCTGTGTCTCCAACCTGAGGCTTGTTTTCGTTGTTGCTGAACTATACGACAAAATACGAGCTGAAAATCTTGGGTCTGTTTCAGAGATATTCAAATACATTCCTGTAAACTCTAAACCAAGAGACCAACAGATGAGCATCAATTAAGAACAACTCAAACAAAAACTACCTAGGGACTCTGAGATATAAACAAGACCAAAGAAGTTTTCTGATGCAGAGTTGATCCCTGGAAAGAGAAAAAAGTTTACAATGTTATCATTCTTAGAGCTTTCAGTTGGGTGACAGAGCACAGTCAGTATCCCAGGAGCTGGCTGAAATTCAGAAGAAAACAGTCTTTTGGTCTGTAGTAACAGGCATCAGATTTCAAAGCAACCACTCTCTTTCGAAAGTGAGTAGTTAATCCTGGAGGGTAATGCTGCTGCTGCTGCTGCTAAGTTGCTTCAGTCGTGTCCGACTCTGTGCGACCCCATAGATGGCAGCCCACCAGGCTCCCCCGTCCCTGGGGTTCTCCAGGCAAGAACACTGGGGTGGGTTGCCATTGCCTTCTCCAATGCATGAAAGAGAAATGTGAAAGTGAAGTCGCTCAGTCGTGTCCGACTCTTAGCCACCCGTGGCCTGCAGCCCACCAGGCTCCTCCATCCATGGGATTCTCCAGGCAAGAGGACTGGAGTGGGGTGCCATTCTCTTCTCCGCTGGAGAGTAATAGATCAAGAGAAAAGAAGTGAAAGTGTTAGCTGCTGACTCTTTGCAGGGCCGTGGACTGCAGCCCACCAGGTTCCTCTGTCCATGGGATTCTCCAGGCAAGAGGACTAGAGTGAGTAGCCATTATCTTCTCCAGGGAATTTCCTGACCCAGGGATCAAACCCAGGTCTCCCACAATGCAGGCAGATTGTTTACCATGTGAGTCATCAGGGTAAATTCCAAGTTTTATGTTTGCCCGATTCTTAAATCTCCACACTGAAGTAAGAAACACACATATGGAACAGACCGCCAACAACTCCAAAGAGAAAAGAACAAAATGGAACATAGCTGCTGCTCAAGAGAAGGGGCTTGTGATTGAGTTAAACAGCATTGGTTGCCTGCCATATGAATGATACCAAAACGCCGGAGGAATAATACAGAGTCAATATCATCCACAATACAATATTTACAGTTCCAGAATACAATCCAAAATTATTAAATGTATGAAGAACTTGGAAAATATGATCTGTTCTCAAGGAAAATAATAATCATCAGAAATCAACACTGAGATGGATCCAGATATTAGAATGTTTAGTCTAGGACTTTGAAGCCAATATTTTAACTACGATTGGCCAAAAGAGGAGTATAAGCTTATAATAAATGAAATGATAGATGTCAGAGGAAAATAGAAACAATGAAAAGGAATGAAATGCAAACTTTGGAAGTGATAGATACAATATCGGACCCAGGTCAGATATTAAGAACCAGTGTGGTCTTAATAGACTAGAGATAAGTAAAAAAAAAAAAAAAAAAGAATCACTAGACAAAAAGATAGATTAATAAAAGATATCTAATCTGAAGAAAAGGGAGGAAAATAATGAAAGAAAAAGGAACAGAACTTTAGAGACAAGCAGCATAACAAAGAGCAAAATCACTTAATGTGTGCATGATTATAATCCCAGAGAATTGATAGACACTTGACTAGGAAAAATACTTGAACAAATATTGGCCTGAAAATTTCCGTTTTGGTGAAAGACATATATTTATAGATTCAATAGAGCTGGTCAAATTCAAACATGATAAAGAAAGCATAACTAGATGTTTCATAGTCAGCTACTGAAAACTAGAGATAAAGAGAAAAGTCTCAAAGTAGACAGAGAAGAAGGACAACGTAAATTCAGGGGCAAAATAATTAGAATGGTGCAAAATTTCTAATCAGAAATGATAGAAAACAGAAGGCAGCAAAATGACATATTTGAAGTATTGAAAGAAAAACTTACCCAACTGGAATTTCCTATCTACTCAAATATCTTTCAAGAATAATAGTGTGACATTTTCATAGAAAATAAAAATAAATTAACCAATTACAGATCCTGAATATAAGGAATGTTAAAAGATATTCTTCAGGTTGAAGGGATATGTAATAATAAAGAACAGTATCCTCAGGAATGAATGAAGAACATCAGAAATGGTAAATATTGAAATAAATTTAAAACACTATCTTTTCTTTCTCAGTTTTAAAATATATGTGAATACTTTACAAAAATATTACAAATTCTGATTGGTACAATGTATGTATTTGTAACATATGACACAGGTGAAATCAAGAGATGTAATCAATTAAATGATAAAAGGGTAATTCAAAATATGCTGAAACACTGAGAAAGTGTTATCCTTAGAGTAATCACTAAAACAAAGCAGAAAATAACAATCCAAAGCAAAAATTAAAATAAACAATAAATTGCAACAAAATAATTTTTAAAATATCAAAATAATACAAAGAAGGATAGGAAATTTTAAAAAAGGAACAAAAATAAAAAGGACAAACAGGAAAAAATATTAAACTTAAATCCAACTATATTAATGACTTAATTAATAAGCTAAACATTCCAATGAAAAGATAAAAATGTCAGAAGTGATTAAAAATCAACTCTACACCATATGAGATGTATTATATATATAAAAACACAGGTTAAAAATAAATGAATGAAAATATAGATATCATGCAAATAATCTGTATTAGAAAGCTAAAATGGTTATATAAGTAACTGATAAAATAGACTTGGGGCAAAAGAATTATCATAAATGAGATGTACATTTAACACTGATAAAAGATTCAGGAACATTAAGAAGTCAGAAATCTATATTCAGTTGATAACAGAGCTTTAAAATCATGAAGCACAGACAAAACCAAGCAAAGAGACAATTTCACAAACACTGCTAACTTTTTTAACATCTTTAATTCAGAAATTGACAGAACGAGACACAAAAGACTCAGCAAAGACACAGGTGAGCTGGACATTATCTCACTCCCATGATTTAACTGATATTTATAGAACGGTGGCGCTAGTGGTAAAGAACCTTCTTGCCAATGCAGGAGACGTGAGAGATGCAAGTTCGATCCCTGTATTGGGGAGACCTCCTGGAGGAGAGCAGTGGCAACCCACTCCAGCGGCCTTGCCTGGAGCATCCCCATGCACGAGGAGCCTGGCAGGCTGCAGTCCATAGGGTCGCCAAGAGTCAGACACCAGTGCAGTGACCCAGCAGGCACATCCACACAGAATATGTGCAACGCTTTTAGTTTACACATTCTCCACTAGCGCAAGGGACATATCACCAAGATAAAATATATATAGCCCTACAAAAAAAGAATTAAGTAAAATTCAAAGAACTCAAATCTATGAATTTGAATTCAACATATAGTATATTCTCTAATATCAATACAATTAAATTAGAAATAAAAAATTATAAAGTAGGAAAACACAAGTATTTAGAAATAATGCAAAATAGCTTTAGATAATCTGTATAAAGCACAAAGGAATTAAAATTGATTTTAACTAAACAATTAAATTCAGCCTATCTAGTTTTGTAGGATGAAGCAAAACTGTGACTTAGAAGGGAGTGTATAACTTTAAATGCTTATACTAAAAGGAAGAAAGGTCTATAAAATCAACCCCAAGTTTTCCAGAGGCTGGACTTTATGTAAAGACTAGAAGGATATGAGGTCAGGGAATTTACAGGTTCCAGATTAGATAGGGTACCACTAAGCTGGTAAGGAGTTGAATTTTACACTGAATCCCCTGGGGATTCATTGCAGGATTCTAAGTAGGGAAAAAATGGGGCCAGATTTTTCATTTTAAAAAGATTATTCTGAAAGCAGTGTGAATTATGAACTCATTTTAGAACCATCCGGAGTAAGGGGTATAGATATGAGGAGGCCACTTCAATAATCTGTGCACAAAAGGACCAAGTCCCACTAGAATGAAGTCTAAGGATGCTGAGAAAAGCCACTGGTGTCTGAATTATTAAAGTGGTAGTAGCAAAAGGATTTGGTGACTGGTTACATGTTGGTAGTGAACAAAACAACGGACCTAGTTCAACTTTGGTATAACTGGGAAAGTGGGAATAGCACTGACAGTCACAGGAACAGAAAACAAAGGTGAAACAGATTGTAAAAGTAAAAATAGACATTAATTTTCAGAGACCTTTTATGTCAGTTTTAGATATTGAGCTTGTTTCTTTCCTCAATTTCTAATTTCTATTCCATTGATCTCTTCTCTATTATTTAATTCTGTGTGTGTGTGCATGTGCGTGTGCATGTGTGTGTGTGTGTGTGTGTGTGTGTGTGTGTGTGTGTTGGGTTTGCTTGTCCTATTTCAAAGCAATTCTGACTCAACTTTTTAATGCTGAGATAAGATTTATAGAAGATAAGATTTATATATTGTTTTCTTTGAGTAGACATTGCAATGGGGAAGATAGTAGACCTTCCCCAAGAAGTAGATCTTCCCCATGTAAGAAGTTTGACTGAAGGCAGGAGGAGAAGGGGATGACAGAGGATGAGATGGTTGGATGGCATCACTGACTCAATGGACATTAGTTTGGGTAAGCTCTGGGAGTTGGTGATGGAAAGGGAGGCCTGGCGTGCTGCAGTTCACGGGGTCGCAGAGTTGGACATGACTGAGCAACTGAACTGAACTGAAAAAGTTTGAGGCTAGTTGGAAAAAGTAGCATATGGGATCATTTCATCTTTGGAAATGCTGAAGACCTTTCTCTTTTAGAGATGGCTAAATGAAATGCTGGTGTGTGATGCAGTAGTGTTACCACAGTAGAAGGATCAGCGTCAAATGGGCTTGTTACTAGGGTATGCTTTTGGAAAATCTTGATATCCACAGCCTTAGTCTATTCTTCATCATTTCTCAGGCTAGAAATGTTCATATCTGAGATAGATTCTGCCTCAGAATAACTTCAGAACACTATCTAAAGTTAGCATGCCTCTTATCAGAAATTAAAAAGCATTTTTCCAAGAATCTGAGAAAACGGTATGCTGTAAAATGTCTCACATTCGTAAGTTCTGTAATAAACTAAATCACTGACTCTGTAGCAACCAAAAATAGCATGATTATATCTTCTAATAATTTTTCACTCTTCATCACATTTGACTTTTACTACATTTGATACTGTTGATAGAGTTCTCTTTCTTCAAACTTTACTCATGTAGTTTTCCTAATGTATCTCTTGACTTTCCTTCTCTGTTTCCTCTGAGAATTCCTGTGTTCCTTATACTCTCACGATTTCAAATAATTGCTATCAAATATGTATCTTCTCAAAACACAATTTTCCTGAATCTCAAATCATTGTATCCTACTCTCTGATGAATATCTCTACACAGGACCTCAATTCAACTTCTGACATTCAGACAACCCTCGCAGACCTTTCCCTCTCAACCATCTGGATCCATCTAATCAATTTAAGCAACATTAACCACACAGTCTTTCAAAATCCGAGGGCTTTTATAAAGCCTCCTCACCTCAACATTCAATTAACAAGTTCTGTTAGCTTTATCACTGAAGTGTATCTGGGACTTGTCACTTCTTTGCATTTGACTGGTTATTATCTAGCACTGAAACTGCCGTAACAGTTGGACTTAACTCTTTCAAATCCATTTTTTTTCCAGATATTATTGCTATGTACTAAAAACACATATGCTTGTGCACACAGATACACATACACATATGCATACATATATACGCATTCACCTTGGTATACATGTATACACATTCATAAATGCTTCATGATTAACTTAAATCTTTCTGTGACTCTCCATGGCATGGAGAATGTAGTCCTGTTTATGGCCCTAAGTTAGTGGTGGGTAAGTAGTTTTAGAATGAATGATGGCATCACCAACACAATGGGCATGAGTTTGAGCAAGCTCCAGGAGATGGTGAAGGACAGGGAGTCACATAGAGTTGGACACGACTGAGCCCCTGAACAATGACAAGAAGCAGTTTTACAATGAATGATGATTCAACAAATACGCAAGATGAACAGTTAGTGCTAATCACGGACACTTTCGGAAGCGTTATCAATACCCAATCATGAAGTCATGAATTTTAATATAATCACTTGTCCATTATAAAACATTTATTGAGTATTGATATGAGCCTGGCCTTCTTCTAGATACTAGAATGCACTAACTGGCAAGACAAAATGCATGCTTTAAATTAGACAAAGGAGGCCATTACCCTTTATAAGCAAACAGAAACCTAAGTCTGAAATGTCTCCAGGTTGAGACAACAAAACCTAAGGACAACCAGTCACAAACAGCCAACTAGGCTTTCAAACATAAGACAGTCTCTTAAGCTATGGCTAGTCAAATAACGTAATTGCTTTGCTTCCAACTCTTCTCTACAGAAGTTTTTCCACTAGCTCCTGTGGGTGGAGCTGCTCCTAACCTATTCCAGTCTAGGCCTTGTACTGCCCATTCAAATAGCAATTGGCTCAAATAACCTCTTCGGAGATGGCAATGTCAACCCACTCCAGTCCTCTTGCCTGAAAAATCCCAAGGACGGAGGAGCCTGGTAAGCTGCAGTCCATGGGGTTGCCAAGAGTCGGACACGGCTGAGCAACTGACTTCACTTTCACTTTTCACTTTCATGCATTGGAGAAGGAAATGGCAACCCACTCCAGTGTTCTTGCCTGGAGAATCCCAGGGACGGGGGAGCCTGGTGGGCTGCTGTCTGTGGGGTCTCACAGAGTCGGATATGACTGAAGCGACTTAGCAGCAGCAGCAGCAGCAAATAACCTCTTACAAATCTAACGAGCCTCCATTTGTCTTAAACAACGCTCTCATTGTGCTTACATTCTTATATAAGCAAAGAAGTAATTAATTTCAAAGCAGTGATATAGTTTCTAAAAATATAAAGCAAGTCCATTGGAGATAGGAAATTGGGGTTGATTTTTAACTAGAGTAGTCAAAAAGTAGGTCTCCCAGAAGGTGACATTTGATTTGATATATAAATCCTGAGAATGATGAGATTGATATCTTAATAATGGAGTTACAGTTTTTTAAGCAGACAGCCAAGGCCCATAAATGAGAATAATTATAGAGCATTTGAAGAACAGGAAAAGAAAAAATGTAACTGCAAAACAGATGAGGAAAAGTGGTAGGAGATGAGCTCCGTGAAGAAAGTAGGCATCTAATGGTAAGTCCAATAATAAGACTATGTTTCCAGCTTCCATACTTAGGAGAGTAACCTATTTCTATGATATTCTCTCACTTATCTTTATCATTATATACTAACTGTTCCAAATTGAATAGAAGGAAAATCCAATCTAATAGATTTATACTCACTTTTGTGTAGTTTCCAAGAAGCAACAATTTTGATTCAGTACATTTTCCTAATCCTTTCTTATATCTTTTCCTTGACCTTATTCTCATTAAATTTTCCTTTTTTTCTCCATGGTTTTCCACTATAAACATTTATCTTTAGTGAAAGACCTGGGATTCCCTTGAAAGTACAAATAAGTAATTAATAGCTGCTTAAAGAACTTCCAGTCTTTGTGTATGTATCTTAATAAGACTCAGATGAAAGCTAAGGAAAAATTAGTCTTATTGGTAGAAAATCATTCATGTCTCCAAAGTGATGGTATATGTACATGCGTGCATGCTTAATCATGTGCAGCTCTTTGTGATAGCATGGACTGTAGCCCACCAGGGTCCTCTGTCCTTGGAAATTTCCAGGCAGCAATACTGGAGTAAGTTGCCATTTCCTTCCCCAGGGTATCTTTGCAACCAAGGGTTGAACCCACTTCTCCTGTGTCTCCTGCCTTATAGAAGGATTCTTTACCATCTAAAAGTGATCCCCAAGTGATGGAGACCCGAGTCAGCAGTGCTATTAACAGAGAACAAGCCTGATATGAGCATTGAGATAATCCATGTTACCATGGGTCAGCCAAATTTAAGCATTAAGGTAATAATGTATCTCGGACAATGTTCATGTACACCATTTTGCATAAAACCTCCTAAGCTTTCTAGTATAAAGTTATTAAGCAAAAAAGCATAGGTTTTTACTCCTTTTTTAAAAAATACATTTTAAAACTGCATTAAACAGACGCCAGAACTGCCTCAAGGAATTAAGTTGCTAGCTTTTAAAAGAGTGAAAAGGTAGGAGATTTGAATGAGTACTTAAAGTTGACCATAATCTCTGAATCTTTTTATGTAGCAAACTTAACACTTTGGCCCCGGGAGTATCTTACTTGATACAACCTGGCATCTAACCAAAAGTCACCTTACTCTGAGTTATTTGAGTAACTCATTAGTGGGGGACCTTGAGATTTGTGAGTAAGAAAATGTGTGTATGCTTAATTCAAGCCACAATCATTAAGATTATATATTATCACACAATCCAATGCTACTGACATGAGAAAGCTGAGAGCAGATGTCCTTGATAATTTGCTGAAATATCAACTCAGCAGTTTAGAGGTTTCTTGCAGAAAACTGTTCTCCTTCATATAACACCCCCTTTCTCACTTCTCACTTTTATTTCAAACTCTATGAATAAAGTATATGGAGAGAAAAAGACATTCACAAATCTCCATGTGGACAATTAGGAGTTAATTGACTTACATGTGCCTCATTCAATATATAGCTTCTAAAATACATGTGTGACCAGATCCCAAAGGTCTACTACACCCCACATGTAATATGATAAGAAAATGTACTGCAAAATACCGAATAAATGGAAAAGGATGGAAAATAAATACTACCTGAAATAGTTATATTTCACAAAGACATTTGTATGGAACTCTTTCAAATGTAAAACAGCTCTATTTTAGACCTGATTACTCCTTCTGGGTGCTAGTAATCATCTGAATAGCAGCTTTTGCTTTTTAATAATGATCATCCCAAGTCCCTTGTTCAGTTCTTCTATTCTCAAACACAATGTTCAGAATCTCAAGGTTGACTGTTTCATGAATGATTCAAAATGATCTGTTCCTGAATTGCCATTTGCAACCCAGGGGTGGGTTACCATTTAAACTCCTTCACTGGGAAGCTCACCAGAATATGTCTGAAAGTGAGCCAAGATTCTGGGTTGTTTTTTGTTTTTTGTTTTTTCCCTCCTAACAGTGAGATTGTGAGAAAATGAAAGATACTGGACTCTGAATGGATGAATTTTCTTATGGAGAAAAGCTTTCTGCCACTAATAAGTCATGAGGGTTTTATATAAACAATCCCACTGCTTGGTATTTTCCTCCCCAGATTCTCTTCTATGAAAAATTCCCTGTCAGTGTCTCTGTGTGATCATTTTCTCAACCAAGTGTCTCTAGTTGCAGGTCCAAGCTCAGCAACTGTAAAAAGAACTTACTGCAAAAGAAACCATTTCCAATAAAAGCACCAGGATTTGAGTGAACAGGCCAAGCCGATTTCTGTTTTGTATAAGTGTTCAGGTTCAAACAGTTCTTTTCATGGTTTTTTTTTTTCTTTTTTTTTTCCCTCTAATAGATTGAAAGACTCCTTTATAATGCTGAGCTAGAGCAATACAATCCAGTAAAAATAGTCAAGAACCTTTCTATACAAGCTTGTAATTTCCTTTCCCTTAAGGTTATTTGGGAAATAAAAGAAAGTTATAAGTCAAAGAAAACTAGTAGGTCTTCTTCTCCCTCAGCCTCTTCAATCTTAGTCTCACAGCCTTCTGTTGAAACAATTTAATGAAATTCAATGTAATAAACTTTTATTAAGGATTTGATTTCTGGACTTGAATAACACTAAACACAGACTTTCATTTGACCATTTAAAATAACCAGGACTATTTCAGGAAAAAATCATTTCAGTTAGACTAAGACAAAATTAAAGCTAAAAGTGAAAGGAAAAGAAAAGAGTTTTATTTTATTAGGATACTGAGAGATATCTCGGAATAAGAGGCAGAATTCAAAGCTGAAGACCCGTCAAGGCTAAGAGGTCACTCCAATCTAAAAGAATATTGTATCAAGCACTTTGAATGACTTCAGAATTTTCTTCCCCCTCTTTGTTTCTCTATGTTCGATGTTTTTCTCCTTCTGCAGATCGGCCTCTTTTGAAGGGAAAAAAAAATATTGCTTTGATACCTGTATGGATTTACCAGTTACATCTCAATGTCCCAGGGAAGGGATTGATTGATTTATCTATGGTCTCAGACACCCATATAAATTAAATCAGTGGCAAGGGAGTCAAGCAAAGATAGCACAGCTCCTATGGGGAAGTTATGGTTGACAGAGAGGTGGTCCCTCTCTGAGGGAGGTATCATCGGTTTCCAGTGATATCTAGAGAGCAAGCAGTGACAGGTGCTCCTGAAATGTTAAAAGATTAGCAGTCCATCAAAAGATAAAATGGATACTCAACTAGGACCTACTCTACAGCCCGGGAACTCTGCTCAGCCTATGTGACACCTGGATGGGAGGAAGTTTCTGGGGAGAATGGCTGAGTCCCTTTGCTATCCACATGAAACTATCACAAGACTGTGAATCTGCTATATGCCAATGTTAAAAAAAGCTTAAAAAATCAAAACAAATGTAAATGAACAAACAACAAGCCCAAACCTATATGATAGTGTAAAAGCATTTCTTAGGGGTAAGTTTATTAATAATTTCTGGATATCTAATATATAGTAAAGTGATCATAGTCAACAACACTCTATTTATACTTTAAAGTTGCTGGTACAAGATATCAAATGTTCTCACCACAAAAAATAACTTATTATGTGACCTGATGGAGATGTCAGTTAATGCAACAGTGAAATTTGTACTTCAAAGGATAAAGGTAGTAAATGAACATGTTATACACCTTAAGGAGAAGAAGGCAGCAAAGGATGAGATGGCTAAATAACACCACCTACTCGATGGACATGACTTGGAGCAAACTCCAGGGAGGTAGTGAAGGCCAGAGAAGTCTGATGTGCTGAAGTCCATGGAGTCACAAACAGTCAGACACAATTTAGTGACCGGACGACAACAAAAACAACATGCATCTTAAACTGACACAATGTTATATATCAATTATATCTCAATTAAAATAAAATTAAATTCAATAAATAAAATAAAATTAAATGCAACTGAAAAAAAAAAAAGACTTGTAAAGTTAATCAAATCAACAATTACAGATAGTTTTCTCTTAAGAAGATTGCTTTTACTATAACAGTATGCTTCACAGCCCAGATGACAATTATCAGTGCTATGAACTTTCAAGGTATTTGTTCTCATTCTTTGCATCATAGCAACACATGTGGCAGATGTATTCCTGAGACAAGTAAAGAGAATAAGTCTTGCCTCTAAGTGGTGCTTCTGGGAACTTCAGAAATTATTTTGATAGCAGTAATCTAAATTTATATAATTTATAACTAATTTTTAGTTTGAATTCATAGATATCACTTATTGGCTGTGTGATCTGAACACAAAGCTGAACTTCTCTCACTGTTTTATTCCTTATCTATGTAATATAGCAATACTATCAGCCTCATAGACAGGCACATTAAATAAGATAGCATATGGGTAAGGCAATGAGGACTCTGGCGTGTAGCAAGCCCACAATAAATGTTATTAGCTCTGATAGCAGTTATACTAAGACAATGATGATAGCAATGAGACAATCATATATTTGCTTGAAATTTTGATATTTCAACTTACCTCAAGTGAAAAACAAGAAACCTAAAACATCTTTTAAGTTTCTTTTCTTTTCTTTTAATTTATATATGTATTCATAAAGATCATTAGCTGAATTTGTTAAAAACCAGGCTTACATGAAGAAAAACATTTTTAAATTATTTGATTAAAATCACAAGGCACAGGACAGTTTGTAATGCTAAAACTTTATATTTGAACAAAAATCTCCTTTAAGTGTTCTTTATTAATATGACTTAAGTAGTGCTGTGACAACTAAACATACTTCTTCCTTGCCCCATAAATATAGATTTTATACATATGGAGAGAGAGAATGTGTGTGTTTTTAATAAACACGAGTCGTACACAAGAATTTTTTTTCTATTTCCAGCCAATTACCAATAGTAATAGTAATTGATTTTAACAGGTCATTATGAATTCTGCTAATTGTTAATAGTTAGAAAGCATTTCATAAATATCTGGAAGAAATTGTAGAGACCCAAAAATTCCATGTCTTCAGGAAATTTTTGTAACACATTGAGAACCATTTGTGTCAATCACCTGCATCTGAATATAGCTGATCAGAAGAAAAAAATTCAAGTCATACAGATAGAGAAATTATTTAAATGAAGAGTGGAATTTGAATAGGTTAGCACTGGCTAGGTGAGAGTTCAGAACATAGAAGGAGAATAAAGAATACTTACAATAAGGAAATAAATACTATAAGTGGAGGCTTGAGTGCAGAATCAAGCAAGATAACTGTAATTAGGCTCACTCAAATGTAAGTAAATGGTGCATACTCACATATTGTGGGAAATTAACTTGATTTTATTGAAAAGTATTAAGTAAAAATGTTGTCAAAATCAGAGGAGTTTTGAATCAATTAAGTAATGGGAGCAACTGAGATTTCTCAAGAAAGTAGCTTCTAAGATTGGTTGATTTCTAATACTGAGCACCAGTTTGATTAGAGAGAATTCTGGAGGCAGACAAGCGAAGAAGATCTTTAGATCTGAGTATAATGACAGACTAAGGTATTATGTTGCTATTCTGTATCTTTCTATCAGCAATTGTAATAATAGCAATTTCAATATGAGATTAATTTTTTCATGTTCCAAAGAATGCAAGACAAAGACTACTTCAGCTAAATATGATCTTTATTTCTAGGAAGATTTATCTCCTAAGTTATTTCATCCTTTTTAAACTTGTTAGCCCTGATGGGCAACACGAAAAAAAAAACAAAACAACTAAATATCCTTATAAATCTTTCTATTAAAACAACAGAAATTCTTCATTTCCCTAATGTGTGCTCAGTCACACAGTTGCATCCAGCTCTCTGCAGCCCCATGAACTATACCCTGCCAGCTTCCTCTGTCCACGGAACTTTTCATTCAAGAATACTGGAGTGGGTTTCCATCTCCTCTTCCAGGGCCATCTTTCTGACCCAGGGATGGAACCTATGACTCTAGTGTCTCCAGCATTCGCAGGCAGATTCTTCACCGCTAGTGCCACCTGGGAAGCCCAGTCTGCTTAATACTTTCCTCATGAAATACCCTGGAAAATTTCAGTTTTTTCTAATCAAAACACCCTACCCGAGGTCAAGCTCCTCCAATCATGAATATCCAGAAGCTATCTTTTGAGTATGTGAAATAATATAAGAAAGCAAAGAATGCAAAGACATTAGAAATATGAGTAAATCAATGTCAAACTTAAAGCTAGAAGATTGACAAAATGATGTGACTTGATTAAACAATATTACTCTAGATGAAAATTAAAAGTGAAAGTGAAAGTTGCTCAGTCATGTGAGGCTCTTTGTGACCCTGTGGGCTGTAGCCTGCCATGACGCTCTGTCAGTAGAACTCTCCAGGCAAGAATACTGGAGTGGCTAGCCATTCCCTTCTCTAGAGGATTTTGCTGACCCAGGGATCAAACTTGGGTCTCCTGCATTGCAGGCAGATTCTTTACTGTCTGAGCCACCAGGGAAGCCCCATTACTCTAGCTATATTAAGCTGAAGTTTATTGGTTTAATTGCCTTCTTCAGTATAAGCAAAAACTGAGACGAACTATTTTAAATTATTTGCAACCTTTATACAAATGAGACGACCACATGCTTCATTCAAAATGTCATTCAATAAGCAATTCTTTGTGCCTACTAAGATTGTGATAATGCATTTTGAGGCACTAAAATTAAATATGTAAATAAGCATGGTCCTTGTACTGACACTTTAGTAGATAATATACACAAGCAACATAATATAATGATCATTTATAATATAGGGCTATATCGAGATAGTCGGGAAGTACAAAGAGGGATTCATAATAGCCTGATGATTCTGTTTCAATTATGCCACCTATTATTATAAAAGCAATTTGCTATGCATTGCAATCATCCTCTGAAGGATCCAATGAATTTAACCACTGTAGTAATACCCTGTCCTTTAACAAGTAACACATAATTTCATGGTTAAAAATCAGGTTCATAAGGTGAGTAACAAGGCTTCTTGTCGTTTATCGAATGAATACAAAGCTTACAAACCAAAGTGAAATTGTGCTTCAGATTTCTCCTTTCAAATAATTATATTTAAGAACCAACTTTGCTAACATTTTTACTAAAGTTTAAAGATGAAGGGGCCTATAGAAATAAATATCTAAAGACTAAATCTGTGTATCACATGCTTCTATTTAGCATCTCTTTTTAAGAATTTTAGTTGTGAATAAGCTTAGTTCTTGTACTCAAATCCAATGTGGCAATCACAAGTAAGTTTATCCTATTTTATGTTTAATTCAATGTGAAAAATCTAAAACTATAAATAACAGCTGGGAAGTTCAACACAGCAATTTTTGTTCCTTATTTATATTAGCATGACCTTATAATGTAGGCTTACTAAAGTAATTATTGTTTGTTAATTATGTACAAGTGAGTTATCATGGATATATTTATTTAAGTTTAGGGGGTGAATAGCTTGATTTATAATTGCTTAGTCTTAAAACATATGTTTTAAATTAACTAGTATCTGACATAGTGTGTCTTATGATGGTCTTATTTAACTGCAGTCGTTAACTAAATAGCAATTATGAGAAACATATTTAATGAATTAGAATCATCGTTTTCCAATGACTGTCTACAATGGTGGTTTAA
Organism: Muntiacus reevesi; assembly: GCF_963930625.1. NCBI lineage: Eukaryota > Metazoa > Chordata > Mammalia > Artiodactyla > Cervidae > Muntiacus > Muntiacus reevesi. The sequence goes on along the minus strand of NC_089255.1, from coordinate 91,294,461 downwards.
GCTCAGGTAACATTTTTCTTTTGGGAAAACAGTAGGCCATATTCATACTACCTAGCTTATTCTATTACATCGCTAATAAATCTCATTTCAGACAATCTCTCCCACCACAAATCAAAATTAAATAAATGGCCAAATCTGAGAAGACGCCTTTTGGAGACAGACATATCCATTGCCTGAAACGAAACCATAGTTCTGTTTATAGCGAGATGTCAATCCTATTTCATGACATTTCTAATTTCATTCACTACCACCAGAGTCCAAACTCTTGAAGGACACAATGTAACACTTGTGTTGTCTTTGTGCTTTTCATAGAGTTTACAACAGCACTTGAGACTGTAATCACTGTGTTTACTGAAAGGAATATCTATCTTTTCCCAATATAATATATGCCATTTAGATAGCTCATTCTTCATAGCCATTTGGACAGAAGATAGAGAGAGCAAGTAGTCATCATTGTCAGCAGAATGGTCCCAGGAAGATAATATGGAAATAGGATGATTGGGGTGACTTATTTGAAGAGTATGTCATTTGTTAATCACTGTATACACACACACACACACACAGACACGCACACATATATGGGCTTCCCTAGTGGCTCAGATGGTAAAGAATCTTGTCTGCAACACAGGAGTTCTGGGTTTGATCCCTGGGTGAGGAAGATCTCCTGGAGAAGGGAGTGGCTATCCACTGCAGTATTCTTGCCTGGAGAATTCCATGGACAGAGTAGCCTGGCAGGCTACAATCCATGGGGCCACAAAGAGTTGGACACGACTGAGAGACTAATACTTTTACTTTTTTCAAGTATACATACACACACATACGCACATATGTGTGTTATCAATGTCCCCAAATAACCATATCACATAAAATTTTATAGGTGATCAAACCTAAACTCAGAGAGGTTGTCATCTGCCAAAGTACACAATGATTACCAGCTACAAACTTAAAATAATCCAATGAGAATTTTAGTAATTAGAGAAAACAAAAGGATGGTTTTGGAGCTCAGGGACAATAAATTGAGAAAGGATTTAAAGGATTTAAAGTAGGAAAATTGTGCCTATATTTTATATTTTGAAATTATCTTCTTGGCTCCTAAATAAATATAGTAGTAAATCATGTAGATAAGGGGCAAGAGTAGAAGAACCAGTAGGTAAACACAATTCCAGATGGCCCTACAATTTTGCTTTTTGTCCATTACTGCTGTGTTTATCTTGCTACATGGCAAAAGAGTTTATCAAAAAGGGCAATTCAAAGATATGCAAAATATGGGAAGGATTTGACCTTCCTTTGCTTAGTTAAAGATAAAAGAGGCCAAGTGAGAAGCAATACACTTGGGTTTCCAGAGCAACCTGTGGCTGACAAGCAGCAAGAAAACTGGGACTTCATCCCTACAACCACAAGGAACTAAATGCTGCCAACAATCGAACTGAGGTTGGAAGTACATTCTTCCTGAGAGTCTGCAGGTAAGAACTCACTTTGATCAACACCTATGTTTCAACCTTTTGTGACTCCAAATAGAAAAACCAGTAAGCCCTACCTATATATCTGACCTAAAGAACTGTGAGTTCATAAATGAGTGCTGTGTTACATCATAAGTTTATGGTTATTTATGACAGTAGCAATAGAAAACAAAGCAAAAAATAAGCAGGGAGACCAATTACTGATAGTTATCATGGTCAAGTACTGTGGGAACTTGAGCAAGAAATATGGTAGTAGCCCCGAAGATGCTGTGAAAACGGGCTGGGTATATTCTGGGAATAATTAAATGGATCTGTTAATGAATTGGATAAGAGAGGTGAAGAAAAACAAAGAATCAGGTAAGACTCTTGAGTTTGGGGTTGGAACAATCCGATAAAAGGCAGTGTGCTTTATTTTCATAGAAACCACTGGCGTCACGGATTTTGCATTACTTTGGGGGCATGTGCAGCTTCCCAGATGACTCAATGATAAAAAAAATCCATATGCCAGTGCAGGAGACCTGAGTTCCATCCTTGGGTGAGGAAGATCCCCTGGAGGAGGAAATGGCAACCCACTCCAGTATTCCTGCCTGGACAATCCCATGGACAGAGGAGCCTGGTGGGTTACAGTTCAAGGGTTCTCAAGAGTCAGACACAATTGGGCAACTGAGCACCCATGCAGACATGCAACCACAGGGTCACGTGCATTTTAAGGAAAGAGATTTGCTGTTATAAATATACAAAATGCTCATATATAAATATAATCATAAATTAATTTTAATTTTAAAACATATAAATATACTATCAAATATATATATATATATAATATATATAAAATATTTAGGCAGTCATATTGAGTAATTGATTGGGTACTCGTATTTGGATCCCAACGTGATGCACAGATAGACATGTAAAATTGCCGTGATCACTCATAAAGAGTATTCAAAACTCTAGAACTGGATATATTCACCCAGAGAGCTGAGTATGAAAAGTCCAAGGCCTGTGTCATCCAAATTGGTGTCTCCACCAATACAAATTTGGGGGAGAAAGCATAATCATTCACTTTTATGAGAATAAAAAGGAGCACCTAAGAAAAGTAAGTAAGGTGAAATGTAATGGCATGTAACAGACATCAGAAAATATTTCAAGGTGTAAGAAGACGTAAATGAGGACTGAGAATTATCCATTCTATTTCAGTGCAAAAAAACACATTCATGAGTAATTTCAATAAAGTGATTGATATTGAAGGTAATTTGAAGTAGGCTAAAGAATTAATAAAAGATGATAAATAAGTTTAGAACCTGTGGTAGCTGAATAGTTAGGAAACTAATTCTGGTGAGGGTTCATACAAGCATGGGAATAAATGGGACTAAAGGGAGAGTTTTTTGAAATGCTAGTTTTCTTGCCCATATGTGCCAACATGTTTTTAAGTCATTATCAGAAAAAAGATTTTGCATAGTGGGATAGATATTGGAATAGACTGTTTAGGATTTGAATTTCTGTTCTGCCTTTATTCTATGCTATTTAGCAAAATTCTGAAATTGGGATGACAAAGAAGTAGTTAACTAACAGAGCAGAAATAAATTCTCTGAGAAAGAAGAATCAAAAATGTGCATCATTAAAACTCAAAAAGAAGAAAATCCTAATATCGTAAAAATTGATTTTTTAGGATACTTAAAACATGTATATATGTGTGCCTTCTCAGCTGTGTTTGACTCTGCGACCCCATGGATTGTATCCCTCCAGGCTCCTCAGCTCAGTTCAGTCAGTCGCTCAGTCATGTCCGACTCTTTGCGACCCCATGAACTGCAGCACGCCAGGCCTCCCTGTCCATCACCAACTCCAGATTACTCATACTCACATCCATCGAGTCAGTGACCTATCCAGCCATCTCATCCTCTGTTGTCGCCTTCTCCTCCTGCCCCCAATCCCTCCCAGCATCAGGGTCTTTTCCAATGAGTCAACTCTTTGCATCAAGTGGCCAAAGTATTGGAGTTTCAGCTTCAGCATCAGTCCTTCCAGTGAACACACAGTACTGATCTCCTTTAGGATGGACTGGTTGGATCTCCTTGCAGTCCAGGGGATTCTCAAGAGTCTTCTCCAACACCACAGTTCAAAAGCATCAGTTCTTTGGTGCTCAGCTTTCTTCACAGTCCAACTCTCACATCCATACATGACCACTGGAAAAGTCATAGCCTTGACTAGATGGACCTTTGTTGGCAAAGTAATGTCTCTGCTTTTTAAATATGCTGTCTAGGTTGGTCATAACTTTCCTTCCAAGGAGCAAGTGTCTTTTAATTTCATGGCTGCAATCACCATCTGCAGTGATTTTGGAGCCCAAAAAAATAAAATCAGCCACTGTTTCCACTGTTTCCCCATCTATTTCCCATGAAGTGATGGGACCAGATGTCATGATCTTAGTTTTCTGAATGTTGAGCTTTAAGTCAACTTTTTCACTCTCCTCCTTCACTTTCATCAAGAGGCATTTTTAGTTCCTCTTTTTGCATTTCTTTTCTATGGGGATGGTCTTAATCCCTGTCTCCTGTACAATGTCACAAACCTCCATCCATAGTTCATCAGGCACTCTGTCTATCAGATCTAGTCCCTTAAATCTATTTCTCATTTCCACTGTATAATCATAAGGAATTTGATTTAGGTCATGCCTGAATGGTCTAGTGGTTTCCCCTGCTTTCTTCAGTTTAAGTCTGAATTTGGCAATAAGGAGTTCATGAGCTGAGTCACAGTCAGCTCCCTGTCTTGTTTTTGCTGACTGTATAGAGCTTCTCCATCTTTGGCTGCAAAGAATATAATCAATCTGATTTCAGTGTTGATCATCTGGTGATGTCCATGTGGAGAGTCTTCTCTTGTGTTGTTGGAAGAGGGTGTTTACTATGACCAGTGTGTTCTCTTGGCAAAATTCTATTCACCTTTCCCCTGCTTAATTCCATACCCCAAGGCCAAATTTGCCTGTTACTCCAGGTGTTTCTTGACTTCCTACTTTTGCATCCCAGTCCCCTATAATGAAAAGGACATCCTTTTTGGGTGTTAGTTCTAGAAGGTCTTGTAGGTCTTCCCAGAACCATTCAACTTCAGCTTCTTCAGCATTACTGGTTGGGGCATAGGCTTGGATTAACATGATATTGAATGGTTTGCCTTGGAAACAAATAGAGATCATTCTGTCGTTTTTGAGGCTCCTCAGTTCATGGAATTTCCCAGGCAAGAATACTGGATTGGGTTTCCATTTCCTTCAGTATTAAAATTTCAGGTTGTCATTTATCTGGGCCCTTTGAGTGTACTTATATTCCAGAAATAAGCTCATCCCACAGGTTGCAGGACCAAGAAAGAGGAAACTTGGTGATGTCAACTTTGAATTATTCCAGGGACAGAATTCTTTCCTTCTTTTTTCTTTAAATTTCACCATCACCTTTATCTGCATTTCTTCAACTAGCATATTTGCAGCTGTACAAATCCCATGTGGAATAGCCCTGATTTCACAAACCTGGGCAGGAGTTTATATTAAATACTACCATTGTGCTGTCTGGCCAAATAGGAAAACTTACTCTACATGTGTAAGATCAGATCTGAAATTGAATATGGTCATTTAACTCCAAGTTAAAACTCAAAATCAGTGCTTCAAAAAGAAAATGAGTTCAGTAGGTTATCTATAAATGTATAGTGTTTATCCTTAAACCCTGGATAGTATGCCATGCTTCACATATGATATAAGCATTTAAAATTTAACTGATTTCTCAGGGAGTTGGATTTCAATATCAGGTCAGTGGGCTACGAGTAACTTTCAGACCTAGAGCAAGACACCTTAAGGTCTCTATAGAAAACAGCCACCTGTCATGATGTAGCATAGATTGAACAACTTAATTTCTAAATTCAAAAAGAATTGAAAATTTCTAAAATCAAAAAAGCTATGTAATTTACACTTATATAAGTAGAGCTACCATTGTCTTTTCATTTTGGAAGTTTATTGCCACATTCTCCTTGAATTTCTAAGCTGCTGACAGAGAAGGAAGGCATAAAGGGTAAGTAAAGGGGTAAGAAAGTAGTAGAATTTGATAGATCAAATTCTGATGCTAGGTATCATTTTGGAAAATCTAGAAAAAGGAAAGAACAACTTTTACATAATGCATATTTGTAGTATTTGAATTTTGCTGTATTTGCAGTATTTGAATTTTGCTGTAACATTTATGAAGCATAAATGCAGTATTTGAATTTTGCTGTAACATTTATGAAGCAGAGAATTTTTTTCATCATCAAACTTTTCCATTACAAACAATTTGAGTCTCTGAAATTCAACCTGGCTATACTTCTACCACCTAAACTATCCCTCAGAGTGGCACCAGTCCCAGCTCTGCCAAGACATCACCTCTCAAACCAGTTTGGACTCACTTTATTATTATATTTTTTCCATTTATTTTTATTAGTTGGAGGCTAATTACTTTACAATATTGTAGTGGTTTTTGTCATACATTGACATGACTCACTTCAAAATGGGAGGAGATTTGGGAGTAAATTCAGGTACTAAGATTTGATGCTTTCGAACTGTGATGGAGAAGACTCTTGAGAGTCCCTTGGACCACAAGGAGATCAAACCAGTCAATCCTAAAGGAAATCAATCCTGAATATTCACTGGAAGGACTGATGCTGAAGCTGAAGCTCCAATACTTTGGCAACCTGATGTGAAGAGCTGACTCATTTGAAAAGACCCTGATGCTGGGAAAGATTGAAGGCGGGAGGAGAAGGGGACGACAGAGGATGAGATGGTTGGATGGCATCACCGACAGGATAGACATGAGTGTGAGCAGGCTCCGGGAGTTGGTGACGGACAGGGAGGCCTAGTGTGCTGCAGCCCATGGGGTCGCAAAGAGTTGGGTATAACTGAGCAACTGAACAACAACAAATAAATGTGTCAGCATTTTTATTTGAACACAGTAACTTTTCCTAGTGGTAATTCTACCTCTTTTTGTATATACATATTATATGCAATCCTAATCAGTGTCATTGTCCCTAATTCTGTCAATACTATGCTTTGACAATACTATGGCTATTTGTATTGTCTTTAGAATGATAAAAATCCTCTTCTTATATCTCTTTCAGAATTTTTTATACTTCAGTTACTTTTTCCATTTGCAGCAAATAAATCTGCAGGAAATTTATTAAAATACTATTTAAGGGGTTTCTAAATTAACTGGGAATATTGATGTCTAAATGTTGACTGGTTCTATTCATGGGCGTAATATAGCTAGCTATTTATTTGCCCAAAACTTCTTTTATGTTTTTCAATAATTACTGGTAATTTTATTGTTTCATATATTTTGTTTTTAAGCTCTATCTCTAGACACTTTATAGTTTGTTGTTTTTATAAATACAGTCTTTTCATTTCTATTTTACTTTCTATTTGTTAATATTAAAATACAGTTAATATTATTGTGGCTCTTAATTCTAGAAAAGTTGATAATTTTAAAAAGTTAGACAGTTGAATTTGCTGATTCTCCTAGATATTGCCTAAGATGTAGCAGCATGAACAGAGAAAATTTCTATTTTTAACATCATGTTTGTATTTAAATAATACAATGTCTAGGACTTCTCAAAATAAGAATGAATAAAATCTAGCCTCTGGATTGAACCTTTAGATATATTGTTTAGTATAGGTTTTTGATAGATGTCCATCAGATAACAAGGAGCTTTCTTTCCAGTTGAAATCATTTGAGTTTGTATTATGAGTTAGGTATTGAAATTCAATGAATTCTTCATATTTTTTTGTTTTTTAGCTCATTTTTTTTCTCCCTTAAACTCTATGCGGCATGATAGTTTTATCTGAAATTGACATTTATTTGTATTCCTGGGAATAAGCACTAATTTGTTACAATATAGTTTGCATATGTGAATAGGTGTATGTCTATACATGTGCACATATGTATATGGTATAATATTGAACTTGATGTGCTAGTATTTTATTTGTGATTGTTGTTTTACTTGACTTTTTCATGGAAACTGATAGCGATATATTTTTTTTTCTTTTTGATGTACTTGTCTGGTTTTGTTATTCAGCTTATACTAGCCTCATAAACTTAAACTGAATAGTTTTCCTTTTTTTCTAAATTTACTGGCTGAAATTGTAAAAAATCAGGAACATCTGTTCCTGGAAGGTAAAGTCATCTGGGTTGACCATGTGCTTTGTAAGTAAAAAGGCCGATGATTGAAGATTCAATATAATTTCTATATTTTCTCAATATTCTATTAGGTAGTTGGCAGAAAATTATTCAAAATAATTTTATTATTTTAAGAAACACTGCTATAAAGAAGTTTGCATTCCCTTTTTGTTGTAAATCTGTTTATGGCTTTTCTTCCCTAATCAGTATTGCTAAAGTAACAAATATATTGATCTTTTCTCTCCTAATATGTTTCTATTAAATTAATTTCCACTTTTGCTATTATTATTACCCTCATATTTCTCCTATAAACTTAGTCTTTTGTAGCTTCTCTTAGCTGTTTGTTTTCAGAATATTTTTAAAGTAAATAAATGCTTTTAAAATTATAAATTTACCACTAATTACTATATTGAATTTTTTTTGCAAAGTTCAGTGTATTATTTTTATTTTCGTACTACTTTATATATATTTGGAAATTTTCAACAGCTTCCTTTACCACCTGTAGAATATTTAGCTTGCATTTATGTCTTTAAACATATTTTTTTCTGTTTTTAATTTTCAATATCATTGCACTGAGGTATAATTAAATGCTTTACTTTGGCACTTAATTTGCAAGTGAAAATAAAGTAATATAAAGTTTTTGGTAAAATGTTCTCCATTTTGGAGGCCTGGATCCTACATAAACAGATATTAATTTCAAGCATACTATAGCTAATTGTTAAAATTTTTTGTTTATCTCTGGACTTTTTCTGGTTGACAATCTCTAGTGGATACGTGTTGAAATTAACTTCTTCAGGATACGGATTCCTTAATTACTTCGTGAAAGTTTATCACTCTTGCTTTGTATATTTGAAAGCTGTGGTGTTACATGATTATATATTCATGATTTCCATATCTGCTTGAAGAGATCTGTGGTTTTTTTCTTTTAATACTATGCAGTGCCAAGTGCCCTGGAGAAGAGAATGGCCATTCACTCCAGCAGTCTTGCCAGGAGAACTCCATGGATAGAGGAGCCAGGTGGGCTATAGTCCATGGAGTTGCAAAGAGTTGGACATGAATGAGCAAGAGAGAGTGCCAAGTGAAATACAAATTAATATTTTCCCCTTAAAGTAACTTTTGTCTGGTATTTAATATTGGTTTACTTGCTTTTTTATTTGCTGATGTTTACTTGGCATATCTATTTCAGACCTCACTTTTATATGTTTTTTTTATATGTGACTTTTATGTATAATATAGTTGATTTTGTATTGTTGGAATGCTTTAATACAATCATATAATATTTTCAATAAGAAAATTTATGTTTTATATTTCTTGTGACTGTAGGTGCATATATAATGTATATGCAAATATATAAAATTATATTATAATTATTGTACAACATCTTATTTTGTATATGCTTTCCATTTTATTTTTATTCTTTCTCTATATACTTATTGTTTCCTTTTTTTTCTTTTTAATTTAGATTGGATGGATAAAATTCCTGATATCCCTTGTCTTTCCTCTTCTCGTCTGAAGGATGCAAAATTTGTTTCAGTAATTTTAGTGGTCTGACTTACATTTTCCCAAACATAGTTAACTGCACATCCTACTTAATAAAACTAAAGGAACTTCATAAACTTCTTGAACAATAACCACTTATTATGTCTTCTTTTTCATTGATATTGTTACTTATTTTATTTTATATAATTTTAAACACAAAGTAATGATGACTCCTTTGCAACCAATCTTAGTGAAGTTAACTAATATGCACTTTCTGTGCTCTACAACATCACTTGTATCTTTTTTCTCTCCTGTTTTTAGTATACTCATTGAAATACATACTTCCTTATTTCTTTATTTTGATCAGAGGGGTGTTAGCACTCCTACCTTTGTGTCTCAACACTTTCCTCTCAGTGTTGAGTGACAGTTTGAATGGCATAGAATTGTGGAATTATGTTCTCTCATCTTTCCCAGAATATTTATCTTTTACCATCTGTCTGGGACATCTCTGGCTAGCCTTACTTAATTCTTTTGCATATAATCTCTTTTCTTTCTGATAGTTGCAATAATTTCTCTTTAATAGTGATGACATGCAAATTTAATATGAACTGTGTAGTTGTAAATTTAATTTTACCCCCCTTGTTTCTTAGGCTGTTTCACCTACAAATTGCTATCTTTCTTAAATTCTTCATAAATTCTTTCTATACAAATATTGCTCCATTTTATTTGCTATGGCAATTTTATTTTCTATACAAATATTTTATTATAATTGCAATATCAAATTTGGTTCTTTGTTACATAAAATATACCATATCACTCTGGAATTTTGGAGGGAAAGGGATATATCAAGTATTATCTTGAAATTCACCACTTCTCCCCTGAGTGCTAGCTATAGTCGATCCCACTTACTATGAGCCTCTCTGTATTATGAGTTAATTGCAGTTATTTTATTTTTAGGTTCTACATAATATTTTTTTTTAATTTTAGAGTAAATGTATGTTCTAATCAGTGATCCTATGACTGTTTTTATTAACATTATATTTACTTATAAAATTTAGAATTTTAATTTCAAACAGTTTGAGTAGGATATTTTTTATTTGTCTGTGTGTTTCATTTGATTGTCTTTCTTTCACTTTTTGTCTAAATTTTGCAGTTGTCTTAGACTGGGTAACTGATCTCCAAGTTCAGAAATAGGTTGTACAGTGGAATTTGAGGTTTATCCTCTAAAGCAACCATAGATCTCTGTTCAAATCTTCCTCAGTCTAAATAATTCCACCCTCTGGGGGTATGGTAAATTCAGGAGAGCAATCCATGGCAGCCATGAAATTAAGAGACACTTGCTGTTTGGAAGAAAAGCTATGAAAAAAACTAGCCAGCATATTAAAAAACAAAGACATCACCTAACTGGCAAAGGTCCATATAGTCAAAGCTATGGCTTTTCCAGTAGCCCTGTATGGATATGAGAATTGGACCATAAAGAAAGCTGAGCACCAAAGAACTGATGCCTTCACATTGTGGTGCTAGAGAAGACTCTTGAGAGTTCCTTGGACTGCAATGAGATCAAACAGTGAAACTCAAAGGAAATCATCCCTGAACATTCACTGAAAGGACTGATGCTGAAGCTGAAGCACCAATACTTTGGTCACTTGATGGGAGGGGCTGACTCATTGGAAAAGACCCTGATGCTGGTAAAGATTGGAGGCAAAGAAGGGAGCTGCAGAGGATGAAAAGTTTAGATAGCATCACCAGCTCAATGGAAATGAGGACAGGGAAGCCTGGCATGCCCAGCCTATGGGGTCACAAAGAGTCAGACACGACTTGGTGACTGAGCAACAACACCCCCAGGTATTGGACTCCGGTGGTCTCCTTCCAAGCGGTGGTGCTAGAGTAGACGAGAAATCACTGACTTAGTGCCTGCCACTGATTCCAGCCAGTTAGTGGGAAGATAAAGAGAGCCACAAGATGAAATAATTCTGTGCGTCTAACCCATAAGTTCAAATGAACATTTTATGATTTTTTTTCTTCTTGCTCTGAAACACAAATCCCCTTAAATTTTCCTTGAATGTAGAGCTGGCCAGATTAAAGGCTAATCACTGTTTAGTTGACTTACTGGCTTTTTTTTCATATTATAATTTTTATCAACAAAAGGTGAGGTCATAGAGTCAGGATAAAATACAGAATTGGCAAAAGCTTAATTGTGGAGCTTTAGATAAAACTTAAAATTTGCCTTCAGATTCTCATTATGCCTTTGGCTAGCTTCAATCTTTAGGTTAAAAAAAAAAATGTCAGCTGTATTCATAGTTCTGCTTCATTTCCCATTTATCATTGTTTGGTTGGTTTTTCATTTGTTTTTGTTTTCTCTTTCTTGTCATGAGATATCATTGACCAGAAGAATGTCTTCTGAATTTGTTACCTTAATTCTTTTTTTTTCATGGCTAGTAGTAAATCTACTACTCTCTCCCCCTTATTAAGTATAAATACCTCCTTTGACCAATGCTTCCTACTAAAAAAATTGATATTGAGAGTACCTTAGGTCTAGTTACATAACTAGTGGAATATTTGGATCAATTTTTTTTTTTTTTTTTTTTTTGGTCAAGCTGTATATTTGTTCTCCCTCTTTCTATGTCCCCAGTGGACTGTAAGGGTTGTGTTAGTCAATGAATCATATCTGACTGTGACTCCATGGGATGGAGCCCACCAGGCTCCGCTATCCATGGGATTCTCCAGGCAAGAATACTGGAGTGCGTTGCCATTCCCATCTCCAGCGGGTCTCCCCGACCCAGGAATTCAATCCAGGTCTCCTATGTTGTAAGAAGATTCCTTACCATCTGACCTACCATGGAAGCCCATGAACTGAAAAGTAAAACCCAAAATAGCAGCAATTTTTTTTTTTCTTCTAGCCTCAGTTCACATGCCTGAGAATTCCACCCAGATCCTTGGCTTTCAAGCTTTGTGTATCAAGCAAATTCATCATCTTTTTGTAGCTTCATTAATTTTCTATTACCCACACTTTCTTTACCCAAAACATGGAACTCTCAGTGATCTTCTTCTGAGCCCTGTAGACCTTCAGTTTTATTCCAGCACCCCAACGTGACTCTAAGCCATAGCTTTGGATCTAATTGTTGAGATTTTCTCTTTTTCTCTTTGTCATTGCAATGATTTTGAAGCTGAATGGCAGTGCTGAAGTTTATCTCAACTTCTAAGAATTGTCAAATACAGCTGACTATCAAAGTGGCTTATTATCACCTGCTTTCTCATTGTTTTTTTCAGTTCTCCGTCTACAGTTTGCCGTCTTTAAGCAGTACTCTAACTGTACACCAGAGCATCCCCTCTCTAACTATGGATACTATATCGAATCACCACCTTGTATTTCCTGTGTGTATGCTCAGTCTCTCGGTTGTGTCCAACACTTTGTGACCCCCATGGACTGTAGCTTGCCAGACTCCTCTGTCCACGGGATTTTCTGGGCAAGAATACTGGAGTGTATTTCCTACTTTTGTCTATAATTCTTATTTTGCTTCTTCTTCACCTCTTGACTTTGTGGTAGAATGTTTAATTCTGTCACAATGATATATATTCTTACACTTTTATAATTTAACATCACATAATGCACATGTACTACCCAAGGACTTATATAATTTAACTGTGTGAAACATTTTTGCAATGCACTCTACATAAAATATATTATATGCAATGAAGTTATTTTGTATACAGCACAGAATTTTTTCTTTGAATAATGATTTCCACTAAGGACTTTAGCTCATCTGGACTCATAAATACTTGCACTCATAAAAATTGTTTCTCTTTACCTTCCAATATAAATCTGCATTTGTCTATAAAACTTTTAGCCCAATGAGAACAGTATGTTTCTTTTAAGGTATTTGCCTTTGCTCCTATTGATTTTGTAGAATAATCGTTTCTTTCTTAAGAAAGCTATTTCTACATTTTCATAAGGAGAAAAACTTTAGGGTGTGAAACAATAGCTTTATGAGGCATCCTTAGTACAATTCAGAATTTTCATAGACATCTAAAAGTGGTGAAAAACCTAATTTATGTTTACAATTTTTATCATTATCTTCTAAAACCTTTTACAAATGCCAATTCCCACTGATTTTATCTCTCACTAGCTCTTTATTGAAATCTTTCAAAAAACATCCAGATGTATACAATCTCATAGTCAAACCTACTGACAATCTAAATGAACATATACAGTATTTTCTCTTGGAGAATTTGCAATATAAATGTCTTATATCTTTGTACTTTTCAGAGATACATGTGGTATGCTATTGTGATCTGGTATAATTTTGTGTTTTCTACAAAAGATTTCTCATGTCATTTAAAATTTAAAATAAAAACACCAAAATATAAAAGATTAACTTATGTAGTTTATCCATTGTCCATCTATATATTTGAAAATAATTAAACATTCAGAATAGTTAATAATTACATATGTATTTTTGGTAAAGATTGTATTTAATCATAAAACCTAATTTTAACAGACTTTTCAAAACCAATAATGGTACTTCATTGAAAAAAATGCTGATGACTATTACATGTATTTTAAATTCATGCTGTTATACTGAGATTTTTCTTTTTTTTGGTCCATGTTCCTAATGAAGAAAGTGGAATCCAGAATATTGTATAGCACATGTTTTTAGTGCAAAATTTATTCTAATGACCATATTATTCCTTAGTAAAATATATTTTAATTAGTTTTTATTTTATTAAATAATACAAGAATGGTATTTTAGAGAAAAATGATACTGTATTCAAAACAATCTCTTTGAAATGCATCCTTACCTGGTAAAATCCATCAGTGATTTCCAAACATATAAAATAATAAAATCCAAGCACCTCACCTGAATCATCTGTCAGCTGACTCTCTCACTGCCTCAGCAGTCGGAGCCCACATTGTCCAAAATATGTCAAGTATTCCTTCCCCCCAGACAAATGCTATTCACTCTGCCTAGAAAGCTCTGCCTACCAGTTTTCCTATCAGTTGTTCATTCTCATTATTTAGTTCTTTATATAATTATTGTCATCAGAGAGTTGGTTCCTAATTGTTCTATCAGATTTGCTATTGTCACCATCCATCCCATTACTGTATTTTATATAACACTTATTATTATAAGAATATTTAATGAATAGTCCTTTCTGAATGTATTTATTGTATACCTTTCTCAATAAAATATAAAACTATAAAAAAGCAGACAGTTCAGTTCAGTCAGTCGTGTCCAAATCTTTGCTACCCCATGGACTGCAGCACACCAGGCCTCCATGTCCATCACTAACTCCCAGAGTTTGCTCAAACTCATGTCCATTGAGTCAGTGGTGCCATCCAACCATCTCATCCTCTGTCGTCCCCTTCTCCTGCAGCAGAAGACAGTTAGTCTATTTGGGTCGCTGCAGTATCCTTAAAATGTGGATACAGGCCACCATGTTTGGCCCACAGAAGTACTCAAAAAATATTTGAAGGAAATACTGGCTATTCCCAAGGAAATTACAGTTTTCTACTGGCTAGCCCTCTTGCTAACTTTGTGACTTTGACTAAGTCTCATGGGTTTCTCTGATGGCTCAGATGGTAGGAATCCACCTGTAATGCAAGAGGCCTGGGTTTGATCCCTGGGGCGGGAAGATCTCCTGGTGAAGGGAATGGCTGTCCACTCCAGTATTCTTGCCTGGAGAATTCCATGGATGGAGGAGCCTGGTGCTGTACAGTCCATGTGGTGGCAAAGAGTCCGATACAACAGAGCGACTAACATTTCCACTTTGATAGATTCTCTATCTCCTACATCACTCCTCTATAAAAAGAGAGAAGGTAAAGAAACAATGCTTGTACTCCTTATCCCCTAGAGTTATCATGAGGATATAAGGAGATAATTTGCAGAAACTGCTTTGAGAATTGTAAAACACTGTGAACATACAAAATGCCACTGCTGTCCAGATTTTCTATTAACTTGCTGAGTGTCCTTCACTCATTCCCAGGATCCTCATCTAGATAATTTAGGGAGTGAATGTCATAGAGCTCCTGATTCTTGAAGGGCTTCTGAATCCAACCATTACTCTTAAATCTTACCTTGCTGTAATGGGCTAGTATTATATTGAAAGCTAATGTGCAAACAATTAGACTTAGCAATGACAAGAGAAATATGAGAAAGCTGGGGTCTATAGAGCAGCAGCTGTGAATTTTTACATTTGATCAGTAGAACCTTTATTCACCACAGAAGTATTAGTGAAATATCTAACATGTAAGTTTATAAAATCAAATGTATGATAAATTTAATAAGCACTCTCCCCTAAGAGGTAGATAAAGGCTCAAAAAATTAAGGTCATTTGAATGTAATATACCTGCCAATATTTAACAAGACTAAAATAATAAAAAATAACAAAAACCTACAAAGTTTCATTAAGAAATTATTTCTTGGAATATACAATGACAATTTTCTTAGATTTAATTTAGTAGGATTTGATCAGCTATATTCCATACAACTGTAACTACTCATAATTTTGTAAATCTTACATAATATCATTATTCAACTGGGAGAAATGATTTCAAAATAAATATTGGTCATAATAGCAGTAGACATACCTGTTATTTCAGAATGAATGGATGACTTATTAGACCAGGTTAAACTAAAGATTATTTTACGGCACAGTGGGAGGATAAAATCTTTAATGACAAATTAGCAAAGCAAGGATTAACTTTTTTTTCTCTCAAATAAGAATCTATCCTCTCACACTCAGTACCTTCTATTTAATAATTCCTTAACTATTCACCGTTGTTTCTTGTCTTAATTTATTTTTACCTCACACAATGCCAAGAACTCATCCTTATATCCAACAAGAAACACTTGAAGAATATATAATCAATGACCAAAAAAGCGGTTAGATACATTTGCTTATATTCAGTTTGAACAAAAGTAAGACTCTGCTTTCCTGCTTCAGGAAAACACACGCATGGTGTTGCCTTTTACTCAGATGCCTTCATCAGAACAACAAGGTCAACATTGAGTAATTATTTTTTTCAATAACTGGGAAGATAATTGGATATGCTATTTTCTATAACTGCCTCTCCCAACTAAAACTTCAGCAGTATTTTTATTCACCATTTCACAGATGTTAGTTTTTCTTGTCTCCAAGCTGTATCTTGTGTATTGAATGTAGTTGTTGGCTTGCTTTGTTTCACTTTTTGCTTTTTTTTCTACAAAAGGCATTTGGGAGGCAAATTTCAAACTTCCTGGTGGTGAGGATTAAGTTTGTCTCAGCTTGACTGGGCTACCGGATACCCAGATAGATGGAAAAATATGATTTCTGAGTGTGTCTGTGCAGGTGTTTCTATAACACCTTTGGTGTTATAACTGGTGCACAGAGTGAAGATCACCACATCAATGCTAATGGCATCATCCAATCCCACAAGGGTCTTAATAGAACAAAAAGACAGAGGAAAGAACGGTTTGCACTTAACCTGATCTGGGTCTTCCATCTTCCCCTGCCCTGGGACATCAGTGCTCTTGGTTCTGTCTACAATTTCAGACTAGGATTTATCCCACTGACTCCCCTGATCCTCAGGCCTTTCGGTTTACACTGGACCTACACCACTGGCTTTCCAGGGCCCCCAGATGCAAGCAACAGATCATGGAACTTTTCAGCCTCCATATTCACATGAACCAAACCTTCACAATAAATCTCTTTTGATATACCTATATTTGTACCTGGGCTTCCCAGGAGACAACCTGCCAGTGAAGGAGACATAGTAGATGTGAGTTCAGTCCCTGGGTTGGGAAGATCCCCTGCAGAAGGAAATGGCAACCAACTCCAGTATTCTTGCCTGGGAAATCCCATGGACAGAGGAGCCTCACAGGCTACAGTCCATGGGATAGCAGAGTCAACATGACTGAGCACAAACACTCACACACATATTTGTATCTGTATTTTGATTTTTCTGGTACTGTTTTTCTAGAAAATCCTGACTAGTAAATTGTTTTTTGTGAGCCTTTTTTTTTTTTTTTTTTAATTAACATCTGACTTGGCTTGCTTTCCAGATGAAAGATATTGATTAGTTATCTATTTACCAAATTAAATGTTCTTAGTTCTTTCTTTAAACAAGTTTCAAAAAAAGTTCAACTTTCAAATGCAGCAAAGAGATGGGCATGACTCAGTGACTGAAAAACAAAGTATTAAACACTTAAGCCCTTAATATATTCTATCTTTTCATATGTCAGATTTTCTATGGAATATGTGGGGTTTTAGAAATTATTCAGCTAATTCTAAGACAAAGTTCTCTTTGATAATGCTGCCTTCTCTAAGTCTAGAAAGACTGTGGAATGTTTAGTTTTTCAATCATTAGATCAGAGTCAATAGAATCTGAAGAAATGGTTTCAAAGATGCATCAGTTTATAGACAAAACTATCATGAGGGGAAAAATCACATAGGCTAATCACTTCACTGTGCTCTAACACTAATCTGCTCACATCTCAGATTCGTCCCTAAATTCATGTGTATGTTGCCTACCAACGTGTAAGCTCAATTAATGACTACTTGAAGGAGGCAAGGTAGAGAATATAAGTGGCAGGAGCCTTTAAAAGGACAAAGACATTGAAAATTTCACATTTATTGGGCCAAAGGAAGTGTTTAGGAAGCAAAGATGAGGTAAACATCTTACCAAGATGCAATTGGGATAAATTCCACAAAAATGAAATGTATATTTCATGCATTATGTCTCATTCCAGTATTGTTATTTTTGACAGTGATGTACTTTTGGAATATGTTATTTTATACTAATTTATAATGTGCTTATATTTACTCTCCTATATTTATATTTCATAGCCTGAAACATTAATGCTAAGTGTCAAATTAAGCTAATTCTAAGAAAATAATTACAAATGAATAGGGAAATACTGGCTTCATTCCATATTTAAAATTCTATTCAAATCTTTATAAACACCATCCACCTCTACTTTCGAAAATTTTCTGTCACTTTTAAACATACTTTTACACAGTAATTAATGGATTACCTTTCTTTTCTAGGATTGAGAAAAAAGATTAAAAATAAAATATAAAGGAAGAAGAAAACAGTGGAGCATTGAGGCTTTCTACATATTTTTTTTTGTACTCTGAAGTTTTGAAAGACCAACCAGTTATGGTAACAAGCCATGATAGCTGACCAAGAGAAAAATGACATTTAATGACGGGTCTGTTTTTGTTGTTCAGCTGCTAAGTCATGATCCATCTTTTGCAACCCCAGGCACCGTAGCCAGTCAGGCTCCTCAGTCCATGAGATTTCCTCAGTGCAAGACTATTGCACTGAGCTGCTGTTTCTTCCTCTGGGGGATGGTCTTGATCCGGGTTCAAATCCGTGTCCCCTGCACTAGCAGGTGAATTCTTTACCACTGAGCCAACTGGGAACGCTCTAATGGCAACTCAGTCTGTTCAGTCACTCAGTTGTGTCCAGCATTTTGCAACTCCATGAACTGCAGCTCACCAGGATTCCCTGCCCATCACCAATTCTGAGAGTTTGCTCAAACTTATGTCCAATGAGTCAGTGATGCCATCCAACCATCTCATCTTCTGTCGTCCCCTTCTCCTCCTGCCTTCAATCTTTCCCAGCATCAGGGTCTTTTCTAATGAGTTAGTTCTTTGCATCAGGTGGCCAAAGTATTGGAGATTCAGCATCAGTCCTTCCAATGAATATCCAGGACTGATTTCCTTTAAAGTTGGCTGGTTTGATTTCCTTGCAGTCCAAAGGACTCTCAAAAGTCTTCTCCAACACCACAATTCAAAACCATCAATTCTTTGGTGATCAGCTTTCTTTATGGTCCAACTCTTACATCCATATGTGACTACTAGAAAAACCATAGTTTGACTAGACTGACCTTTGTTGGCAAAGTAATGTCTCTGTTTTTTAGTATGCTGTCTAGATTTGTCATAGGTTTTCTTCCAAGGAGCAAGTGTCTTTAGATTTCACGGCTGCAGTCACCATCTGCAGTGATTTTGGAACACAAGAACATAAAGCCTCTCACAGTTTCCACTGTTTCCCCATCTATTTGCCATGAAGTGATGGTACCAGGTTCCATGATTGCTGCAGCCTGGTGGAGCAGAGACCAGAACCTGCCGCATGACTCCAGGGTGCGGCAAACTGCACCCTCGTGATTGTCCTCGTAAGCATGCTGAGCGGACATTCTCGGGGCAGGACATTCTCCCTGCTCTGCTTCACTGCCTACCCCTGCATCCGTCTCCATGGAAACAAACTAAGATATTCCCGATCAACAGCAGGGCCTGCACTAATCAAACTCCCCAGTATCGCTCTTCCCTAATGATCTGATGTGACTTCTACCAATAAAAGTGTGGGCTGAAAGGAGCCATTTCGTCTTCCTGCCACGAAGAGCAGGAGGGATCCTGACTCCTTGCTTGCCAAATTATATATGTCTGTCTTTTCATTATGCACTGGCCCCAGTTTCAGATCTTTCTCACCTGCTGCGCTGGACCCGGCAAGTGATGTTGGTTTTTTGAATACTGAGTTGTTTTTTCTTTTTTTTTCATTTATTTTTATTAGTTGGAGGCTAATTATTTTACAATATTGTAGTGATTTTTGCCATACATTGAAATGAATCAGTCATGGATTTACATGTGTTCCCCATTCCGATCCCCCGTCCTACCTCCCTCCCCATTTTAAAGCAGCTTTTCCACTCTCCTCTTTCACCTTCATCAAGAGGTTCTTTAGTTCCTCTTCACTTTCTGCCATAAGGGTGGTGTCATCCGCATAGCTGAGGTTACTGATATTTCTCTGCAATCTTGATTTCTGCTTGTGCTTCATCCAGCCCAGCATTTTGCATGATGCACTCTGCATACAGGTTAAAAGAGCAAGATGACAATATACAGCCTTGACATACTCCTTTCCAATTTTGAACCAGTTCATTGTTCCATGCCTGGTTCTGTTGCTTCTTGACCTGCATAGAGATTTCTCAGGAGAGATGTAAGGTGCTGGCATTCCCATTTCTTTAATAATTTTCTACAGTTTGTTGTGATCCACACAGTCAAAGGTTTTAGTACAGTCAATGAAGCAGAAGTGGATTTTTTTTTCTGGAAGTTTCTTACTTTCTAACTGCAATTTCATTTTCCTAAGAATGCTAGGGAATTTGTTGATCTTCAAAGTTATAGAGATTTGTAATCTGCTGGCATATAAAAAGGATTTTTGAAGGTTTTCCTGAACACTTTAATGCAAGTTTGAATTTGAAACATCATTTGACTATAGTAACCAATAGTTAAAACTAGCTTCCACTATTTAAAATAATACATTTTAAATCTTTATTTTCCAGTGACTTCTAACTGCCATTGTTTCTGTTTAGTGTTGAACTATGAATTTTGTTGTGTTTTTAAAAATAATGTATCTTTTTATCTATGGTCACTTTTAAAATATTCTGTTTTTGGTTTGTGAGGAGCTTGACTATAATAATGCTTAGATGAGGGTTACCTTGTATTTGTCTTGCTTGTGGTATGTAATAAACCTAAATCTTGAGTTCAAATTAAAAAAAAAGACTATTATCATTCAAATATTGGTTTTGTTTAATTTTTTTCTATTCAACCTTTTTGGCACTCTAAATATGTACATCTCACACATTTTCACTATGCTTCATACATCTCTTCTGTTTGCATATTTGTATGTATATATGATTTTTTAAAATTTAAATTATTATTTTTGATTCAGGCAGGTTATAGTCTATTTTCCTACACTAGAATGAACTACTCCACTCTTATACTGTGTTAATTCATATGCTTAATAGATTAGTTTGTTATTAAATCTATCTACCTAGTTCTTAACTTTATTAGTAAATAAGAAGAACTGATGCTTTCAGACTGTAGTGCTGAATAAGACTCTTGATAGTTTCTTGGACCGCAAGGAGATCACACAGTCAATTTCAAAGGAATCAATCCTGAATAGTCACTGGAAGGACAGATGCTGAAGCTGAAACTCCTTTACTTTGGCCACTTGATGTAAAGATCTGACTCATTGGAAAAGACCCTGATGCTGGAAAGATTGAAGGAAAAAGGAAAAAGGAGTGCCAGAGGATGAGATGGTTAGATAACACAATCAGCTAATTGATGTTAATTTGAGCAAACTCTGGGAGATATGGAGCGTAGACTAGCCTGGTGTGTTGCAGTCCATGGGGTGCAAAGGGTCAGAAATGACTTAGGGACTAAAAAACAACAGCAAAATTTCATAATTCTAAAATTGTTATTTATAGTTCCTTTATAATTTCTTAACGTCTGTATATTTTAAATAAATGTATTTGTTGGAATAAATAGAAGGATTACATGAAAGCTCTTTTCAAACTGATTTGTTTGGAATTCTTCATCTCGCCATCTATATTTTGATTGCACTAATTACATTAAGTTTTTAAAATATGTTCTTTATAATTGCAAATCTGTAAAAAATGGATTGCATTTTATTTTTTTCTCCTCTTGCCCTGTCTGTCTCTCTGTCTCTATCTTTGTTTCTCTTTCTTAATACGCTTGGTTACTCTTGATGGAGTGCCATATTCTATACACACACACACAAAGAAAGATCAAGAATCTCTGAATGATGCTGATTCCATCTTCTTTTGGAATTTTTTTTCCCCCAAAACTAGGAATAGAAAAAAAAAAAAATCCCTTAATTCAAACACGTTCTAAATTTATTTGAGTCTGGGTGCATTCCTTGCAATGCTTGTTTTACTTATGTGTCACTACTGAGGCATAGCCCACAAGACATCTCAGCTGAGAGATTAGGAGGTATACTAAAACTGCCTTACTTCTTGGGAGGTCCTGAACTCTAAACTGGTCCAGTCTCCACCAGGGTCAGGAAGATCCCCTGGAGAGGAGCATGGCAACCCACCCCACCATTCTTGCCTGGAGAACTCTATGGACAGAGGAGCCTGGTGGGCTGTAGTCCAAGAGGTCGCAAAGAGCTGGACATGACTGAGAGACTAGCATTCACTTTCCACCGTGGGACATTAGAAAGCTCGATTGACTGCACTTTCAGTGACTTTTTGGTTGACATTTAGCTTCTTGCTTTGTGAAGCTTAAGAATTCCCAAAGTTCCTCAGAAGAAAAAGAGTTCAATGCATCACACACCTCACTGTAGTTCTCTTCTCCCCAGAATCATGGCCACTCATACAATGTGCCCCTGAGCATTCCAAAACTTCCATCTTTGTGTAAGCCAAGACCACAACATAGAGGAAAGCTGTCCTGGATTCTTACCCTTTTTCTAAATTTCAAATGCTGGGCCTACGCCAAGAATCAGAACTGCCCCAATGAGAAATGTTAAAGAAAAGGGATTCCACTCCTCATGATTGCCTTGTCTCTGCAGTCTAGGTCTCCAAAACCCTGGTTGCCTCAGTCCTGAGGTGCTTTCAAAAAGTTTTCATGACAAAATAGCTTTTCTAGTTGTTCCTAATGGGAATTTTGGTCGTACAATTTTTTAGTAGGGAGAAACAAAAGTTCCTAAGCTAATTTAAGCTGTTGTAGTTTTATGTCTCAGGAGAATCCTGAGGAGGATAGGAAGAGAATGAGTGGAATTTTGAGAATCTAAAATCTGTCATTCTGCATATCTTATTTAAGTTCATTTAATTTGTCATCTTTAATGAAGCCCCTCTTAAGAATCACTGTTCTCATTTTACATTTAAAACTAGTGACACAGAGTCATATCTGTCTTTTAAGAGTTTATTCAGAGAGTGAGTAGGTAGGGGGCATATGGCAGCCAAGTTCACCTGACTTGGTCCTGACTGGCATCCAGTGCATCATGATTTTAGATTTAATTACCTTGGGCAGTTTTGATTCCAACAAATATATGCCATCTATCCATGCAGTAAAGAGTGACCCTAGAAAGCCTTTTATTCTCACAGAGTGCAAAAGGGCATTTCATATGTATTTGTAGCCCAGGAACTTTTAATACATTAATCCTGTCTAAACACAATTCATTTTAGTTTAAAATTTGTTGTTCTGTCATTCTCTCAATTGTTCATGAAGAAACAGTATAAAGTAAACCCCTTTTAATGTTCCTTATTATTTCCTCAATCATCTTTTTATTCTATAAAATGAAATTCTCTAAATACTGATTTTCTCAGAGTTAATTTTCTACCCATCGCCATGATTGTTGCTTGGCTTCTCCATCAATACATTTAATTAAATTCTAGACAGAATATGAACGTCACTTAATATATTGAAATGACTATTATCAGCCCCTAAACAAAGCATTCTTGGAGAAGGGAATGGCAACCCACTCCAGTATTCTTGCCTGGAGAATCCCATGGATTCATGGAGCCTGACAGGCTCCACAGTCTATGGGATTGCAAAGAGTTGGACACCAGACTGAAGCGACTTTGCTCACACACACGCAAACAAAACATTCCAATTTATATATTCAGGGTAGACTTTAAAGAGCAGGGACTTTCTGCACTCCAGCGGTTAAGACTCTTTGCTTTCACTGTAGTGTCCATGGGTTTGACCCCTAGCAGAGGAACTAATGTACCACACACTGCTCAGCCAATGAAAATTAATAATAATAGTGATAACAATATATACATTCTCAAAAAGTTAAAAAACATTGTAATCAGTTCACTATTGATCTAAGATTTTAGTAAATTTTAATGAAAATTCTAATAAAATTTAATTTGCATTAAAATTTATTAAAAGAGCTAAAGAGTTATAATAATTCTAAATATCTTGTATCTCTATAAATTTATATTGCTTATGTTTCCAGTTCCAAGTTACAAGAAGGACACAAAAATATCTGTCTCATTGTTTCACAATAATGTCTAAGAGATATGATTTAAACAAAATATAGATCATTTTATAGAAACCATATATTTATTTTTATATACAATTTTCAAAAACTACTCATTCTGGTTATTAAATTCCCCCATTTTCTTTTATTAAAGACCAGTTTATTGAGAACATTAATTTTTGACAAATAAACTATTTTTAATTTATTAAAAGTACTTTGAAGTCCTAGAAGTGCTACATAAGTACCTTCCAAGTACACATCAGAAAGTTTCCCTTTCAATTGAATTTAAGTTTCAAATATGGGCTACAATCCAAAGAGTCACAAAGAGCTGGACACAACTGAGTGACTGATCAACAGCAGTTTCAAATATAAGTTAAAAAAAAAATGCCTGTTTGTTTGTTCTTTGCATGCATTGTCATAGGATGAATGTCTTCTGTTCAAGTGATGGAGTGTCACATTCAGAGCATCGCATGTGTGATACTGGGTCTTTGTATGGCGTTTAGTCTTCCAGCAGCGATGAAGCACAGATCTTTCCCTCCTAAAAGGAAACCCTTATTTTTCTGCCAAAATATAGCTACATGATCTCCTGGTTCTTTCCATTATCACTCTCCCTTCTCAATTACATGTAATTATAGAATAAAAATCCAGGAAAATGTAAATAGGAGACTGAATCACCTATCATTTACACCTTACCTGAAATCACATGTACTTTTGAAAATATGGACATTGTGTCTCAAGCTTTGAATGCTTTGCTGTACTGCTTTACTGCACACAAAACAGTATTAAAACCAGTCATTTTATGCTGCCAAATTTTTATTGCAAATGAATTAAGCAAATAGTGGTTGGGAAAATCAATGACTGTGATACTCATAAAAGACAAACAACATTCAGTGCTTCCTTATGCAAGATTCCACAGATTTAAAAGAAAACAAGAAATGAGTCAGACTATCCTTTGCATTGGGTATCCATTCGTTAGTTATAGAAAAAGACCTAACATTACAATACAGTATGACAATTGCTGTAATAATTATATACAAAGTACTACAGGAAAACTAAAGAGAGGGATTACTCTGCCTAAGTAGGGAAGACTTCAAAGAAGACTTGCTATTTGAACTGTCATTGGAATAAGCATCCATGCTTTTCATGAAGTAAAGAGACAGAGGAAGTGGCAGTAAGGATGAGATTGAGGACTTGGGTGATAACCTGTTCATTAGGCAGGATCTCATCTGAAATCACCCTTGTGCAATTTCTGTGGCAGCTCAGGAAAGCTAGAAACACAAGGAATGAGTGTAATGTCCTGGCCCCATTAAGCCTGCTTTATCAGTCTCTGGCAAACACAAAATCCCTCCAAACTGTTTCCTTGAACTCTCACATTTCAAGGAATAAAGCATCAAAACTACAACTAGAGAACTGACTTGAATAACCAAGAAATGTTTCTTCATAGCTAATAAAATATATTGCGGTTTACTCTCACATTTCCACCCAGTATTTATAATCTCATTGAAGGGGTGGGAGTGACATGCAAGCTATTACTAGCAAAATCTAGGACACAAATCTCACTAGTGATGACCTTTTCATTGTTTCTTTGTCTTTGAAATGTTAACACATTTTTGATTAATCAGGGTAGAGAACACTCTCAATCCATTACAGGAGAAGTTTCAGTTTGCAACTAATTTACAGACATACCATATAACCAAGCAAATCTACGAAATTAATGTTAGTGAACGTACACATCATTATGGTGTTCCTTTGTGACTAGTGACATGAATGTTTAGCCATGTCTTGAAATCATCAATTTCAGGTCATTTTTAGAAATAAAGGCAATAGTTGAAACATTTCCAATTTTGTCTAAGTGTGTATTTTGTAGCAGGTTAGGAGATTTCACAGCATGCTAGGTAATTAACAGCATGTGGCATAATGATGTAAGTGTTGTGAATGTGTTTACATTGTGTAATGTCAATATTATATATTGCCAGTGCCTGAACAAAGAAACAAAATTTACAGAATACATTTGGACTATATCCATACTAGTTTTTAATTAGTTTTTGTTACTCATTAGTTTTTTTCAATAGAATCATATTTCTAAATTCATTACACTTAAGCAGTTGTACTTTAAATACATATGCATGTTTTTAATGCATCTGTTAATATGGGTATTTGTGATAAAGTAATCATGCAGTCCCTGGGGTTGCAAAGAGTCAGATATGACTGTGTGACTGAACAACAATTCAAAACAAACACGGAAAATGGAGAAGGAAATGGCAAACCACTCTAGCATTCTTGCCTGGGAAATCCCATGGACAGAGGCGGCTGGTGGGCTGCAGTCCGTGGGTTCTCAAAAGAGGTAGCAACTGAGCAGCAACAATCATGGAAAAAGATGTGATCTCTATGTTCAGTATTTTCAGCTGAGGACAATGAGGGAAATTGGCATTATCTTCTTTGTCTCGTTTCTTTTCCATTTTAATTTTTTTTTTTTTTTTGGTTTACTTAATTATTTCTGAGAAACTTCGATCTCCACTACTCTTCTTTCTTTCTTTTATTTTACTTTTTTCATTAATACAAGAAAATTATTTGTTCCCTCTCACTCTACACTTTGGATCTTAACATCTTCAATGATAAATGAGGTATGTGCTCAAACATTCGGGGTCTGTTGAATATACGAAGTTGTGGAGAGAATGTGTGTGAACTAAATGTATCTATTGCTCATAATTCTCCATGAGGACTATTGTCTTTCCTATGTCTTTTTTATCTTGCTGTGTCCCATCACTAAGAAATTGCACATACTACATTTACTATGTGTAGCAGTTTAGCAGACTGCCAGGTAGTGATGACAATGTGCTTATACTTCCCTGTAATATTTCAATTTTCAGATTCTCTTGGGAAGGAAATCTCCCAGAATAACTGTAGTCTGGGTAGTGACTCATCTGAGTTATTATCACTAATTTTTTTTTTCTAATTTGGACTTTGTGCCAAGAGTTGTATCTTTTTTGTTTCAAAAGTCTTTGAATTCCAGACAATGTCATCCCCAAGAGATCCAGCTAATGACAGCAATGGGAATTGTGCAGCTAATGCCAAGTTAACCTAGATGGTGACCTAATTTTTTTTTTTTATTATTTTCAGTCTAGAAATGAGTCAAACTAGTAGCATAACTGTGAGAACTTCATCTCTTCTTAATCTTCTCAACAGCTTAGTTTCTGGGGAAAAGATCAGTCTGTTGATGGCAATCCAATTCCAAGGCATTTCTTATGTGGTTTGAGGAGGAAAGCTCTCACATATTCCAATAAATACAAAGAGATATCAGAAACTCAGAAAATAGAAAATAAGCTGAATTCAGCAAGTGCTATCAGTAAGGTAGCAAAAATTCTTTGCCAACACTACTTTGAAATTATTTTCACATGGAATAGTTCGAGGAACTGTAAAATATGAACTCTCAAAGCACCAGAATCCTTCAGACATTATTTTAAAAGTTGTAAAATACATGCCATTCCCAATAAATTAAATTAAGGTAATATATGCATATACACATGTATCAGTAATTTTATAAACTTATATATCCTGGTGTTTGCAATTTCTTATGAACTTATCCATTCATAGAATATTAGTCTGTATTTTCCATATGAAAAATAATTCACTTTCCACCTATAACAAACTGAACTCATTGCTTTTAACCAAGAAGTAAGTTATTGTAAACTTCTCAGAGAACATTATATTTTAAAATATTGTGATAAGACTAGATATTTTACAGTGACATAGATCTTTTCCCCATAATAATTCATACTTGAGGCTGACAGAATTATTGAGGAATTTTCTTTTATATGCATTTTCTTTTATATAAAACTGATTTTGTTTTTATTTTTATGCCTCAAATATTTGCTAAAATGCATTACATAGTTCACAGATTTCACACAGCCTCTGCTGAGGGATAAGTCACTCACGTTTGTATCATTAACTGCTATGGAAAGTCTAGCTCTTTGGCTGCCTGTGGAAGAGTTTATGAGTGTTTTACGATGTTTCTTGGTTATACTGTATTTTTACAACTGTTGCAAATAGACACAAATGTCATAAATTACTGAAAAAAGTTATCCTCAATCCCTCTGAGTTTAATGAGGAACAGTTACAGAAAAGGGAAGTTTGCAAATGCCACTAAAGTCAGCTTGATGGATTCCACATGTAGAATAATTTCAGATCTCTGAGCGAGATTTGTTAAATTTCTAATGTCTATCTGTTTCCCTTCTTTGATGCAATTTTAAATGTAATGTACCCTTAACTATGGATAAATTAACTATTTGCTAATAAATACAGCTATTTGTTTCAAGTAAATGATCCACAATAGCTACCTTTTAGATACAACCAACGCAGTAGATGCAACCAATAGGTAAATATGTCCATCTCCAAATCAAATTATCTATTTATTATGTCTCCAGCAAGTTTCTACAACTAAAATCTTTCAAATTTCTTATTAATAGCATTTGGAGAGCTATCATTGAGACACTATATAAACAATGCTCAGTCTAAAAATTTAGTTATAATCACACAAATATTAATAAAACTTCACACCTATTATTAGTAACAAACATATTTAGTGCCAAATATATGGCTTGGAATGATGCTAAGTACTATGGATTCAAAGAGGTAAAGGTAGAATTTAAAGTATAGAAGACATATTTATAACTATCAATTTAGGATGAGTCTAAGATTTAATTTATGCTGATTAGTAAAGGTAACATTATGAGGGAGTAAAAGGAGCCTAGCAAGGGACATAGCCTTAAGGAAGAAAGAATTGAAGTCCAAATGTTATCAAAATTGAACTTAAATAATTAAATACGTGTTCAAGGAGCTATATTCAGGAAGAATCTCTTTAGGTGCCTCTATTTTAGCAAATAAAGCTGCATGAATTGGTGAAGAACTCGTCATTTTTATTATAATCATTCCCAAAATATACAAAAACATTGAAAAATATAGAGGTAATATGAGAAACTCAAAGGAATAGGAAACCTCCAGTCTTTCCATTATTCAAAGAGATTTAACTGATTTAACATTACTAACTTAATGCCTTACTAAACCTGGTACTAAGTAGGGAAATTAACTGATTATAAATGCAATTCTCTTCTTGTCTTTCAAAATTCTTCTGAACATGTCCAAATTAGAACCGTAATTAAAAATGAAGTCAGTGGTAGAGGGAGGTAAACTAGGTAACAGGAAAAGCACAACTATTTGTTCCTAAGTAATTGAACATTAACTGACTGTGAATGTAAGTGCTTTGCCGAGTGCCTTAGATGAATGATCTCAAGTCAACCTCATACAAGCCAATAATAGGGATCCTATTATGCTCCCAGTTTTATAAATTATAAAATGTAGCCTTTTTAATAGAAGAATTACAGAAAATCAAGAGTTAATAAAGCAATGGAGAACAACACTGAAACAACGAAGTTTGTCCAATGATGGTATTAACAAATACTCCATAATGAGATATAAGTAAGAGGCATATTTGAAATATTTGAATTCAAGTTTACTCCTAACTTTGAATTTTCTTATATATACTCACACATACACACACTTGTATATTAAATACTACATATTAAATTTAAACAATTCCTGAAATATATGTTAATATCTATATCTATAGATGTATAAATTTATAAATGTATAATATATAAAAATATATATGTAAATTTATAAGTATATAAAAGGTATATAATACAATATATGCATTATATATTTTTATATATACTTAGGGAGTTGAATTTTTGCTTCCTGTTACTGGTTATTGCACTTGATTCAACAAGTTCCTAGTTCTATGTTGTTTATAATCTTTGTTACTAGTCATATCACACATTAAATTTAGCCTAGGATTAACAGTACTCTTAATAAAATCTAATACCCAAGAGTATCACATTGAATAACTCTCAAAGGATGATCATGTATTTTCTTTCAACAAATTATTCTAACATTTTGTGAAGTTATCTTAACTGAACTTTTAGACTAAGTTCATTGACTTGCTTATCTAAACCTTATATAACTAAAGAGCTTAAAAATTATATATATATATATATATATATATATATATATAAATACTATATACCATATATAGTATTTACCATACATAGAGAAAGAGAGAGAGAGATACTTAGGATGTAACTCTTGGAAATAAATTCTTAATGTCTCAGATAGGATGAAGCATTGAAATTAATTCAGCCTGAAATCAGCATATGAAAACTAAATTTAAAATGTCTATTATTTTACTAGAAAATTTTAATATATTCCTATGAACCTCCCTTTCTTTCTGCTCAAGCATTTTTATTTTTAAATACATATCCGTGTCTTCCTTTACAAAAAAAAATAAATGGATATAACTCAGGCATCAACATTTCTTTTTTTTCAGGCTTGGTACAGTAAAGAAAAATAATATGGAAAAGCTAGAACTTTTACCTAATGCAAATGAGACAAACACACATCACTGAAATTAGTCTGGGTTTTAATTTGTTCAAGGGGAACCAAAAAGATGCCTAAGGGTAAATGTAGTTGATGTCTTCTTTACTTCCATCATAATTGTGTTTTTGTTCTCTTGCTGCCTGTATTACCATTATCAAACTACCATGTATTTCACTCTTGCCTGTGGCAATGCAGTGGCCCCTGCTAACAGAAGAGGCAGCGGCATCAGGACCACATTAGGAAAGGAATGTTTTATTTAAGGACTAGGCTGGTAACTCACTACCATATTTCCCTTTACAATTTGCTCACTCTAATTGCTGAAACATTTCCTGCTGTTTCAGAAGAGCAAGGACCACAAAAGTCTATAGATGAAATACTACCAGGTTTATACTAGAGGAGCAAATTTGTTTTGTGACCTACATTTGAGAGCCTTTTAAACATGTCTTGTATGACTCCTTTCTTTCCTGTCTCTATTAGTTCTTCAGAATTGAACATCTGAACTTCTTGTGACTCTGAAATGAGTAATCAGTGAAGCATCAGTGTTTGGAAGCTTTCTGAATGAAAGCCAGTGAGATAGAACACAGACAAATGAACCTAGAGACACACATGCACAAAGAATTGCAGTCTGAAAAACTTCTGATTCAAAAATGGATCTGAGGTTATTGAACTGTTTTCTCCTGATAGCTTCAGTATAAAGAGGAAATGCTATATCACTGTAAAATAGTCGACTATCTATGGGATATATCACTGATAAGTAGTAGAAGTAATTCTTTTTTAAATTACAGTTTTAAAAAGGATTTAGGAATAAATTGGAAATGTATTGATCAAGTGTATAAAGATAAGTAGCAATTTTCCATTCTATTATGAAAAGTTTTAAATAACTTAAATAGTATTCCCAGTATTAACAGATTTCTTGTGGATATTTGAAACATATTATTTATTTCTGGCATTTATTTCAAGTCTCATGTGAAGACACAACTAAAGTCTTCAACTCTGTGAGCTCTCTTTGTCCAGAACATCTTGTACTTCTTACAACTCTCAAAACAATAGATGATAAATGTAAATAGATGAATATACAGACAAACCAAACAGATTTTAATCAATAAAATGCAAATCTTAAATTTTAAATTTCTGGTACTTTTCATGTATTCAATATAAGCAGAAAACTAAATATTTTTAAGGATTACATTTCATTTGGGATATAATTTCAAATACAGTAAAGGTTTAAATCAATATCTTTTCAACATCACAATCATTGACTAGCCAGGGAGAAAGGTGGCTTCTTTTGTTAAGGTCACAGGGAGTAAAGACTGAGAATATGCCTTTTTAACATTTTCCCAGATAATGTTATAAACTCTAAATGGGGGTATTGCAGGCTTTGGCATTTTCTGCCTAAATAAGTGAATTTGACCAAATAGTCCTACAATGGGTGATTCTGTTGTTTTGTTTTGTGTTCCTTTCCACAATTCCAAGTCCCCTGTTTGGCCAAGGTATTCTATTGATAACTGTAAGTTTCAAATTTCATTGTGCATTAAAATCTTATGGGGACTCAGTCACGGGTTTTTATTTTTTCTTTATATAGAAAGTTTCTATTACCTCAGAACATTCCTTTATTTCACTTTCCAATCAATATTTCTCTGCCAGGGGCATCTGCTATTAGTATTGCTAGTTCCTGAATTCATAAAAATGAAATTCCACATTATAACATTGATTTAGACAATATCAGGGGGAAACAATTCTTTAACCCCCAAGTAAATTTTCTAACGTTTCAATATCAGGTCAATGCCTATCTTGTGAACTTTTAAAATAGAAGTTGTCTGACATGCAATCTCTTTTAATTAGCATCATCTATCTCTATATTCGAGAATTAATAATCTCACCTTTGATAGTTCAGTTGCTCGGTCGTGTCTAACTCCTATGACAAACTGACCATAAATCTGAATTCTATCCACTCAGAAACATTTTGTAGAAAAGGAAAAAGAACTGTTGTGTGAAAAGCATTAACTAATTCAAAACTTCTTTCCAAATATCAACCATTATAAAGTACTGCAAGAATAATCTTCAGCCTTGTAAACAATCATAAGGAAACAGTTACGTTCTCACTGTCTATTTAGGTGAAGAGTATTCAGACTTCAAAATCTTTAGTGTCCCTTCAGTTCAGTTCAGTCACTCAATCGTGTCCAACCCTGTGGCCCCATGAACTGCAGCACGTCAGGCCTCCCTGTCCATCACCAATTCCCGGAGTCTACCCAAAACCATGTCCATCAAGCCGATGATGCCATCCAACCATCTCATCCTCTGTCGTCCCATTCTCCTCCTGCCCTCAATCTTTCCCAGCATCAGGGTCTTTTCTAATGAGTCAGCTCTTCTCATCAGGTGGCCAAAGTATTGGAGTTTCAGCTTCAGCATTAATCCTTCCAATGAACACCCAGGACTGATCTCCTTTAGGATGTACTGGTTGGATCTCCTTGCAGTCCAAGGGACTCTCAAGAGTCTTCTCCAACACCACAGTTCAAAAGCATCAATTCTTTGGTGCTCAGTTTTCTTCATAGTCCAACTCTCACATCCACACATAACTATTGGAAAAACCATAGACTTGACTAGACGGATCTCTGTTTGCAAAGTAATGTCTCTGCTTTTTAATATGCTGTCTAGGTTGGTCATAACTTTCCTTCCAAGGAGTAAGCATCTTTTAATTTCATGGCTGCAATCATGATCGGCAGTGATTTTGAAGCCCAGAAAAATAAAGTCAGCCATTGTTTCCAGTTTCCACAGCTATCTGCCGTGAACTGATGGGATCAGATGCCATGCTCTTAGTTTTCTGAATGTTGAGCTTTAAGCCAACTTTTTCACTCTCCTCTTTCACTTTCATCAAGAGGCTCTTTAGTTCTTCACTTTCTGCCATAGGGGTGGTATCATCTGCATATCTGTGGTTATTGATATTTCTCCCGGCAATCTTGATTCCAGCTTGTACTTCTTCCAACCCCACATTTCTCATGATGTACTCAGCATATAAGTTAAATGAGCAGCATGACAATATACAGCCTTGACATACTCCTTTTCCTATTTGGAACCAGTCTGTTGTTCCATGTCCAGTTCTAACTGCTGCTTCCTGACCTGCATACAGATTTCTCAAGAGGCAGGTCAGGTGGTCTAATATTCCCATATCTTTCAGAATTTTCCACAGTTTATTGTGATCCACACAGTCAAAGGCTTTGGCATAGTCAATAAAGCAGAAATAGATGTTTTTCTAGAACTCTCTTGCTTTTTTTGTTGATCCAACCAATGTTGGCAATTTGATCTCTGGTTCCTCTGCCTTTTCTAAAACCAGCTTGAACATCTGGAAGTTCACGGTTCACGTATTGCTGAAGCCTGGCTTGGAGAATTTTGAGCATAACTTTAGAGTGTGAGATGAGTGCAATTTTGCGGTAGTTTGAGGATTCTTTCGTGTTGCCTTTCTTTGAGATTGGAATGAAAACTGACTTTTTCCAGTCCTGTGGCCACTGTTGAGTTTTCCAGATTTGCTGGCATATTGAGTGTCAGCACTTTCACAGCATCATCTTTCAGGATTTGAAATAGCTAACTGGAATTCCATCACCTCCACTAGCTTTGTTCGTACTGATACTTCCTAAGGTCTACTTGGCTTCACATTCCGGGATGTCTGGCTCTAGGTGAGTGATCACACCATCTGATTATCTGGATCGTGAAGATCTTTTTTGTACAGTTCTGTGTATTCTTGGCACCTCTTCTTAATATCTTCTGCTTCTATTAGGTTCATAGCATTTCTGTCCTTTATTGAGCCCATCTTTGCATGAAATGTTCCCTTGGTATCTCTAATTTTCTTGAAGAGATCTCTAGTCTTTCTCATTCTATTGTTTTCCTCTATTTCTTTGCACTGATCACTGAAGAATGCTTTCTTATCTCTCCTTGCTATTCTTTGAATCTCTGCATTCAAATAGGTATATCTATCCTTTTCTCCTTTTCTCTTCGCTTCTTTTCTTTTCACAGCTATTTGTAAGGCCTCCTCAGACAACCATTTTGTTTTTTTGCATTTCTTTTCCATGGGGATGGTCTTGATTCCTGTCTCTGTGTCCCTTGATACATGCTAAATTCACTGGACCCTTTAATTCTTGTGTCCTTTATGTTACAAATTCCAATTCCTAGAGAGAAAGAAAAGAACCTATTCTCCACCTACCTGTTCAGTTTCACTTCCTGTTACCTTCTCATTTCCTGACTAGGCTTTAGGTCCAATAGTTTTCTTTTCTTTTTTTTTTTTCTTTTAATCTTTTGGAAGGATAGCTGCTTTACAGTGTTATGTTACTTTCTTCTGTACAGAGAAGTGAATTCGCTACATGTGTGCATGTACCCACCACCACCCTCCTCTGCTTCTTTTGGATTCCCTTCCTATTTCAGTCGCCACAGAGCGCTGAATAGAGCTCCCTGTGCTAAGCAGTAGGTTCACACTCTTTATCTATTGTATACACAGGATCAGTAATGTATGTATGTCCAATCGTTTTCAATGCTTTAGACCAACCCCAGCTTTTCCTACCCAGTGCCTCAATACACGCTGCCCTGTCTTGAGCTTTCTTATCTTTGCTTTTTAAGAGACTAACATCTCCTCCTTCCTTTATAACCATCAATATCGTTTTACTTATTACCTCTTCAGAGAGACCTCTTTTGATCATCCTCACCTCTGTTTTTGCCCTCTCTGAGCCCTATGGATTTTAACTCATGGAACACATAACTAGTGGTAATCACCTGTAAGGCAAAAGAATCTGAAAAAGAGTCTAATGACATCAAAGATCATGCTCCTAGGGGGTGCTAGTGATAAAGAATCTGCCTGCCAGATGCGGGAGAGTTAGATCCCTGGGTCAGGAAGCTCCCCTGGAGTAGGAAATGGCACCCCACCCCACTATTCACCTGGAGAAGCCCTGGACAAAGGAGCTTCCCCGGCTACAGTCTATGGGGCCCCAGAGAGCTGGACACGACTGAGCAGACACATACATATCCAGTGGTTATAAGCTATAATGAAAAGGAATTTGAAAAAGAGTCTAATGACACCAAAGATCATGCTCCTTTTTATGTATCCAGAACTTAACATTTTAACTGATATAGTAAGATTTTTCAAAGAACTGAAGGCTTTGCCTTTCTGAATAAGAAAGTAATGACATTTGTTTGTTAATTGCCTTCAATTACCCTGGAGTCAGAAACCCAGAGCTCTTTTCACCTGTTCACTCACTGGATGTCTGTGGAAGAGGGACTCTGCTCCTTGAAGCATTCCATGTACATTAACCCTAACATCGGGGTAATGCTGATCTCCTGAGTAGTATTTATGCTTGACATGCTATCAGGAGCCTGGGAAAATACTTTCTAATTTCTCTCTTCAAAGAAAAGAACCTCTTCCTTCAGCAGGATTGAGTTATCCAAGCATACAGGAGCCTCTTTCTATTTAATTTTGTTCTCAAGATGTCAGCTATTTCTCTCTATTCCTCAGGTGATTTATCTCACCCAACTCAATGAATTGGGGTAATGGAGGAAAATGGACTCTTGTTCTTTTAAGAAAACTGATTTAGGAAACTATATCTATCAGGGCTAAATACTGTTTTAGAGTTAATTTCTTGATATGTCCACTGCCTTCACTGTTCTCTTCAGTTCAGTTGTTCAATTGCGTCTGACTCTTTGCGACCCCATGGACTGCAGCACACAAGGCCTCCCTGTCCATCACCAACTTCCAGAGTTTACTCAAACTCATGTCCATTGAGTCAGTGATGCTATCCAACCATCTTATCCTCTGTCATACCCTTCCCCTCCTGCCCTCAATCTTTCCCAGCATCAGAGTCTTTTCAAATGAGTCAGCCCTTCTCAATAGGTGGCCAGAGTATTGGAGTTTCAGCTTCAGCATCAGTCCTTCCAGTGAACACCCAGGACTGATCTCCTTTAGGATGAACTGGTTGGATCTCCTTGCAGTCCAAGACACTTTCAAGAGTCTTCTCCAACACCATAGTTCAAAAGCATCAATTCTTCAGTGCTCAGCTTTCTTCACATTCCAACTCTCACATCCATACATGACTACTGGTAAAACCATAGCCTTGACTAGATGGACCTTTGTTGGAACAGAAAACCCATATCTTGTCCATCGTTGGCTTGTGCTGGTTTTCCCATGCCCTGTGATACCTCCACAGCAAGACCAACAGTATTAGGGACCAACAGAAGGAGAAGGTTTCTTGTAAGTATTGCTCATTTCTCTTTCCCTGTGTTAATGGAGATAAGCACTGTGATACACTAAATTAGAAATAGAAGGTGGAACGAGGTCTATAAAAAGGCAGTTTTGCATAATTCCTCATAAATTAGAAGAGACACATGCTTGAGTCTTTTTAATCAATGAGAAGACTGTTCTTTCAATGACTATGTTGTGATTCTTAGCCTAGAAGTACTATAGCCAATGGTGGTGTGACTTCTGCTATTTTAGTCATAAAATACCTATGTGAACTCCAGATGTTGCCTGTGAAGCCAGTTGTTAATGGGGCAAGAGAGGATTCGTTCCATGCCCATTTTCTACTTTGGTGCTGAAATGCGAGCTCGTCCATAGTCTAGATCCCACCCACAAGCCGAAGTTGCACCTGCAAAAGTCTTCAATTTCGGGACTTTTAAATCACAAACAGACACTCTGACTCAGTCTTCCATATTAAAAATTCCATAGCAGAGGAAAAAAGAAAAAAAAAAAACCACTCCAAAAACTCAGAGTTCTAATTCCTTACTAAATTATGTATGTGCTGTGAGATATACAGATAGACATAACTTGATTTCCTATTCTGAATACTGGAGAGTGTATTGTGATGTGTACCAAGACCATTTCAGGGTCTCATTTGTGAGTAAACCAAAATTGTTATCAAGATTTGCTTTAACTGAGGAAACTGGGAATTCCAAAGTATTCATAAAACATCACTGACAATGCTAAAGTTCAAGATGAAAATGTAATATACTTTCTACAAGTTAACTCTGTGGTCTTTGGAGACGTAATGCATGCCATAGACTGAAGTCCATTTTGCACTGATTGTGCAAAGGCTTATTTATAGAGACTTGCCCCTGCAATCACCAAGTTTCATTTTAGACTCCCAATGAACCAGAAACCCAAAGCTAAAGTCATCGACAGTCACCAGCTTTCTTATGCCTTTCACCTAGAGTCATAAATCTTTTCTTTATATCCTTGGGGAAGGAGTGAGTTCTCCTGAAAACTTGGGCCAAGTTCACCTGACACTTCTCATGAGTCCCATTTAGGGTTTTTGTAGGAAAAAAAAAGTCAAATCAAAATAATGTTTGCCAGTTTTAAATTTCATTAAAAAACACATAGACACATGTGTCATGTCCCAAGTCACTTATTTTAATAGTAATCTGAAAGACAAAAATGGCATCAGTTTAGACTGTCAGGACTAACTTGAGAAACGCACAGCAGACTCGAATCAATCTCCCTAGCCCTAGGTTATCTCTGAAAATGAGGCCAAAGGAGGTTCAGCCGTGGAAGTTGACAGCATATGTGAGAACTCAGTAGTCAACTATGTCATTATTATTAACGTTGATGTACATGCTCTTAGAACTCATACTTTCCGTCCACATGAGCACATAAACAGTTAACATCATGCTCATTGTCTGCTGTTATCAAAGGCAGGGTATCATGTCTTTTAGACAGGTGAAAGCGCACAGGTATAAGTGTTGGAACTTGGGCATGAACCTTCCAGTAGAGGGCCTCAAAGGCAAGCGTTGTTCAAGAAAAGTTCTGGACTCTCTTCCTGGAGAGGTATCACCATTGTTCTCACTCTAAGTCCCCTCCTGACTCGGCTGCAAACTAATAGCTTTGTCAGATAAGATGTAAAAAGATAAAATTCTAAAGTCATAGCCCTCTTTGCCACCTAAATGGGAAGAAGTAAGGATAATTTCAAGGAAGAAACTATGTTTAGTAACTAGGCAGGAAAATGAACCGAACTTCAAGAATGCTAGTAGTATTCTTCCTCATTGGGTTGGTACTCATATGTGTGTATTCTCTTTGAAATGATTTATCAATGTGCAAATTGGTTATATGTGCTTTTATATATCTATCATACCTTAAAAAAAAAAGTTTACTAACCCAATCAAAACGTGGGTCAAATAACTAAACAGAGAAGACTAAGACAAGACATACAGATGGGTAACAACACATGAAAAGATGCTCAACATCACTCATTATTTGAGAAATGCAAATCAAAACCACAATAAGGTATCATCTCATGCTGGTCAGAATGGCCACTATCAAAAAGTCTACAAACAGTAGATACTGGAGAGGGTGTGGAGAAAAGGGAACTCTCTTACACTGCTGGTGGGAATGTAAACTGGTACAGTCAGTATGGAGAACAGTGTGGAGATTCCTTAAAAAACTGGAAATAGAACTGCCATATGACCCAGCAATCCCACTGCTAGGCATACACACTGAGGAAACCAGATCTGAAAGAGACACGTGCACCCCAATGTTCATCGCAGCGCTGTTTATAATAGTCAGCATATGGAAGCAACCTAGATGCCCATCAGCAGAAGAATGGATAAGGAAGTTGTGGTACATATACACCATGGAATATTACTCAGCTATAAAATGAAACACACTTGAGTCAGTTTTAATGAGGTGGATGAAACTGGAGCCTATTATTCAGACTGAAGTAAGTCAAAACACGGAACACCAATACAGTATATTAGAGCATATATATGGAATTTTGAAAGATGGTAACAATGATCCTATATTCAAGGCAACAAAAGAGACACAGATATAAGGAACAGACTTTTGGACTACGTGGGAGCAGGCAGCAGTGGGATGATTTGAGAGAATAGCATTGAAACATGTATATTACCATATGCAAAATAGATGGCCAGTGCAAGTTCGATGCCTGAAGCAGGGTACTCAAAGCCAGTGCATGGGGACAACCCAGAGGGATGGGGTGGGGAGGGGTGTGGGAGGGGCTGCGGGATGGGGGAACATGTGTACACCTGTGGCTGATTCATGTTGACATATAAAAAAAACACAATAGTATAAAGCAAACTATGCTCCAATTATAATAAATCAATTAATTTTTAAAAGTTTACTAAAAAAAAAAAGTGTCACTGCACTGTGTTCCAGAAGATAAGTACTTGGGAAAGTAATGGAAATTAGTGGGCAGGGTTGAATCTGCAGGCCTGTCAGAGTCAAAGCATGGAATTCCAGAGAATAGGGCACGGCTTAGGCAGTGATGACGTTAGAAATGAAAAGTATGAAAATAAAGACAGTGTCTAAAGACAGGCTTACTGCATAAACTTGGGAAGAGGAAAACGTTTAAAAAGTTGCTGCTTCTTTCTGGAACTGTAGCTCATTTAAAATTTCATACCCAGGGGCACAAGAGAAAGAGAAAAGCCTGACAGTCAGGTCCTAAACTAGAGAATGTACTAGATTGAATCTGCCAAATTTCAAATAGCACCACTAAACAGGAGCCTAACCCACCAATATCACACCTGGGTCTGAATTCAGAACTTCAGCAAAGAGAAACAGAAAAGCTGAGAGAGAATAGTATAGTAATAGACTGAGGTAAGCAAAATTAACCTTTAAAAAAGCACACAGCCAACAACTAACTCAAAGCATCTATGGATTAAAAGCAAATGAACAAATAAATCTGCAGCACTCTCATCTTAACAAAACATTAGAAAAAGGGAAGAGATGAATTGCTTACATATGAGCAGCGATTAAATAAGCCCTCTTCTCATCAGATAGAGTGTCCTTTCAAAGTGTTTATTAAAAAAAAAAATACTGTCACAAGAGTGTATATTACAAAAGTGTAGGTAGTTTAAAACATATATACATTCATATTGAGTTTTTTTTTTTCCTATTTGGACAAATATTGCTGAAGAGCTAATAAAAGATTACTGAAACAAGAACCGACTGTATCTTAAGAAAAAGAAATGCAGAGCAAAAAATAAATGAGTGTTTGGAAACTGGTAACATGTTATATCTTTTAATTAAACAACACTGTAAGCTAGAAATTAAAATCATAACTAATTTTTTATTTAATAAAAAAGTTGAAGTAAAGTTTCTAGAGGTCATTAGCAAGAAAAATGATAGACAAAATATTTATAAATTGCATAAGAATCTTATTATGTTGTAGGGAAGGACAGGTAGGTAGAATAAACTTTGTTGGAAACAATATGTCCTTTTACTCAACAAAGGGCCTCCCAGGTGGTAAAGAATCCATCTGCCAATGCAGGAGACACAGGAGACTAGGGTTCAATTTCTGAATCAGGAATATCCCCTGGAGTAGCATGTAGCAATCCACTTTAATATTCTTGCCTGGAAAAGTCCATAGACAGAGGAACTTGGCGGGCTATAGTCCATGAGCTTCAAAGAGTTGGACATGACTCAGAGAGAGAGCAGTCAACAAATATTAATATTTACATAAGACTATTCATGTGCTTCCAGTGGTAAAGAAGCCGCTTGCCAATGCAGGAGGTGCTAGAGACAAGAGTTCAGTCCCTGGGTCGGGAAGACCCCCTGGAGGCGGGCATGGTAACCCACTCCAGTATGCTTGCCTAGGGAATTCCATGAACAGAGGAGCCTGGTGCATTACGGTCCATCAGGTCACAAAGAGTCAGACATGAGTGAAGCGACTTAGCACGCATGACAATTCTAAATGCTAAGGGTTTGCACAGATTCTGGAGAAACGGGGCCACCCCGAGTGAGGCCGAGTAGGTTTAGCAGTGGGTGGTGAATGTAGTTATGGACGTAGCAGGGGCCAGACTCCAGGGTGTTCTGTTCGGTAAAGGGGATGGAACATGCTTTCAGTTCTATGGTGTGATGAAGAGTCGAGCTCCTTGTGTTTGCTGTTTGACTGCTGAGAGCTTTTAAGCCTTATCCAGCTCTTCCCCTTCTGCCTGGCATCTGGGCAAGCTGATAAGAAAACCTTCCTTTGGTTCCAGCAGGAGACGCAAAGTACACAAACCATCATCTGCAAACAGACATCCTCATCCAGACACTACTGCCCGAACATCATAAAAACTCCAAGCCAGTCTTTTCCTGCTCTTTCAAGACGTTTCAGACTCCCTTGGGAGTGGTAGTGCTTTTCTCGAAATACCTCCTTGTGTGAGTGATAAACTTTGTCAAGCCCCTTGGTGTGCGTGGCACCATGAGCATTTGCATCTGAATCCAATTTTGAGTCGCTCTCACAGATGGTAGGTCCTTGGAGTTTTTGAGTAGGTGTAGACATTATCGGACTTATATTTTACCAAAAAACCACTCATTTTCTCTGTGCAAAATACACCAAGAAAGGCAGAGGATACAGCAAGAAAACTGTTCCAAATTATTGCAATTGTCTAGACCCAATGCTTCCCAAACTTTTTTCACTCTAGGAAGCCCACATACAAATTAAGGCTTGTCTGTGTGGTACGCTCGAAAAACAAGAAGCTGTTCAATGCCGGAAATTGTTTCCAGTTTATCTGGTTCCTTCAGATCTCAATGCACATCAGAGTTGTTATCTTGATACCCTTGAAACATATTAGGTAACAATGCTGTGAAAGCTGATATGAAAGAGTGATGGTTTAGACTCAGTGGCAGGAGCAGTGACAGCCAGGAGCACTTTTAAAGGTAAAGCTACTGGATTTGGTTGTACGCTTGTGTATTTCCAAAGATTTGGCATGAGCAAATTAATGGATGAAACTTATTTACTGAGATGAGAAGAAGTTGGGAGGAGCTGGTTTAATGGGACAAAAAATAAAATGCTATATTTTGATAAGCATGTTTATCAAAAATGTTTTAAGACCATTGCCTTCATTTTGCCAGAACTGCTTTCTTAAAAAGTTAAAAACCAAATGGTAAAATGTACTATCGTCTTATTTTTTGTCATAGGCATTAATTCCAACACTATTTTATCTGAAAATGTCTTTATTTCCCTGTTGTTCTTGAAGGACACCTTTTCCAGATACAGAAATTATAGTTGATAACGCCTCTCTCTCAGTACTTCAAAAACGTGGAGGCATTTCCTGCTGGCCTCAAGGTTCATCTGCTGTCCTTTGAATTTCTTTATCTATTGTGCTGGTTATCTCTAGACACCTTCAAGTTTTTTCCTTCAACTTTAGTTCCAGAACTTTAATTATGATGCATCTTGCCTTGAGTTGCGTGAATGATAAGTCACTTCAATCATGTCCAGCTCTGCAACCCTGTGGACTGTAGCCTGCCAGACACCTCTGTCAGAGATTTTCCAGGCAAGAACACTGGAGTGGGTTGCTGTTCCCTCCTCTAGGGGACCTTCCTGAACCAGGACTGAACCTGTGTCTCTTAAGTCTCCTGCATTGGCAGTCGGGTTCTTTACCATTAAAGCCATCTGTATAGAATTCACTCAGCTTCTAAGTTTTTACCATTATTTCATTGAATACTTTTTTCAGTTCTATTCTCTGCAGCCTCTGATTTTGGCCGAAAATATGACTGTGACCTCTTTTCTTATTCTACAAGTTCATGGGACTCTGTTGAACTTTTTCATGCTATTTCTTTCTGATATTCAGGTTGTGTATATTCTGTTGATCTGTCCTAAGTTAGCTAATTTTGACCTTCATCATCACTGAAGCCCACCCATGATTTTCTGTGTTTGTTTGTTTTTGTGATCTTTTTTGCACTTATACA
Source organism: Muntiacus reevesi (assembly GCF_963930625.1). Classification (NCBI taxonomy): domain Eukaryota; kingdom Metazoa; phylum Chordata; class Mammalia; order Artiodactyla; family Cervidae; genus Muntiacus; species Muntiacus reevesi. The sequence goes on along the minus strand of NC_089255.1, from coordinate 91,251,510 downwards.
TGTTTTATTTGATTTTTTATTTTATAATGTTTTACTTATTTGCTGAGGTTTTCTAATTTTTATTTGTTTAAAAGAATTTAAGCTTCTTGTTGAAGCATTTTATAGTGGCTGTTTTAAAATATTTGTCAGATAATTCTAACATCTAATTTTTCTTGCTCTTGGTGTCTGTTAATACCTTCTCTTATACACGTGATTTTTCTAGTTTTGATATAGTAAGTGTTTTCTCAATTATACTCTGAACATTTTAAATACGATTGTGTAAAACTCCAGGGTCTATGTAGTTTTTACTTACATTTTTTTAAATTTTGGTAAAAGTCACATAATGTAAAACATGCTATTTTAACCATATTCAATACGTTGGCCTCCTCATGTGAAGAGTTGACTCATTGGAAAAGACCCTGATGCTGGGAGGGATTAAGGGCAGGAGGAGAGGGGACGACAGAGGAGGAGATGGCTGGATGGCATCACTGATTCGATGGACTTGAGTTTGAGTAAACTCCGGGAGTTGGTGATGGACAGGGAGGTCTGGTGTGCTGTGATTCATGGGGTCACAAAGAGTTGGACACGACTGAGTGACTGAACTGAACTGAACTATAAATTTCAGGGGCACAAAGTACATTCACAGTGTTGTTTCAGTTTAGGAAAATGAAAAAGTTTGGAGATGCATGATGGTTAGAGTCTATGTATATGTTATTAAAATATAATTGATTTACAATATTGTGTTAGTTACAGATGTACAACACAGTGATTCAGTTATACATACATATATAAGTCTTCACATTCTTCACTCTTATAGGTTATTACAAACTATTGAATATAGTTCACTGAGCTGTCCTGTAGCTGGATTATGTGGACCAAGGGCAGAGAAGCCCCAGGAGGACGGTAGGCACTTGAGTTGTGACTGCGCAGCGCTGGAGCAACTTAGAGGAGATCTCCTATGTCCAGGGGCAAGGACAGGCCATAATAAGATGGTAGGAGGGGCACAATTGCATTTTAAACCAAACCCCACGCCCGCCAGAGACGCTCAGAGGCCTCAAGCAAACCTTGTGTGCACCATGCCCCGGAGACCCCACAGGGACGGAGGCAGGACTGTGTTTGAGCATCTCCTGTGGAGGTCCGGGTCAGCAGTGGACGGCCGCAGCGGCAGGGGCTCTGGGTGCAGCAGACCTGGGTGTGGCAAAAGCCGTCTAGGAGGAGGTCGCCGTTAACCCACCACTGAGCTCCCAGAACTCACACAGGACTGGGAAACAGACTCCTGAGGGCCCAAACAGAACCCTGTGCAGCAGGTCCCAGGAGAAAGGAACGGTGACCCCACAAGAGACTGGCCCAGGTTGCCCGTGGGTGTTGGGACTTGCCTGTGGGGGTGCCGGAGCATCTGGCGGAGGAGTGGGTCAGGAGGGGCCTGCCATAGGTTTGAGGGCACTCAGGGCAGCAGGGCCTGCATGGGACCTTCTGAAGGACGTCACCATTATCTTCATTACCTCCACCATAGTTTGGCCCCAGATAAATAGCAGGGAGAGAACACAGCTCTGCCTGTCAACAGAAAGTTGGATTAAAGATTTACTGAGCATGGCCCCGCCCATCATAACAAGACGCAGTGTTTTCCCCTCAGTCAGTCTCTCCCATCAGGAAGCTTCCATAAGCCCCTTATCCTTCTCCATCAGAGGGCAGACAGGCTGAAAACCACAATCACAGAAAACTAACCAATATAATCACATGGACCACAACCTTGTCTAACTCAATGAAACTATGAGTCATGCCGTGTAGGGCCACCCAAGATAGATGGGTCATGGTGGAGAAGTCTGAGCAAATGTGGTCCACTGGAGAAGGGAATGACAAACCTCTTCAGTATTGTTGACTTGTGAACCCCATGAACAGTATGAAAAGGCAAATTGTTAGGATACTGAAAGAGGAACTCCCCAGGTCAGTAGGTGCCCAATGTGCTACTGGAGATCAATGGAGAAATAACTCCAGAGAGAATGAAGGCACAGAGCCAAAGCAACAACATCACCCAATTGTGGATGTGACTGGTGATAGAAGCAAGGTCTGATGCTGTAAAGAGCAATATTGCATAGAAACATGGAATCAGCGAACTAAAATGGAGTGGTATAGGCAAATTTAAATCAAATGGCCATTATATCTACTATTGTGAAAAAGAATCCTTTAGAAGAAATGGAATAGCCATCATAGTCAACAAAAGAATCCAAAATGCAGTACTTGGATGCAATCTCAAAAACGACAGAATGATCTCTCTTCGTTTCTAAGGCAAACCATTCAACATCATGGTAATCCAAGTCTATGCCCTGACCAGTAATGCAGAAGAAGCTGAAGTTGAATGGTTGTATGAAGACCTACAAGACCTTCTAGAATTAACACCCAAAAAAGATGTCCTTTTCATTATAGGGGATGGGAATGCAAAAGTAGGAAATCAAGAAATAACTAGACTAACAGGCAAATGTGGCCTTGGAGTACAGAATGAAGCAGAGCAAAGGCTAATAGAGTTTTGCCAAGAGAATGCACTGGTCATAGCAAACACCGTCTTTCAACAACACAAGATAAGACTATACATATGGACATCAACAGAGTATATTCTATACAACCAAAGATGGAGAAGCTCTATACAGTCAGCAAAAACAAGACCAGGAGCTGACTGTGGCTGAGACAATGAACTCCTTACTGGAAAATTCAGACTAAAATTGAAGAAAGTAGGGAAAACCAATAGACTATTCAGGTATGACCTAAATCAAATTCCTTATAACTATACAGTGGAAGTGACAAATAGATTCAAGGGAATAGATCTTATAGATAGAGTGCCTGAAGAACTATGGACAGAGGTTTGAGACGTTGTACAGCAGGCAGGGATCCAGACTATCATCAAGAAAAAGAAATGCAAAAGGCAAAATGGTTGTCTGAGGAGGCCTTACAAATAGCTACGGAAAAAGAGAAGCAAAAGGCAAAGGAGAAAAGGAAAGCTATACCCATTTAATGCAGAGTTCCAAAGAATAGCAAGGAGAGATGAGAAAGCACTCTTCAGTGATCAATGCAAAGAAATAGAGGAAAACAATAGAATGGGAAAGACTAGAGATCGCTTCAAGAAAATTAGAGATACCAAGGGAACATTTCATGCAAAGATGGGCTCAGTAAAGGACAGAAATAGTATGAACATAATAGAAACAGAAGATACAAAGAGGTGGCAAGAACACACAGAAGAACTATACATAAAAGATCTTCACAACCCAAATGATCAGATGGTGTGATCACTCACCTAGAGCCAGACGTCTAGGAATGCAAAGTCAACTGGGCCTTAGGAAGCATCACTATGAACAAAGGTAGTGGAGGTGATGGAATTTCCAGTTGAGCTATTTCAAATCCTAAAAGATGATGCTGTAAAAGTGTTTCACTCACTCAATATGCCAACAAATTTGGAAAACTCAGCAGTGGTCACAGGACTGGAAAAGGTCAGTTTTCATTCCAATCCCTAAGAAAGGCAATGCCAAAGATTGTTCAAACTACTGCACAATTACACTCATTCCACATGCTAGCAAGGTAATGCTCAAAATTCTCCAAGCCATGCTTCAGAAGTACATGAAATGTGAACTTCCAGATGTTCAAGCTGGATTTGAAAAAGGCAGAGAAACCAGAGATCAAATTGCCAACATCTGTTGGATCATTGAAGAAACAAGAGAGTACCAGAAATCATCTACTTCTGCTTTATTGATTATGCCAAAAGCTTTGACTGTGTGGATCACAAAAAACTGGAAAATTCTGAAAGAGATGGGAATACCAGACCACCTGACCTGCCTCCAGAGAAATCTGTATACAAGTTGAGAAGCAATAGCTAAAACTGGACATGGAAAAACAGACTGGTTCCAAATCGGGAAAGAAGTACGTCAAGGTTATATATTGTCACTCTGATTATTTAACTTATATGCAGAGTACATCATGAGAAACATTGTACTGGATGAAGCACAAACTGCAATCAAGATTGCTGGGAGAGACATCAGTAACCTCAGACATGCATATAACACGACACTTATGGCTGAATCTGAGCAACTCCGGGAGACGGTGCCGGAAACCCGGTCTGCCGCAGTCCGTGAGGTTACAAAGAGTGGGGATGACCTAGCAGCTGAACCACAAGAAGGAGGTGCCAGCTGGGCTGGTGGACACACTCTTGGCTCTTTGCCTAATGCTATCCTGGTCCAGAAGAAAGCCGATTTTTCATCCAACCCAGTATCTGCCAGGTGGAATGAGGTGGTTCCAGGTGAACATTAAAATACTCCACATATCCCTTTCATTCTAATCTGTATTACTTCACATATTCAGTTCAGTTCAGTTTAGTTGCTCAGTCATGTCGGATTCTTTGTGACCACATGGACTGCAGCACGACGGGCCTCCCCGTCCATCACCAACTCCTGGGGTTTACTCAGACTCATGTCCATTGAATCAGTGACGCTATCTAACCGTCTTATCCTCTGCCACCGATTTCTCCTTTGGTCCTCAATCTTTCCCAGCAGCAGCATCTTTTCCAATAAGTCAGCTCTTTTCATCAGTTCCAAAGAGTATTGGAGCTCCAAGTATTGGAGCTTCAGCTTCAGCATCAGTTCTTCCAATGAATATTCAAGGTTGATTTCCTTTAGGATGACTGACTGGATCTCAAAGAGTTGGCTGTTCACATCAGGTGGCCGAATTATTAGAGATTAAGTTTCAGCATCAGTCCTCCCAAAGAACAGTCAGGGTTGACTTTCTTTAGGATTGACTGGTTTGATTTATTTGCAATCCAAGAGACCCTCAAGTGTCTTCTCCAGCACCACAATTTGAAAGCATCAATTCTTTAGCTCTCAGCCTTCTTTATGGTCCATCTCTCACACCTGGACATGACAATTGGAAAATCCACAGCTTTGAATATACAAACCTTTGTCAGCAAATCATGTCTTTGCTTTTTAATATGCTGCATTGGTTTGTCACAGCTTTCCTTCCAGTGATCAAGTGACATTTCCAAACCCATCTTATTGATGTTGGATGGCTGTGGAGGCTCAGTTTCTTTCTGGACTGACCTATTTATTTTTATACCAGCTTTATGATTAACAACAATGATATAACAGAACATTAAAATTATATAAAACTTAAAAACTGATATTTCTATTTCACTATAATTTGTATTTCATTTTATTTCCCAGATCTTCTCCACATATGTTGTGTTTCATGGAAGTTCAATAATAGCATATCCTATTCTGCATTTTTTTTTCTATTTATATTTTCTTTCTAAAGTCTACATGATTTTCATTCTACTGCTCACACAATATTGTAAACAGAGACTTGTTACTTTTTAAAAGATTGGAAAAACACTTCAAAATCAATTTAATAATTAAATGTACAGTCAGCTTTCTACCAAAGTAGTTGTTCATTTATGACTGTACTGTACTAGTTTCCAGCTAGTTACTGCATTAGTTTCTCTTTTTTTTTTAAGTTATTTTAGGTTTACATAATTTATTTGAAATTGTCATTCTTTTGATATAACCCACTCAATGATAAAAAATGTCATATAATAATTATAATTTTTTCCTTTCTTTAAATTTATTTTTATTAGTTGGAGGCTAATTACTTTACAATATTGTAGTGGTTTTTGCCATACAATTTCCCATGTGTTTATTGGCTTAAAGCCAAAAAAAAAATTTGAATCTTACATTTTTGTAGTTCAGAAATTTGTGTAGATCTCACTAGGCTAAAATCAACTTGTTCCATATCCAGACTATGTTCCAAACTGGAAGCTCAATGGAATCACCACCTTCCTTGACTTTTCCAGTTGCTAGAGGCTTCCCTTCTTTGGCTCATGTTTCCTTCCATCTTCAAAGCCAGCAATGCTTTCAAATCTTTCTCACATTGTATCAGTCTTACACTGACTCCCGTCACTCTTCCACATTTAGGATCTCTGTGATGACCCTGTGACCACACAAACAGTCCACAATAATCCCCCGACTTTGCTGTCCTTTGATTACCAGATTTAACTGGATCTGTAACCTTCATTCTTCTTTGCCATGGATCCTGACACCTTAACAGAAACTGGGATTGGTTGTGGACATTCTTGGTAAACAATCTGCCTGCAATGTAGGAGACCCAGGTTCAATTCTTGGTTCAGGAAGATCCCCTGGAGAAGGGATAGGCTACCCACCCCAGCATTCTTGGGGTTCCCTTGTGGCTCAGATGGTAAAGAATCTGCCTGCAATGCGGGAGACCTGGGTTTGATCCCTGGGTTGGGAAGATTCCCTGGAAAAGGGAAAGGCTACTCAGTCCAGTATTCTTGCCTGGAGAATTTCATGGACTGTATAGCCCATAGTGTTGCAAAGACTTGCACATAAGTGAGCACCTTTCACTTTCACTAGGAAGACCATTATTCTGTCTACAGCCATGACAATTAAACTGGGTTTGTATCTTGATTAACTGAATCATGATGTTCACTGTTTGCACAAAGTAACTTGAGGTTTACAAGTTTACAACATATAATTTATCCTTTCAACACCAATTATGAGCAAATGGTTTCAAAATTAAGATTGATTCTAAATAAATGTGGCTTTTAAAGTATAGATTAGATGTTAACTCATTCTTAAAGCTTGGAGAGAATGGGAATATTCATTTCAAAACTTTTAGTTCTTTTACTACATTCCTAAGAGAAATTTGTCAGGAATGGAGCAGCAGGTGCAATTAGATTTGCCCCATTTTCTAAGATAAAAATATGGAGAAAAGTGTTTTAGGGCTAGCAAGATCAGTATCAAGAATATGGAATAACATCATCTACTTTTACACAGGTGATGAAGCTGAACTCCAGAATCTTAGATTGTTATAGCCACACATTCAATAAGCAGCAAGGGGGGAGTAAAAACCAATAATCAGTTTTTCTGAACTTAATCCTCATCCACTCCATTTCATCACAATATCTATTGAAAAAAGTGAATTTTGATATTTATTTCAATTAAAAGGTACTTATCATTAAAGACATAGGAGAAGAAAATGCCTTCACATCAATAGGAACATTTTTTGAAATAAGAAATTATGTAAAAATGAACTGCTAATATTAATAGCAATAATTTGATGAAGAATAATTCTATATATTTTCATATATTTTCCTAAAATAAATTCACTCTCTATTTTACTCCATTTTATACTCTCTGGGTAGTTATAAACAGTCACACTATCAGTGATTAAATATACAAAACAAGTCTTCTAATAAAAATGTTCAATATATAGCAAGTTAAAGTGGCACAGATATATATTAAGTAAGCAGTATATTTGAATATGTATAAAATCAACCTACTCCATAAGGCTTTTATAGCTAAATATTTGATATAAATTTATTGCTGAACATGTAAGAAATCAATATCCTTAATTTCATCATCAAAGGAAAATCTTTGGCATTATTTTTATCATAGAAATTGAAATATCTGTTAAATATATTAATTTCCTAGTAAGGCCTCTTCTTCACTATAGTTCAAGTCACAATGACTAGTTAACACAATACAGAAACCAAGAGTTCTTGATTGAGGTTCTGAGTCATCCAACTGTAACTTATGATGTGGCATGACTTTGGAATCAATAGCAGTAAACTAGTGTTTACTAGACATATAATCCATTTATAGATGACAGGGGGGAAAGGAATAGTCTCTTAATATGTTTTCTCCTATCTGAAAAAACATCAAAATGATTCAGAAATCCCAAAATGATACTGTCATATCCGTCCTGCCTACACAAATTAGCTATTAGTAAGCAGTCTGTTTTTGAACACATTGAACAAAACTTTGACTTTTTCCCAAGATAAAAGCAAAGATTGAGTTCAAATACGGGATCTTCCATAATATCTTACTGAACTCTTTACTGGAAAGCTAAAAGATCTTTCTTAACAAGACTGTATCAGACATTTTTAGCCTTGAAAAAAATCTCTGAATGTTCATACACTCTTACAATGAATTATTGGAGAAATATAAGAAATGTGTATTAGTGCTAGAAACATAAGAGATACTTTTAATTGTCTTTTCTTGTGGAGTTTTTTTGTTTGCTTTAGCACCAAACCAAAGTTGACTATTTTAGGATATTGATTATACCAATTCTTTTGTGCCAGGTATTTTTTTTTCCATTCATTTTTATTAGTTGGAGGCTAATTACTTTACAATATTGTAGTGGTTTTTGCCATACATTGACATGAATCAGCCATGGATTTACATGTATTCCCCATCCCGATCCCCCCTCCCACATACCTCCCTCCCCACCCCATCCCTCTGGGTCTTCCCAGTGCACCAGCCCCGAGCACTTGTCTCATGCATCCAACCTGGACTGGTGGTCTGTTTCACCCTTGATAAACCCTATATGCAAAACAGAAAAAGAGACACAGATGTACAGAACAGACTTTTAGACTCTGTGGGAGAAGGCGAGGGTGGGATGTTTTGAGAGAACAGCATTGAAACGTGTCAGGTATTTTTGTGGCATGATACATATGCCAGGGAATTTAAGAGGCCAAGTAGCTTTTCCCATCAAGTAGATTGCAAGATATAGAGAATGAAACTGCATTATTATTTTAAAATACACATTTGAAAAATATTATGTAAAGTTTATTTAAAAACAAGACAAACAATCTGAACAATAAGGAGCCAGATAATGTATCACTAAAGCTAGGATAATTTGGGGAGTAACATGAACCACTATTTAGATCAGGACAGCAGGCAAAAAACTGGAATTGTTCAAGGCAGTTCAAGAGATGTGGTCATGCTACCAATCAAGAATATCACAACTGTTGGGAACTTCTCTAATGGTCCAAAGGATAAGACTCTGAACTCCCGGTGCTGGGGGTTCAGGTTCAATCTCTGGTCGAGGCACTAAGATTCTACTTACACAACTAAGTCTGCCCAATGCAATGAAGACCCAGCACAACCAAATAAATTTAAAATAAAGAGGAGTGGGGTTCAAGAGGGAAGGAACGTATATATACCTATGGCTTATTCATGTCAATATATGGCAGAAACCAACACAGTATTGTAAAGCAGTTTTCCCACAATTAAAAATGCATACATTTAAAAAATAAAAAAGAAATAAAATTTTAGAACATATCACAACTGTGAAATAAAGAGCTTAGAAGCTTTCTCATACAAACCTGGATTTAAGCACTGGTTGTGCCATCTACTGACTCTGTTTTAATTGGGACATATTTTAAGACTTTAAAGACTATTGTCATATGTAATGGAACCATAATAATAACTATCTCTTGGTTTATTGTAAGGAATAAATAAAGCAAAGTATTAATATTTTAATAAGCTAGCATGCTACTGGCACCAAATGAGTACTCAGAAAAAAGACAGCTATATATATGTACTGATAATCAGAAAATGTGTCAAAAGAAGATGAAATAACCAGGAAAAGGAGACTTTGAGAAGTACCTCCCCAACACCATGAAATTACCTATCCCACTGAATGTTAGAAATTCTAACTTTAACCATTTATTCATTCAGCTACACCTTTTTCCTTTTAAAAACGAGTATTTCTGGAAGGTAAACACTCTTCAAGCACTTCAAAGGTTTTTATTCTCATGTATTACAAATTAACTATCACCTGAAACAACAGATTATATTTTGTTTAGAGTTTTCTTGTTTCCAGAACATTTTTGCATATATTATCACAATAAAATTTTTGCACATTAAAACTTACTAGCTCTACCCTTACTTCCCAGATGAGGAAACAAAATAAAATATTCAAGCCTAGCAAGTGAAAGGCAGTACTGTATTTGAATGAAGATTTGTGTTTATAATATCTTCAGGACTAGCTTAAGAACTTGTTGTCAGAGTGCAAAGACTGGAAGAGACTGGTTTGCTATTGGTGGGGGGCGGGGAGGGGGCAAAAAGGCCTTAAGCTATATCTGGTGATCACATGACTATTGCTGGCAGATGGCACCGGGCAACAAACAAAGGACGATAAGGGGAGGAAAGGATACAAACAGGGAGATGGGTTCAAAAGGACAGATGGACAATAGAGTGGACAACTCTTCCGTGCCATTTCAGATACTTTCGGCCCCACCTCTTGCATTAGTAACACAGTGACCATTTTTGCGCAGGCTTTGTGCAACTTACAGATCCTTGTTTCTTACCGTGTGGTTTCTCAGAAACCATGTTTATGGGATGGCCTTGATCACTGCCTCCTGTACAATGTCACGGGTCTCCATCCACAGTTTTTCAGGCATTATGTCTATTAGATCTAATCCCTTGAATCTATTTGTCACTCCCACTGTATAATCATAAGGCACTTGATTTAGGTCTTACCTGAATGGTCTGGTGGTTTCCCCTACTTTCTTCAATTTAAGTCTGAATTTGGCAATAAGGACTTCGTGATCTGAGCCCAGTCATCTCCCAGTCTTGTTTTTACTGACTGTATAGAGCCTCTCCGTCTTTGGCTACAAAGAATATAATCAATCTGATTTTGGTATTGACCATTTGGTGATGTCCGTGTGTAGTCTTCTCTTGTGTTGTTGGAAGGGGATGTTTGCTATGACCAGTGCATTCTCTTGGGCAAAACTCTATTAGCCTTTGCCCTGATTCATTCTGCATACCAAATTTGACTGCTACTCTAGGTATTTCTTGACTTCCTACTTTTGCATTCCAGTCCTCTATAACGAAAAGGACATCTTTTTTGGTTATTAGTTCTAGAAGGTCTTGTAGGTCTTCATAAAACCATTCAACTTCAACTTCTTCAGCATTACTGGTCGGGCCATAGACTTGGATTACTGTATATCGAATAGATTGCCTTGGGAATGAAGAGAGATCATTCTGTCATTTTTGAAATTGCATCCAAGTACTGCATTTTGGACTCTTTTGTTGACTATGATGGTTACTCCATTTCTTCTAAGGCATTCTTGTTCACAAGAGTAGATATAATTGTCAACTGAGTTAAGTTTACCCATTCCAGTCGATTTTAGTTCACTGATTCCTAAAATGTCTTTGTTCACTCTTGCCCTCTCCTGTTTGATCACTTACAATTGACTCATGGACCTAACATTCCATGTTCCTACACAATATTGCTCTTTATAGCATTGGACCTTGCTTCCATCACCAGTCACGTCCACAACTGAGGGTTGTTTTTGCTTTGGCTCTGTCTGGAGTCAAGTTCTTTCTGGAGTTATTTCTCCACTGATCTCCAGTAGCATATTGGGCACCTACCGACCTGGAGAGTTCATCTTTCAGTCTTTTCATACTGTTCATGGGGTTCTCAAGGCAAGAATACTGGAGTGGTTTACCATTCCCTTCTCCAGTGGACCATGTTTCATCAGACCTCTCCATCATGATCCATCTATCTTGGGTGGTGCTACTTGGCATGGTTCACAGCTTCTTTGAGTTAGACAAGGCTATAGTCCATGTTATTAGGTTAGTTAGTTTTCTGTGACTGTGGTTTTCAATCTATCTGTCCTGTGATGGAGAGGGATAAGAGGCTTTTGGAATCTTCCTGATGGAAGAGGCCAACTGAGAGAGAAACTGGGTCTTGTTCTGATAGGCAGGGCCATGCTCAGTAAATCTTTAATCCAATTTTCTGTTGATGGGTGGGGCTGTGTTCCCTCCCTGTTATATAACCTAAGGCCAAACTCTGGTGGAGGTAATGAAGATAATGGTCCCCATTATCTTCAAATGGTCCCATGAATGCACTGCTACACTCGGTCCTCCCAACCCTGCAGCAGGTCACCACCGACCCACCACACCTCCACTGGAGACTCCTGGACACTCATGGGCAAGTCTGGGTCAGTCTCTTGTGGGGTTGTCGACTAAAAAAAAGATGTACAACTTAAGAAATGTGAGTTAAGCCTTATTTGGGGCAAAATGAGGACTGCACCCCAGAAGGCAGCATCTCAGATAGCTCTGAGAGACTGCTCCAAAGCGGCAGTGGGGGAAAGTCAACATAAAAAGCTTTGGTGAAGGGGTAGTTCAGTACCATGAAGGTTTCTATTCCTAAAAGCATCCAGCTATCTAAAGACCTGCCCACCAGATTCCCTGGGGCACAGAGTGCCTCACTCCACACTGAAATCCCTCAGGGATTGTTGAAGGTCAGCAGCATGGGGTTCAGTCTCCATAGAAGCAGATGGCAAGTGCCTTCGTTGTTCAGTCATTGGCAGTGCTCTTGGTAAGTGCCAATGTGTAGTTGACACGTCACTGCCCCTTTCTCCTGAGTCCTGGTGCTCACAGCGTTCTGTTTGTGCCCTCCAAGTGTCTGTTTCCCAGCCCTGTGTATGTTCTAGCGGCTCTGTGGTGGGTTAATGGCAACCTCCTCCAAGACGGCTTATGTCTCACCCAGGTCTGCTGCACCCAGAGCCCCTGGCCCTGCGGCAGTCCACTGATGGCCTGTGCCTCTTCAGGAGATGCTCAAACACAGCCTGTCTCAGCCTCTTTGAGGTCTCTGGTTCCTGGTGTGTGCACGGTTTGTTTGAGCCCTCTGAGCGTCTCTGGTGGGTGTGGGCAATAGATCTGACAGATAGAGCGCCTGATGAACTATGCGCGGAGGTTCCTGACATTGTACAGGAGTCAGGGATCAAGACCATTGCCAAGAAAAAGGAATGCAAAAGGCAAAATGGCTGTCTGAGGAGGCTTACAAATAGCTGTGAAAAGAAGAGAAGTGAAAGGCAAAGGAGGAAAGGAGAGAATACCATTTGAATGCAGAGTTCCAAAGAATAGCAAGGAGAGATAAGAAAGACTTCTTTAGTTATCAATGCAAAGAAATAGAGGAAAACAATAGAATGAGAAAGACTAGAGATCTCTTCAAGAAAATTAGAGATACAAAGGGAATATTTCATGCAAAGATGGGCTCAATAAAGGACAGAAATGGTATGGACCTAACAGAAGCAGAAGAGGTTAAGAAGGGGTGGCAAGAATACACAGAAGAACTATATATAAAAGATCTTCACGACCCGGATAATCAGATGGTGTGATCACTCACCTAGAGCCAGACATCCAGGAATGCAAAGTCAACTGGGCCTCAGGAAGCATCACTACGAACAAAGCTAGTGGAGGTCTTTTCAAATCAGTCAGTTCTTCAATTAGGTGGCCAAAGTACTGGAGTTTCAGCTTCAGCATCAGTCCTTCAAATGAATACTCAGGACCGATTTCCTTTAGGATAGACTAGTTGGATCTCCTTGCAGTCCAAGGGACTCTCAAGTGTCTTCTCCAACGCCACAGTTCAAAAGCATCAGTTCTTTGGCACTCAGCTTTCTTTATAGCGCAACTCTCACATCCATACATGACTACTGGAAAAAAATATAGTTTTGGAAAAACCATAGGTCTCTGGAGCCCTCTCATCACAACTAGAGAGAAACCTGTGAGCCACAAAGAAAGATTCTACATTTTGGAATGTGGACCCAACATTGCCAAATAAATTCGTAAATATTGATAAATAAATAATTTCCAGAACTGTCGTTCCCACTCAGCAATTTGGATAAAATGCCTACTAATTTGATTAAACTATATTTGGGCTTCTCTTCTCCCCTAGCTAATTACTTATGAGACAAAGAATGGGAATTTGAAGATTATATACCTGGCCCTTTCATAGATACACAAGAGAGTCATCTGAAGTCTTATGTAAGTCTTATGGGGGAGAATTATTCATTGTGATAAGATTTTCCCAAAGCTCAAAAAGATGGAGGAGACTTCTTGATCCTTGTTGTTTACCAGAAGTACAGGGTTCAAAGTTCAACACTGCCAGTGGCAACTCAGCAAAGACACCTTTCAGTTGTCTTTTCCTCTTCCTCTGTTGTTACAGATTCATGGAATCCTTTTTTTCCCCAGGCTTTGTTTTTTGATAAAAGAGCAAACTTTGCTCTAAATTAAGGGTCAGTGTTAGATTAGTCTTCTAATCCAGCAATGCTAGATTAGTTTTAAGGACAACTCAGTTCAATTCAGTCGCTCAGTGGTGTCCCACTCTCTGCAACCCCATGGACTGCAGAACGCAAGTCTTCCCTATCCATCACCAACTCCCGGAGCTTGCTCATGTCCACTGAGTCAGTGATGCCATCCAACTAACTCACTCTCCGTCACTCCTTTCTCCTCCTGCATTTATAAAAATAAGACAGCTATCAAAGACAATAGTAAAATAATGGGTAAGACACATTCCAATAAATATAAAAACTGATGATGGGCTGGATTTGCCTAAAATGATACAGTTTTCTGACAGCACAAGGATAAAAGAATATTCAGTTCCTTTAACATGTTACTTTGCTTCATGCTTCTAATTTTATTCACATGTCTAGTCTTCTAAAATAAAATAATTATAATAAATAAAAGGTTTTCTGTTTGATTGATGAGCTAAACAAATTTCTTTTAGAAAATCATGAAAGATCCAATTAAGAATTACCTCTGAAAGGAAGGCTTGTCACCACCATACATTTTTTTCAGGGATTTTTATCACTATATTCCTTATTCACCTGCTTTAGCTTGTAATCTCTTCTTTTAATGCATATAATACTTTATTGGCCATCTGCATATCACTACTGTTTTAAAGCACATTAAGTTCCTTTATTGAAGGCAGATTTTATCTTTTAAATTCAACTCTTATTATGAGCTTTTGAAACTGTTTTGTTTGTGGAAATGTTGAAAAAACAAATACATGAATAAAGTTGTGTCAAGCCTTTCCAGAAGCAGGGTCTTCCTGGTTTGCATTTTTGGAGAAAAAAGTTGCTTCATTTGAGACTCAGGCAACAAGAGACAAATAAAGCAAGAATGTTTGCCTGTGACTGATTTTTTTTTTTTTTGCTAGATAATCTTTACTAAAATTTGAAGCTACAGTGTGTTTCATTAAGAGAGACAACCAGATTTATCACTACAATTTTGAGAGAAGAAATGGAGATAATCTGAAAGCATTTTCTATTTAATACATATTGCCCTTTCCAAATAAATAGCTGACTAAAGAAGGACTCTTAAAACCAGTGAGGAACATATAGTAACATATTATTTTCATCATATTAAGATCACGACTTTAAGGCTATCTTTTAAAAAAAGAAAATGCTGCTAATAGGATTTTTACCCTTTTTCAATAGTGTTTTCTGCCTGCACCCAATACTTCCATCATAAGATTCTCTACTCTATTCCTATGTTATAAAGAAGTTTCTGTGACTATATTTACACATTGACTTTGGTACAATGAATAGTGAATAGTGTCATCACCAACAAATTAAAAAGAAAACTAAACTGACACTAAGATCACCTTATAATATTAGCATGGCTTATAATGTCCAATTTTGCATTTACTTTAGTGATGAAATATCTCACATACTCTTTTTGCCTTTTGTCTGCCAGATGTATCAACCTCAAATATCATGTTGGTACTTTTTCACTGCAGTTAGGTCATAGCTGTCATTAGCCAAGAAAGCCTGTGGAAAAAGTAAAACATATCTGGGGAAAACTAAAAAAGTAACCAAAAACTCTGTCAAAATATTCAGGTTTGTAACAGGTAGTAGTTCTTATGAAAACAGATTCCAGAAGAGGGGAAAAAAAAGAAATCAAACACTGAATGACTAGTCTGAATATTGCAAAGTGAACCAAAAAGCCACAGATGTTTCCAGGTTTATGTCTGAAAATCTGGAAAGATGAATGATTTATATATTTTCATTTTTATGATGGGGAGAGTGAAGTGAATTGTTCTGTAAGTAACACGTCATGAGTTGTTGGAACATATGTTGGAAAGCTCAGTGACTTGGATGCTGAAATTGGCCACTCTGCTTTTATTTCTAGTTCATAGATTTTTTTTTCTGCTTTAATACAATTTTTATTATTTTTGGGAGAAAATGGAGAGCTGACAGATAACTTTGACTACC
The DNA here is from genome assembly GCF_963930625.1 of Muntiacus reevesi. Taxonomy (NCBI): domain Eukaryota; kingdom Metazoa; phylum Chordata; class Mammalia; order Artiodactyla; family Cervidae; genus Muntiacus; species Muntiacus reevesi. Next base: position 91,235,690 of record NC_089255.1, on the reverse strand, counting down.
TAAAGTATTGAGGAGAAATTTAAGAAGTTTTCTTAGTTGAAAAGATTAGGCATGCAGAAAAAAATGAAGTCAATAGCATATTATTTTATTTAAAAAGATGCCTTTGGAAAATTTATTTGAAATATTTCTAAGGAAAGGCAAACAGAATACAATGAAAATTTTTCATATTTTCCTTTCTGTATCCATATTCTATAAGTTTTTTTAACAATATATTTTTAAAAATTATTTATTTTCGACTGTGCTGGGTTTTGTTGCGGTTTGGGCTTATCTCTAGCTATGGCGAGTGGGGGCTAGTCTCAGCTGAGTTGCCCGGGCTTCTCAATGTGGCTGCTTCTCTTGTTGAAGATCAGGGGCTCTAGGGCGTGTGGGCTTTAGTAGTTGCAGCTCCCAGGCTCAGTAGTTGTGATCCAAGGGCTTAGTTTGCTCCAAGGCATGTGGAATCCTCCCAGATCAGGGGTCAAACCCCTGTCTCCTGCATTGGCAGGCAGATTCTTCACCACTGGGCCACCAGAGAAACCCCATGTTCTACAATCTGAAAACAATTCTTAGACGCACATTCCTGATAATTGCTATTTCGGAATATGATTTTGAATGTATTCATTGTGAATCACATCATTGACCAGTAAGTATTCTTGAAATCTGCCATCATTAAAGCGATTCATATTGCTTTTTTTAGGATATGATTCAAAAGGTGCTTATATTAATTTGATACATACATCTAAATTTTAGATTTGCTTGTTCCTATGTTTCTTATTTATATTTTTCCTTCCTTGTCTCTTTACCTCAGACTCAGGAAACCACAACATGGGTCAGCTATTTACATCATCGCTGCCCAATTCTTTCAAACATGCCTGAAAACATCACTTCTAAATCAATCTTTAAAATGAATAATAACCCTAACATTCAGTTTAATATTTACAGAATAAAATTCATGAGCAAATATATGCTAGTTATTTGGGATGATTAATGTTATAGAAATCTAATCTTAGAAGGGGATATGCAAATCTGCATAAATCTACCAGGATTCCCAGAGTTTCCCTGGTGGCTCAGACAGTGAAGAATCCACCTGCAATGAGGGAGACCTGGGTTTGATCCCTGGGTTGGAAAGATTCCCTGGAAAAGGGAATGGCTACCCACTCCAGTATCCTTGCCTGGAGAATTCCATGGGCAGAGGAGCCTGGCAGGCTATAGTCCATGGGGTTGCAAAGAGTTGGACAAGACTGAACGACTTTCACTTTCACCAGTATTCTCTCTTTAGTCTCTCCTCACTATATACTATTTCTAATTTCAAATACAATGTATTACATTCACACTTGTCCTAGTGAGACTCCAGTTAGGAGATATAAATCACATCAGTTATTGTAACAGGAGAAATTAATATAAATAAATTGCTAACTAGGTATAAAGCTGTCAATTAGATAACTCAAAAGGTAGATGGAAACATGAAGGTATCAGGGAAGTAGCAATTTCAGGAAGAATTCCCCTAGTTTGGACTAAGATCCAAAATGCTTTATAAATGGAAAATTGTCAGTAATCTTTAGTTCACCTTGTAATGGTTCCACCTTTCTAGAAGGTAGCTCATGCAGAGATCTCTGACATCTTTAAAAATAAATATGTACTAGATGTAACCAGCTTTTGTCTAATACATGCAGTAGAAGCATTAGCCCTACTAATGTGGGGCTAAAGTATGATCTATTACATTCTAGGAATGGAAGTCTCTGAAATGTACTTTATTCAATTTACAATATTACTTAGTATGCTTAGGATAGTGTGTTAGTCCCTCAGTCGTGTCTGACTCTTTGGGGCCCCATGGACTTTAGCCCACCAGGCTTCTCTGTCCATGGGATTCTCCAGGTGAGAATACTGGAGTGGATTGTCACTTCCTTCTCCAGGAAGGCTTAGGCTAACTCAGTGGTAATTATTTAAACATTGCTGGCACTCCTTATTAAGTAAAATCTTTTAAGCAATTTTGAATACTGCAACCTAGCTTTCTGTATATGGAACCAAGTGTTCTTTTAAAAGCCATGATTTTCAACATAGATATTTGGTAGAATAGATATGTCCATGAATAAAATTCTAGACATAGATACATGATAGATAGATACAGCACTAATGTATATTTATATATTAACTAGCATTGCTATTATAGTAAAATGAGATATGAATTTAAAACTATCCCCATGTAGACTACTGTATGAACCAGATTTCAAACATTATTTTTCAACACCAAACAATAGTATTTTATAAGTTAAAAAACTGACATTAGAAATATATTATCATTAAATTCTGTAATCTTGGCTCAAGAACATCAACCTTTAAGTAAACCTGCTGACTTATCTGTGATATGATAGGATTATACCACAAAAAGTGGGATTTTTTTGTTTTGAAACTCCCCTAATTTTGTCTCTTATCACACGAGTACACAGCAAAGCAACTCGATATTTGGATATTAAATATGTTTTCGGTCACATACATTTATATTAACTTCTCTGAGTGTTTCATTCCATGCATCTTTTCTGGTCTCCAAAACAATATATCTAACTGACAAATTGGACGGTAGTGGTAAAGAGCCTGCCTACCAATGCAGGAGACATAAGAGACTCGGGTTTGATCCGTAGGTTAGGAAGATTCCCCTGGAGGAGGAAATGGCTAACCACCCCAAAATTCTTGCCTGGAGAATTCCATGGACAGAAGAGCCCTGTGGGCTACAGTCCATGGGGTCGCAAAGAGTCAGACACAGCTGAGCTACAAACACTTTCACTTTAGGTCCTGAGGGTTGGGCTCTCATGAAGGGGAGTAATATCCTTATAAAAAAGACTCCAGAGCCTGACCTTTCTCCAGAGGAGCCCACAGCAAGTTTCAAAAGAGGGCAATCTATGAACCAATGACCCAGGCCTCAGCAAACATTTCATCTGCCAGCACCTGGATTTTGTGGTGCTGATCACCACTTCTCATCTTCAAGAACCTGGAAGAATAAGTTTGTCTTTTATAACCTACTCAGCCTATGGTATTCTGTTATACCCACCCAAACAGACTAAGATATATATTTCTCCAAGATGTATAGATAAATGTTATCAATTTGCCTTTACTTGCACATACATATGTCTGCCTCTACACTCTGTAAACAAACCTTACATGAGTAGAAACAATACTTAAATATTGATCATAGATCACATTGAATGATGAGTAAAAGCATCTATTATAGATACTTTCATATATACCTATTCAAAATGTTTATCAATGAATCATTTTAAATATATGAGGTAATTCATCTCATAGTTTATATATATATAAACTATATGTATATAAAGTTATAGATATTGCAAGGTAGATATCAAAATTATTATCTATTAATATCTCTTTGGATTTCCCAGGTGGTGCTAGCAGTAAAGAATCTGCCAGCAATGCAGGAGAGTTAGGAGACATGGGTTTAATCCTTGGGTCAGGAAGATCCCCTGGCGCAGGAAATGGCAACTCGGCCCAGTATTCTTGCCTGGGAAATCACATGGACAGAGGAGCCTGGTGGGCTACAGTCCTCTTCTGTATCTTAAGCCCTGCTTATTACAAAATATGCTTAGGATATAGCAATTTCCTTTTATAAAGTAGATTATGTATACTGTTATTAAAATGACCCATCACACTATAACAGTCATTTTATTGTATCAAAAAATTTTACATTTTTTTAGAGATTGGACATAGCAAGTTATTTATATGAAAATAGCAATTATAAAATCAGTCCTTGCAAAACTAAAATATGCTTCATAAGATTATCCAGTTCCACTTTCACATTTAATCTAATTAGTATGTTCAATTTTTTTATCTGATTTTGAATGCAGTGTCCTTTATTAGCAGAATTTTTTTTTATAATAATCATGATCAGTCAACAAGATTGCTACGCTGTTAATAAATAGCAAGTGGAGCCGTCAAAAGGAGCCCATTTAGACTTCTTTTTCCTTTTCCCTCAAAAACATGTGATAACAGATCAAATAACTAATGTACCAGATTATAAAATGTGAAGATGTTTCTATACTCAGATGCTTGAAAGAAAAGTGAAAGAAAGTGAAGTCGCTTAGTCATGTCCAACTCTTTGCGACTCTGTGGACTGTAGCCTACCAGGCTCCTCCATCCATGGGATTCTCCAGGCAAGAGTACTGGAGTGGGTTGCCATTTCCTTCTCCAGATGCTTAGAGACCCATAAACAGTCACTGTTCTGTAATTCTAATCAAAGTTCTAAGAATCTATGGAGACTGACTGGGACATTGTAAGTTAAGGTGGAGTATATATTACCTCACTCGAACTTCTGAAGTCTATTCAGTACATCTTAGAAAACTTCTTACTGTCTCATCCGTGTCACCATTTTTTACTTTGTTTTTTATAGACACCTTCAAGAATATTACAGAAATCAGGAAAATAAATAGTTTTGAATAAAAAAGACCCTCCTTTTTGTTTCTATCTCACCTATGTTTGCTGTTGTTTAGTCCCTAAGTCATTCCCATCTCTTGTGACCCCGTGGACTGTAGCCTGCCAGGTTCTTCTGTGCATGAGATGTCCCAGACAAGAATATGGAGTGGGTTGCCATTCCCTTCTCCAGGGGAACTTCTCGACCCAGGGATCGAACCCATGACTCCTGAATTGCAAGTGGATTCTTTACCACTCACCCACCAAGGAAGCCCTCTTTCTATGTAAATATACTTAAAGTAAGATATCAAGGGATATATTATTTAGAATTATGACTATTTGTATAGAAAATGTTCTATTCATTTCTCTACAGATCCTGTTGTTATTTTCATGCAATCTGAGTACCAATCTTTTTTTAGTACCAATGGTAACAACTGTTATTTTGTTAGAAGATGGGCCTCAAGCTTTTGGAGTACATATTTTTGTGTAAATGTGGAAAGCTTTTATATTACATCACTTCCACAAGCGTTTCTTAACAAGTATCTGAGTAAGGTGGGAATATAAATGCCCCCAGGGATATAAATACCCCTTAGTCAGGACCATCTGGATATATGATACACACTTGAGAAAAAGTTACCCATCATGGGGCTTTGCATCACATCACATAGGTTCTTGACCATCTTCCTTTCTTGGTTCTGTGTTCCTAGTTTCTTACTAGGTTTTCCCATGAACACTTCTTAACCAATCACTCTCAAATCTTGCATCTGAGGAACCTAATCTAAAATAAGACATGAGTAACAGGTGATGCTAGGGGTAAAGAACCCTCCTGCCAATGGAGGAGATGTAAGAGACGAGAGTTCAATCCCTGGGTCAGGAAGATCCCCTGGAGGAAGGTATGGCAATCCACTTCAGTATTCTTTCCTGGAGAATCCTACGGACAGAGGAGCCTGGCAGGCTACATTTCATAGGGTTGCAAAGAGTTGGACACGACTGAAGACATTTAGCAGAAAAAGCAGCAAAAGACTTTTAGTGGAGGTGACTCTGAAGTGATTCTGGGTAAGAATTTCTCAACAGTGGAAACTACGGCAGGTTTAAAAGGTAGAGTGAGGCAGCCCTCATTGCTCTCAACACAATAGTCAGATGTGACGATGAGCAAGGTTAAAGATTCCTGGCAAGTTTCTGCCTGTCTCCTCTGTTCCTCTTCTAGCTCTTATTTCTAGCTGCTAGCCCAGCTGACCACAGCAAACTTAGGACCACTTGCAGGAGCTTGACTGTAGACCGCAGAAGCGATCTTTACAGAAGGTCAACAGCTCCCCCGGATCTCCCCTTGAGTTTTCCTCCTCCACTTTGGTACCTGAGAGACAATGACTTCTGCGACAGACTTGTTAATATCTCCTCTGAGTCTTCTGCTCTTTCTACCTTCATTTCTGCAGATCTCACAATTGTGCCAGATCTAACTGTTCCTTAAGTTCTTTATAACTTTCATTGTGACTTATGCATAGTGGCACACACTTAATGGTCATTCCATAAATATGTAATGAATACACAGATGGTGATTTCACAGAACGAGATCATTTACAAAGTGACTGGGAAATAAGTATTTCCCAAATAGTAAGTACTATCTTTTCACTGAAAGAATTAAGATGAGCTAAACTTAATTTTATCAGTGAAAAAGTAGTACCTTAAGCTAAACTTGGGCTTTGCTGATGGCTCAGATGGTAAAGAATCTGCCTGCAATGTGGGAGACCTGGGTTAGATTCCTGGGTTGGGGAGATGCCCTGGAGAAGGAAATGGCAACCCATGACAGTATCCTTGCCTGGGAAATCCCATAGACAGAGGAAGCTAGCTGACTACGGTTCACGGGGTCACGAAGAGTCAGATACAACTGAGCGACTAAGCATAGCACAGCGCATAAGCTACATTTAGAGATGCTTATGAAGCTTAGATTCAAAGCAATTATTTTGTGAATTTAGAAAAGAAGCAAAAGGAAGGCATAGGAATAGAATAATCACATCCTCAGTTGATAATTTAAAATTGATCAAGTGCTCAATGTACCAACCATTACTTGTTTAATTGGAGCATAGATAAATGTGTACAGAGAAAAGATGATTCAGTTTCTCTGCAAATATTGATAGACTGGACCATATTGAACTTCCTTTTTCTTGCTGAACAAAAGAAACATGTTTCCCAATAAGCATCCAGGAAGCAGTAAGTAAGTAATTTACGGTTGAACATGTGAAATTTTATACACTGCAACTAAAACTAAACCTTGAAAAACAGCAGTGCTTAGGTGATGCATCTGTGCAGAAAGATTAAAGAACTGCTTATTTTATTCAGCAATATAGTGAAGAAATTTAATAGACATCACTAGGAATTATGTCAATTAAGTAGACATGATTTTCAAACATGGGAAAGGGAAAGTAATGAGACTTGATTTCCAAGATTTATTATATATGTAAGAAACCATTCAGTGCAATAAATGCTCATGAAAATTAATATTTTCAAGTTAAATTATTATAGCACATTATTTATATGTCACTTGTTAATGCTGCTGTCATTATTCACTCTCAAGGTGCTGAATAAATTTTAGTGAAAACATAAATATATTATCTTCAATTCAGCATAGCCTTTATTCTGCTATCTCAATTGGATTGACATTTTTTTTCTCCTACTCCACTCTTCCCCCAGTAATGGGTGTCTATTTTTTTAGAAGAAAAGTGAAATATGGTGTGACTGCATTATAAAATATTTCCTTTATCACTTATTTAGCATCTTAGAACTCCAAATTGCATATGATAAAGGTTGCAATGTGTTTATATATTAAAGACCTGCAGGGAGTTATGCTGTGAAGCCAGAATCTCAAACCACTCTTGTTTACCATATAGAGGTCTATCGATAAAAATAGGTGTAGATAACTACTTGCTTATAAGTAATCTACAGGAAGTAAAGATTACTTAAAAGTTAAGCAATGTTAAATAACATTTTTCACAAGAAGTCAATTATGGAAAATATCATCTCTAGTATCCATTGGCTGTGTGACCCTAGCTTCATTTCTCCTCTCTGAGCTGTGTTTCCATAGCTGTAAAGAGAAGGGAATGGCTATGCACTCCAGTATTTTTGCCGGGAGAATTCCATGGACAGTGGAGCCTGGTGGGCTACAGCCCATGGATGGCAAAATTGGATACAACTGGGTGACTAACACTAAAGTAAGAAGCTATCTCCTCCAAGTCTACCTTACAGAATACTCCTAAAGCTCAATAGAATTAATGAATGTGCAAGCGTGCTTTGTAAACCCTAAAACAGTGCATGGCTGAAAAAAAAAAAAAAAAAAAACTGAATTATTCAAAGTATGTATTTTAATTAGCTATTCTTTTAAGCATAGCTCCAAATTTTTTTAAACTGTTTTTAATGGGCTTTATTTCTTTTTTTTTCTTAACCCCACAAATATCCTGTTTAATATAAGCACATTGCTTCTTTACTAATTACAGCTTTAGACTTTCTTTAGTCTTCACCGACTATGGGTAAGGTTTATTTATTTATTTATTTATTTCATTTATTTTTATTAGTTGGAGGCTATTTACTTTACAATATTGTAGTGGTTTTTGCTGGGGAACACATGTAAATCAATGTATGACATAGCTCAAAATTACTTCATTAAGACAAGTGCTTGACCAAAGAGTTGTTCATCATGACCCAACTGACATACCAGGGTAGCCATCAGAATAAACCTTAAATAAAGAGAAAACATTTGCCACAACATGGAAAGGTATGGATACCATCAACATAAAGAATGGGAATTTGCTGTGTGGCTCAGGAAACTCAAACAGGGGCTCTGTATCATCCTAGGGGGGTGGGGCGGGGAGGGAGGTGGGAGGGAGCTCCAAGAGGGAGGGGACACATGTGTACCTGTGACTGATTCATGTTGAGGTTTGACAGAAAACAGCAAAGTTCTGCAAAGCAACTATCCTTCATTAAAAAATAAGCAAATTAAAAAAAGAATGCAAGTTTAGTAATATAAGCTTTCACAAACAAAAAAAGAAAAGGAAAAATGTAAATGGTCTTTCAACAGAAGAAAGAATTGTAATGTTTCTGTCATTGTAGAAGAATAAGAACATAAAAACAAAAACCCAAAATTATTTTAATTATTTTAAAATGATAGCAGTTGGATAACAGTTTGGTGGTATCTGAAAAAAGCTAAACATACTCTTACCACATGATCCAGCGTTTGTGATCTTTGGTATTTCACCCAACAGAGTCAAAAACTGATGTCCATACAAAAAAACTACACAGTGATATTTATGGCTGCGTTATTCATAATTGCCAAAATTTGGATGCAATCAAGATATCCTTCAATAGGTGAATGGATTGACAAGCTGTGGCATATTCAGACAAAGGAATACTCAGCACTAAAAAAAAAAAGAAAAAAAAAAAAAAAGAGCAACCAAGTCATAAAAAGAAGTGAAAGAACTTTAAATGTATAAGGATTACTAAGTGAAAAAAACCAGTCTGAAAAGGCACATACTGTCTGATTTTGACTATATGCCATTCTGGAAAAGCCACAATTAAGAGGCAGTTTAAAAAAAAAAAAAAAAAAAATCAGTGGTTGCTGGGATTGGAGTAGGGTAAAGGATGAACAGGCAGAACATAGAAGATTTTTAAGGCAATAAAAGACTCTCTGTATAAAACTATAATGATGGACAGATGTAATTACATATATGTCCAAACCCACAGAATGTACAAAACTGAGAGTGAACCCTGATGCAAATTATGAGCTTTGAGTTATTCGGACATGTCGGTGTAAGTTCATCTATTGGAACAAAGATACCGCAAACGGGATGTTGATAAATGGAGAATTTATGCATTGTGGGAACAGGAGGAAGATGGGAAAATTCAATTTTATCTTAGTTTTGCAATGAACCTAAAACAGGATTAGGAAACATCAGCCAATCTATATCTCAAAATTATATAACTTATGTAATGCAGGGGTACTATGTATGACCCCGTCCATGAATAGCCTTTTGATCAATGAAGTGGAGAAAACTAAGGATAGCCCAGTTAGCAGAGAAGACCTCTGAACCCTTAGGAGAGAAGCAGGAAATTGTAGCACAGTTAAACTCTGAGAAATTTTAAGAGGCAATTTGGAGATACTTAGAGCCTGTGGAAGCCTGCTGGGAACAGGACTCGAAAGTGACAAATATGTTGGAAAAATTGTGGTCCAAGGCCATTATTGCTGGCTATGAGTGGGATCTCTGGAATCAAAGGGAGCATACAGGTCTTCCTAAAATCGAAGGTGTTTATGCCAGAGGTTAAACTGATTTCTATCTAGGCAAGAGATATGCTTATGTGTACAAAGAACAGCATAGTAACTCCTGTCAGAAAACCTAACAAAACCAGGGTAATCTGGAGAAAGGTAAGTCTGGCTCATGGAACCTAGCATGGCTCATGCCAAATTCTGAAATAACCTTCTTACTAAAGCCATTGGGTACAGAATCTGTGTGATGTTGTACCCTTCAACGATTTAAACTTACTGAAAATTAAATAAATAAAAGTGTGAATTTGTGGGGATAAAAGGCAATTTAGAAATACTACTAGCTCACATGTATTTTTAAGAGATCACAATATCTACCCAATGAAACATATAGAATCTATAAAGGGCTCAGTCTAATTGTTTGTAATATGAAAATAGTAAGAAACAATTTGACAACTGAAACGGCAACTTTTTTTTTTTTTTTTTTTTTTTTTTTTTTTTTTTAATATTATTTTATTAGTTGGAGTCCAATCACTCCACAACATTTCAGTGGGTTTTGTCATACATTGACATGAATCAGCCATATAGTTACATGTATTCCCCATCCCGATCCCCCCTCCCACCTCCCTCCCCACCCGACTCCTCAGGGTCCTCCCAGTGCACCAGGCCCGAGCACCCGACTCATGCATCCCACCCGGGCTGGTGGTCCGTCTCACCATAGATAATATACATGCTGTTCTCTCAAAACATCCCACCCTCACGTTCTCCCCCAGAGTTCAAAAGTCTGTTCTGTATTTCTGTGTCTCTTTTTCTGTTTTGCATATAGGGTTATCGCCACCATCTATCTAAATTCCGTATATATGTGTTAGTATACTGTAATGTTCTTTATCTTTCTGACTTACTTCACTCTGTATAATGGGCTCCAGTTTCATCCATCTCATTAGAACTGATTCAAATGAATTCTTTTTAACGGCTGAGTAATATTCCATGGTGTATATGTACCACAGCTTCCTTATCCATTCATCTGTTGATGGGCATCTAGGTTGCTTCCATGTCCTGGCTATTATAAACAGTGCTGCGATGAACATTGGGGTGCACGTGTCTCTTTCAGATCTGGATTCCTCAGTGTGTATGCCCAGAAGTGGTATTGCTGGGTCATATGGCAGTTCTATTTCCAGTTTTTTAAGAAATCTCCACACTGTTTTCCATAGTGGCTGTACTAGTTTGCATTCCCACCAACAGTGTAAGAGGGTTCCCTTTTCTCCACACCCTCTCCAGCATTTATTGCTTGTAGACTTTTGGATAGCAGCCATCCTGACTGGCGTGTAATGGTACCTCATTGTGGTTTTGATTTGCATTTCTCTGATGATGAGTGATGTTGAGCATCTTTTCATGTGTTTGTTAGCCATCTGTATGTCTTCTTTGGAGAAATGTCTGTTTAGTTCTTTGGCCCATTTTTTGATTGGGTCGTTTATTTTTCTGGAATTGAGCTTCAGGAGTTGCTTGTATATTTTTGAGATTAATCCTTTGTCTGTTTCCTCATTTGTTATTATTTTCTCCCAATCTGAGGGCTGTCTTTTCACCTTACTTATAGTTTCCTTTGTTGTGCAAAAGCTTTTAATTTTCATTAAGTCCCATTTGTTTATTTTTGCTTTTATTTCCAATATTCTGGGAGGTGGGTCATAGAAGATCTTGCTGTGATTTATGTCGGAGAGTGTTTTGCCTATGTTCTCCTCTAGGAGTTTTATAGTTTCTGGTCTTACATTTAGATCTTTAATCCATTTTGAGTTTATTTTTGTGTATGGTGTTAGGAAGTGTTCTAGTTTCATTCTTTTACAAGTGGTTAACCAGTTTTCCCAGCACCACTTGTTAAAGAGATTGTCTTTTTTCCATTGTATATCCTTGCCTCCTTTGTCAAAGATAAGCTGTCCATAGGTTCGTGGATTTATCTCTGGGCTTTCTATTCTGTTCCATTGATCTATATTTCTGTCTTTGTGCCAGTACCATACTGTCTTGATGACTGTGGCTTTGTAGTAGAGTCTGAAGTCAGGCAGGTTGATTCCTCCAGTTCCATTCTTCTTTCTCAAGATTACTTTGGCTATTCGAGGTTTTTTGTATTTCCATACAAATTGTGAAATTATTTGTTCTAATTCTGTGAAAAATACCGTTGGTAGCTTGATAGGGATTGCATTGAATCTATAGATTGCTTTGGGTAGAATAGCCATTTTGACAATATTGATTCTTCCAATCCATGAACACGGTATGTTTCTCCAACTGAAACGGCAACTTTTAAAATATGGGACAAGTAGGGTCATTGGAATTCTAATAAGGGGAAGAAGGAAAAAGGGAAATTGAGTTTGACCTTGAGGTTGCTCATATTTTTCAAAGAAGATATTTGTGAAATTTATATAATTATTCTAAAGCACTTCTAGCTTTCAAAATTAAAATGTAGCATTTGTGGCATTTCTTTATGAGCAAATTTGGAACATGTTATCCCTCCTCTTAAAAATGAAGGTAAATAAAAATTAAGCTGTGGCTACTGTTTTACATATTAAATGTGCCAGTATCAGAAAGAGGGAATGAAATAAGTGGAAAATATCAGCTTCTAGCCAGGAAATTAAAATAAAGGAAGAAAAAAAAAAAACAGCAGGAACACATAGCCCCTTAAATCAGCAGTGTCAGGAACGTGACAGACCACGTTTTTCTCTCCCTATGGCTTTGATTTGCAGATGGACTCTGAGTTGCATTTATGTCAGAAGGTTTCACTTAAGTAAGGAAAGAAATGAAGTTGTGACACAGATTGAAAAACGGGTTTTGGTTAAACAACCTGGGTATGAATGGGTGAGAAAAGTTCTGGCCTCTCTCTCATTAGATTATCACGTAGTTGTGATCTCTATTCATCTGAGGAGTCATGTTTAACTCTCTGAACATTTTTAAATTATATTCTTTGAAATGTATCTAAAAAAAAAAAACAAACATGTTTCAAGCAGGATGAAAAATAGGTATTTCTCCAGAATCTGTTTAATGTGATTGAGTGCAATCTCCTGTTAAAAGTTCCAGAATCAAAATTAACGGAGTTGACATATTTTTAGAGATATCTTCAAAATCAGTTGCCTTTATCATATCAGAAAGGCTTTACCTCCATATATTATGTGTGTATTATGTGTACATATATTTATCTGCTAAGTCACGTCCGACTCTTTGCAACTCCACGGATTGTAGCTCACCTGGCTTCTCTGTCCATGTATTTCCCAGGCAAGAATATTGGAATGGGTTGCCTTTTCCTTCTCCAGGGGACCTTCTTGAATTAGGGATCGAACGCACACCTCCTGTACTGGCATTCTTTAGCACTGAGCCACCTGGGAAGTCCTATATGTATAAAAAAAGTCAACATCAACAAGTTATAGGTTTTAAGAGAGATTTTAAATTCTTCAAACTTATGGTGGTTACAAAATCTTGCCAGAAACAGAAGAGTGACTAGAGTTTATGATCATAGTGAAGCATACCACAATTCACATAAAATGGGAGGAATTCCAACACCCTGCCACAGAGGAAACACAATTTAAACACACCAAAACCACACCCAAACTGTCTCACATTTAATAGCAAAGAGTCAGTTTTAAAAGGTCTCATACGCAGCAGTTCTGACCCATTGACCCCAAGCTTCTCCATTTCTTTCTTCCTGACTTACTTTCCTTCACTGTTTGCACACTCATCTTCCTTTCTCCTTCACTTGCCGTGCACCATTATCTCTTTCTCCTACACTGGTAACATCTTTTTTCTGAAAATTCCAGTTTGGTTTCTTGTTTATTTTTGGCTACACATTTTGACTTGGAAAGTATCAAAAGGCAGAGGCAAACACAGTCTAAAACAAACATCTCTGAGCGCTGAAGACTTGATGCTTTTGAACTGTGGCTTTGGAGAAGACTCCTGAGAGTCCCTTGGACTGCAGGGAGGTCACACCAGTCCATCCTAAAGGAGATCAGTCCTAAATATTCATTGGAAGGGCTGATGCTGAGGCTGAAACTCCAATACTTTGGCCTCCTGATGAGAAGAGCTGACTCATTGGAAAAGACCCTGATGCTGGGAAAGATTGAAGACAGGAAGAGAAGGGGATAACAAAGGGTGAGATGGTTGGATGGCATCACCGACTCAATGGACAGGAGTTCGAGCAAGCTTCAGGAGATTGTGAAGGACAAGGAAGCCTGGAGTGCTGCAGTCCATGGGGTCACAAAGAGTCAGACACGACTGAACAACATAGAAATCTTTTTATTCTCTTTCTTGTTTTTCCTTTTTTTTTTTTCCCTTATTTTACTATGTCACAGAATTTCAAATACATAGGGTGAGACCTAGATATTTGTTGGCCAATCATTTATATATATTCATATTTTGTGGATTATATACATATACATGTGTATATATACTCAGTTGCTTCAGTCATGTCTGACTCTTTGTGACCCTACTGACTGTAGCCTGCCAAGCTCCTCAGTCTATGGGATTCTGCAGGCAAGAAGACTAGACTTGGTTGCCATGCCCTCCGACAAGTGATCTTCCTGACCCACAGGTTGGAACCCATGTCTACTGGATTGCAGACACATTCTTTCCTGCTGAGCCCCCAGGGAGTTTCATGCATATCCACAAAAGTCCCTTGACAGAGGAGGGGATTTGAGAAAATGATTATATGCAGTAAATCTTTCTCTTGGACAAGTCTCCCACCTTTAATTTACAAAATTATCTCCTTCTGGGTTAAATTAAAAATATTAATATCTTCAAGATATTTTTTTAAGTCAAAGTTTCATATGTATAAAAAGTACCACTGGAATTAGGCAGTGTAAATAATGAAAAATTCTATGTCTTTTTCTAGAGAAGTATTTATTCAGCATTCCAACATATTAGAAAAAAAACCTGTGGGAAAACTTTGTGAGGGATATAAAAGGAAGATCTGCGACTTATATAAGGGGTGTCTTTTGAGCAAATAGTCTTTGCCTAATGTGAAATTTTATTGGTGCACTTGAGCTGCTATAACAAAAATACTACAGAATATGTGACTTATAATCAGAAGGAATTTATTGCTCAGAGTTCTGGAGGCTAGAAGTCCAGGATCAAGGTGTCAGCGTTGTCAAGTTGTCAAGTGTCAAGTTGCTCTTCTAGCTGCGGGCTACCGACTTTCCCCTGTCCTCATAGAGTAGAAGGGGCTGTGGAGGCCTGCGGGATTCTTTCATAAAGACACTAATCCTATTCACGAGGGCCACTCTCATGTCTTAAACACCTGCCAAATCCCTACCTCCTGAAACCATTTCACGGAGCACTAGGATTTCAACATATGCATTTTGGGAGGGATACAAATGTTCAGACCATAACATTCCACTCCAGTTATATAAAATCTGGGGCTTCTCAGGCAGCAGTAGTGGTAAAGCACCCACCTGCCAACGCAGAAGACATGGGTTCTATCCTTGGGTCGGAAAGATCCTCTGGAGAAGGAAATGGCAACCCACTCTATTATTCTTGCCTGGCGAATCCCATGGACAGAAGGTTGGAGGGCTACAGACTACTGTAGAGTGGGACACAACTCAGCAACTAAATGACAAGAACAACATACAAAATCCATCTTTCTCACGTGTTAGCAACTCAAAAGTTTACGTCCAAATTCTCATCTGAATATCATCTGAATCAGGTATGGATGGGACTCCAGCTGTGAACCTGTGAATGCTAATGTGCTGTATGCTTCTAAAATGCAGTGCTGGAACAGGCATAGGATAGACGTCTCATTCCAAGGGGTGAGATATAAATGGAAAATGAATTAAAGGCCTCAAGGAAGTCCAAAGCCCTAGGGCCCACAGGGTCAGGCAATCCTGCAATCTGGACATACTGATGTGGGGATCCCCGTTTCAAAATACAGTGAGTTGGCTCCTAGACCCCATGGCTTTTCCGGGCATAGCGCACCTCGTGGCCTTCATGTGTTGGGATTCCATGCCTGTGACTCTCTTGAGTTAGAATCTCACACCAGTGGCTCTACCGATACGAGGTCTTGGTGGCCCACTCATCCCCTTGGTTCCATTGGGCATCATCTTAGTGGAGACTCTGCAGTCACCACACCCGAGTGTAACACTCCATGGTTCTGGGTAGCTCCATAGTGGAAACCTAGCTGGAGGCGTAGAAGGAACTACCAAACTCGTGATAGGTCCCTGTGTCCGCAAATCATACTCTTTGCCTAATGGGAAAAAAAAGAACAGTCCCCCCCATCAAGGCAAACTATTATCTCAAATATAGTTTGAGAAATGAGTTAGGAAAGTTAAAAAAAATTAATTGTAAATTAAATGTAATATCATTATAACAATGAAATCATTGTTCTAATGGTGTGCATAATTAAAATGAAAACCTTACCCAGAAAAATGATTGCTATGGAAATTCAAAAGAGAGCAAGAACCCTGGTCTCAGGACATGAGAGAAGTTTCTGAGAGTAGGTAGGATTTAAGCTGGATGACAAAGAGTAGGTCAGATTTGAACAGAGGCTAAACGTTTAGAGAGAATAAAGATTAGCAATAATAAAGTATTCCATTAGCAACTTGACTGCCTGAATTAGAATTAATAGAGTTGGCTTGAGGATGGAGAAAGAGATAACAACTTTAAAAATAAATTCTAACTGGTGTTAAATTTTAGTTGCAGCGTACTCACAGCATGAAAAATCTTTTGCACTTTTCTGTGACTTCTGTACATCAATTTTAATATGATTAATTAATTGCCAATGCCTTTTTTATTGAAGACAACTTTGAAGAAAGGTATTAAAGGAAGAAAAAGCAAAATCGATAGGAGAGGATAACTTTATTTAGATAATTTTATAGCTATCTAATAGTAGCTTTATTATGACCATCTATATAAAACAGTCTAAATAAAATTGTAATATTTAAAAAATACTTTTACATGCAGTCTTAGCTCACAATTCACTTAAGATATTGGATTACATACACTAGTAATTATCAACTAGAAAATGCAAAATTTTCAAAAATTCTGTTTTCAATAACAATAAGAGCATAATGTTATTGGAAATACAAATAACAAAAGTGTAAATTCTTAGCAAAATTTTTTAAATATTATCAAAGAACAAAAAGAGATGTTAATAAATGAAGAGATATAACACAATATGAGTTTTAAGATTTCCATTTCTATCCAAATTAGTCTATAGAATCAAAACAACTGCAATAGAAACAACGCATTATTTTTCTTAGAACTTTACAAGATATTCCTCAAATTCATATGAAAAAGCAAGGTGCCAGAAACAGTCAAGATAATGTTGAGGAAGAATAAGCAACTATATGGTGTTTTGTACGTATCAAGACTTAAAATAATGAATAAGACAGTGCAGTTCTGGCATTTAAGATACCAATGGAGTAATGGGGTCCAGATTAGAGTTGGAAACAGATACATACAGATGTGTGCCTTGATATTTGGCAGAGGTACTCCTGCAAATACCTGTAGAATTAATGAATTATTTAATATGTTAATGTCCCCCTTTCTTAACAGGAACAACAACAAACCCCACTAAGTTCTATAGTAAGACTTTTCCAGGTGGAGATTCCAGTACAAAGCAGTTATTTTCTTCTCTCCTCTAGAAAAGCATTCAGTGATAAGGAGAAAAGAAAAGAAACACACACAGGTTGTATTTTTTAAAGAATTAGAAAATACAAAAATATAGAAAGAATACTTGTTGTTCAGAAAGAAGCCTTTAGGCAGGCACATAGAGGAATGTGAGCAATTCAGGAAGCATTAGCAAAGTATCCTTCTCTCTATTTTTTTAAAAAATGTCATTTGTCATTATATTTTATTTTGTTTTAATTTTTATTGGAGTATAGTTGATTTATCACTATATGTTAGTTTCAAATATACAGCAAAGTGAATCCATTATATATATGTATATACACATATATCTCCACTGTTCTTTACATTCTTTTCTCATATAGGCTATTGCAGTATTATTTTCTTGTGGAAGCTACCACAGAGCATTGAGTAGAATTCCTTGTGCTATGTGTAGGTTCTTATTAGTTTTATATTTTACGCATAAGTGTTAGTCACTCAATCTTGTCCAATTCTTTGCGGCCACATGCCCTGTAACCCACGAGGCTCCTCTGTCTATGGGATTTTTCAGGCAAGAATCCTGGAGTGGGTTGCCATTTCCTTCTCCAGGGGATCTTCCTGACCCAGGGATCAAACCTGGGTCTCTCACATTGCAGGCAGACTTTACCATCTGAGCCACTAGGGAGACATTCTCCCACCTTACCCCCTCCACCACCGCCCGGTAACATCTGTAACTCTAGTTCCAGTATCTTTCTCTACAAGTCCAAAAGAATGGGTGTAGCCTGATGGGTGAAAGCAAAATTCCCGTCCTTGACCTTCTTTACAATGAATGCATGATGCAGGGGTTGGCATTAGGAACTTCCCAGGGCAACTGCGGTTTCAAGAAACATGTTTCACAGCAGATTTTACTGAGTTGCCCCAAGAGATCATACTCTATATCAGCAATTCTCAGCCAGATCTCACAACCCACTGATATGCCAGGTAATGGTGCAATAAATCACATGCCATTTGGTATTAGAACATTGAAAATGCTAAATTACATATCTTTTCTTAAATAAGGATGATCCGAGATTATCTCTGGCTATATTTCTCTCTACTGGGTATTGACACGGCTTTCGCCAGTGTGCTTCCTATAAGTTTTGTCGATCATATGAGTCAAAACAAAGTGAATGGATAGGGAATCAATGTGCATGATCCTTTTATGTTAAACTTATTCATGTTAGGTGCCTTGTTAATTAGAAATCTGCATTCTTACAAGGTTCTACACCAAAATATATCAGAGAACCCTCATCCTTTTTGCTATAAGACCCTACACTGAAGAAGGAAACTTCTGGAAAACCTGGAAAGTTTCCCTTGTGCCCAGATGTCTGTTGACCAGAGGTTCAACAGAGAAGCTGGGCATGTGTGTTCCTAGTATATTTCAGGAACATTGAAAGGGACCAAAAATAAAAATGACTGAAGAAAGGTATTTTTCCCTTTTCTTTTTTCATTTTCATGTTCATGGCTGCATGGCATTTTCCCTTGGGAGAAGGGAGGGAACAGAAGAAAATCTACCAGGCAAAGAACCATTTATATAAAATATTTCCCTGTCAACACCTTAATTCCAGCAGAGACTGTTCCCACTCCTCAACCAGCACCACAGTTTGTAAGACAAACCTAATAGCAGAATATGCGGGGCTACACACCTGAAAGAGAACCTTTGTCTTTTCTCAAAAAAAAAAAAAAAAAAAAAAAAAAATCAGGAATTCAGGAATGTTTTCATTACATCTCACAGGGTACCTTTGATTGGATTGGTTTATTGCTCACATTCCCCACCCCCCCGCCCCCCCATTACTCCATAAAGGATAGGAGAGAAGGCTGAGTGGTGAAGGTTGGTGGAAGCATTAATCTCTTATATCCATTCTAAGTGGTTGCTTTATCTGACAAAATATTTCCTTATGGCGAGGAGATTGTTTGCATATTTCCAGATCTCCTTTGTGTCTTTAATCAGGAAGGCACTGATGGATCACAGAACGTTTCCTATCTATTATATTTTAGTTTTATTTGCTTGTGTTTTTTTTTTTTTACATTTGGTCTTCTTTTGTGATCTGATGTTTTGTGAAGAGGTTTTGGTTTTATAAAGTAGTACCATTAGGAATTAATACAGGGATGCCATGTGCTTCTTAAAAAATAGAAGATGCACTTTTTAAAAAAGACCCTTTTTACTAAGATTATCGATTAAGCATAGTTATTTTTTTTCCCTAGACTTTTCCATTCATGCAGTTTTCCCAAGGGGCTTGCCAGGTGGTGCTAGTGGTAAAGAACCTGCTGCTAATGCAGAAAACATCACAGACGTGGGTTTATTCCCTAGGTGGGGAAGATCTCCTGGAGGAGGGCACGGAAACTCACTCCAGTATTCTTGCCTGGAGAATCCCCATGGATGATGGAACCTGGCTGGCTACAGTCCATAGAGTTGGACGTGACTGAAGCCACGTAGCACGCACACACTGATAGATAATACAGATCCAATACAATATGATAGGTCATAAACTGTAATACATGAGAAGCTATTTTTACTACTTAAGTTCTTAATAGCTTGGCAATGAGGGAAATAAAAATGCATATCCATGTAAAGTCAGAATAATAAGGGTGGTATAGGTGACAAAAATAAGAAGGGAAAATAGTGAAAATACAGATATTCAGATCTCAGAAGACTAAGTTTCATCAGCATGGATGTGGTGAAAGAACACCATCTGCTTGAGGATATAAATGTGCTTTTTTTGTAAGAGAAGTTGATAAAAATTAGTACAAATCTGGAAACAAGTTGGAAATTAAATCATAATTACAGCAAAATAATAATAATAATACTTATGAACATTATAAATTAATAATACATTGTATATCATATTTTATAGCTTTTAAAATTTTTTGCTTTATTTTATAACATTTTACATGCTAGCAAAATGCTTCACCCTAGCCTTCAAAAGTACATGAACCAAGAACTTCCAAGATGTATATACTGGATTTAGGAAGGGCACAGGAATCAGAGATCAAATTGCCAACATCCTTTGGATCATAGAAAAAGCAAGAGAATTCCAGAAAAAGATCTACTTCTGCTTCACTGATTACGCTAAAGCCTTTGACTGTGTGGATCACAACAAACTGTGGAAAATACTTGAAGAGATGGGAATACCAGACCACCTTACCTGCATGCTAAGAAACCTATACACAGGTCAAGACACAGCAGTTAAAACTGGACTTGGAACAACAGGACTGTTTCTAAATTGGGAAAGGAGTACATCAAGGCCGTATACTGTCACCCTGCATGTTTAACTTATATGGAGAGAACACTACACTAATTCCCAGGCTGGATGAAGCACAAGCTGGAATAGAGATTGCCGGGAGAAATATCAATAACCTCAGATATGCAGATGACACCACCCTTATGGCAGAAAGTGAAGAGGAACTAAAGAGCCTCTTGATGAAAGTGAAAGAGGAGAGTGAAAAACCTGGCTTAAAACTCAACATTCAGAAAACTAAAATCATGGCATCTGGTCTCTTCACTTCATGGCAAATAGATGGGGAAAAATGGAAACTTTGATTTTTGTAGGCTCCAAAATCACTGTGGATGGTGACTGCAACCATGAAATTAAAAGACACTTGCTTGTTGGAAGAAAATCTATGACCAATCTAGACAGCATATTAAAAAGCAAATATATTACCTTACTGACTAAGGTCCATCTAGTCAAGGCTATGGTTTTCCCAGTAGTCATGTATGAATATGAGAGCTGGACTACAAAGAAAGCTGAGCACTGAAGAATTGATTCTTTTGAACTGTGGTGTTGAAGAAGACTCCTGAGATTCCCTTGGAGTGGCAGGAGATCAAACCAGTCAATTCTAAAAGAAATCAGTCCTGAATGTTCACTGGAAGGACTGATGCTGAAGCTTAAACTACAATACTTTGGCCACTTGATGCAAAGAACTAACTTATTGGAAAAGACCTTGATGCTGGGAAAGATTGAAGGCAGGAGGAGAAGGGGATGACAGAGGATGAGATGGTTGGATGGCATCACCAGCTCGATGGACATGAGTCTGAGTAAGCTGCAGGAGTTGGTGATGGACAGGGAAGCCTGGCGTGCTGCAGTCCATGGGGTCACAAAAAGTCAGACAGGACTGAGCAACTGAACTGAACTGAACTGAAACTTAATTAAAACTACATTTTTCCCTTAGTGATGGCTGAGTCAAAATACTGTGGTATTTTCTCTTGTTCTTCTATTGTTGAACATATATACAAAGAGTAAAAGAAATAGTTCTTGTCAGAATTTATGCTATTATACAATAACTACCCCCAAAAAAATCAAGATCTGGGGACTTGTCTGGGGGTCTGGTGGTGAAGTCTCTGTGCTTCCAATGCAGGGAGTGCGGGTTTAATCCCTATTCAAGTAACTAAGATTCCACATGCTTTGTAGCACGACCAAAGAGAAAATGTTAAAGAAAAAAACAACAACAATAACAAGATTTTATGTATAGTTTTCATCTTATAATAATCACTCTTCAGTTTGCACATTTTAGAAAGATTTTGCACTATCCTTAATAACCTGTACACAAGCTTTTTCTTAGTATATTTTTACAAAATTAAGCATTTAGGAAATGAGTCAAATAGAAATTTTATACATCAGTTAATCCAATTGAAAGTTAGTTGAAATATGAGATTGGTATCCTTTCATTTTTATATAATAAAAGCATAACTATATTACATAAATATATAGGGTTGGAAAAAAAGTTTCTTTGGGTTTTTCTGTAAGATGTTATGGAAAATCCCAAAGAAACTTTTTGTCCAACCCAATATTTAAAAATACAGCAGATATTTTTTCAGAGTATGAAAGTCACTTAGTCATGTCCGGCTCTTTCCTACCCCATGGACTATAGCCTCCCAGGCTCCTCTGTCCATGGAATACAGAGTGGATAGTCATTCTCTTCTCCAGGGCATCTTCCCAACTCAGGGATTGAACTCAGATCTCCTGCATTGCAGGTGAATTCTTTAGCCTCTGAGACACCTATAATACTGCAGTAAATAACAATAATATATTATAATAATAAAACTTAGTTGTTTTTTTAAGCACCTACTTTGTACCCAGTAATTTTTAAGCCCTCTGCATGGGTTATTATCATTTAATCCTCACAACACCTTTCAGATTAAGATTGCCATTGTACCCAATTTTCAAACAAAGGAATACAAATGAAATTCACCTAAGGCAATATAGGTAGGGATAGAGCCAATATGTATGCTCTCCTTACAACTAAAATATTGCATGATGTAAAATATATGAAATGTAAAAAGCAAAAATAATGTACTGGCAATTAGGTGAAAAGAGTTGGCCCCAGGTATACATGGTTCTGGTTCGCTTCCTCTAACCAACGTTATTCAACGAGAAAGTGTTATCAAGGTTAACAAGAGGCGGTCTCTCAGTCATATCCGACCCTTTGCAACCCCATGAACTGTATGTAGTTCATCAGACTTCTTGGTCCATGAATTTTCCAGGCGAGGATACTGGAGTGGGTTGATATGCCTTCCCAAGGGGATCTTCCCGGCCCAGGGACTGAACCTGGGTCTCCTGCATTGCAGACAGATTCTTTACAGTCTGAGCCAAGAGGGAAGCCTGATATAAAATATATGAAACATAAAAATCAAAAGTAATCTAGGTAATCTGCTGGTAATTAGGTTGAAAAGAGTTGGTTCCTTGTTCATGTGGCTTCTAGTTTGCTTCCCCAAGCCAAAATCAACTGCAATTTGAGAGCCTTTTCCCTGATACAATGTATCATTGTTGTATTTCTAAATACATACCAGTGGTCACATGTTATAGTTTACTTATATATTACTAAGCATATAGGGGCTTCCCAGGTGGCACAGTGGTGAAGAATCCACCTGCAATGTGGAGACACAGGAGCCATAGTTTCTATCTCTGGGTCAGGAGGATGACGTGGAGGAAGAATTGGAAACCCACTCCAGTATTCTTGCCTGGAGAGTCCCATGGAGAGAGGAGCCTGGTGTGCCACAGTCCATGGGGTCACAAAAAGTTGGACATGACTGAACACCCACAAGCATATATAGTAAATATACTTTTGCATTTACTTATTTGATAATGTGAATTCTACACCTTTGACTCTGAAAAAAAAGAGGGGGTAAGAATTTTGACCTTGGATTCACTATCTCGGCAGGTGAATTTTGTCTCTGTCATTCTCTGACTAGCTGAGGCTATGAGAATCCTTTACCTTCTTGAGACTGCTTGTATATAAAATGCGGTGATTGACCCCTTCCTAAATTATTTGTGTTATTAGCAAGTGAAGATCCTAGTACATGTTAGGGACAGAGTTGCTAATCAATAAATGGCAGGTGTTTTTATTATTTTTCCAGTAAGTTAATAAATATTAAAACATATTAATGTTTCACTGCAGTATGCTGTTTATGTTACCTCTACTATGTATTACACATTTCAAAATTTTACTACATAAAGTTCCTACTCATCAGTTATACATTTAGCTACACAACCCATCATTTGTCCAGCGCATGTGTCAGAAGTTTTATTGTATTTATAGAAGTATTTATCAAATTATTAGTTCAATAGCAGTTGACTTTATTGACCTTGTAAGAGAATATGCAAGATGCTTACATTATTGAAAGATGTTTACATTATTGGTATTTACTATTATAATTCTCAAGTTTATTAACATATGGTGATCATTTTTAAAAGATATTCAGATCTTTCAAACTGCATTCCTTGAGGTGCAGATTTTCTAAATGTCTTAGATGAGAATAGTATATAAACCCAAAATGTATAATAATCTTCACAATTAATTATTTTGAGATGGGAATTTATTGCATGAAATAATCTCATAAAGTTGGCCATACTTTATTTACTCTGACACATGGACTACAAGTTAATTATGTTAGATAAATATAACAGCTCATTTACTTTAAATATGTGACTAATGAGGCAAACTCACAGGTTTAATTGCATTAAAGGTCAATCAGTTTTGCTTTGCTCCATGGAAACAGATTGCACTTCAAACACTAACTATGTTCATCACAAATGAATGAAAATAATCATAAGAAATTGCGAGACGTTGAGCATTTAAGTCAAAGTTCATCATCACAAGTAGGTAAAGTCTTCTGAATTGCAAGTCAGTGATACTATCAAAATAATACTCAAAACATATTAAAAAATAAGTAGAAATAATGAACAGTTTTATTTTTTAAACTAAGGTGCTCATAAAAGATTAAACTTCTAGTGTGATTTCATAAATAGATACAGAGCTTCTTAGTACACATATTCTGAAATGGGATCGACACTGCCCGACACTCAGAGCCCACTCTGAACTAATAATCTATATTTGAAAGTATTCTTTCCCATTCTTCCTGTTATGTCTCCTTCTTGGCCAACCCTGAACATGTCTTATTGTCTGCGGCTTTATTCTTTCTTTGGCCCCCTTGTTTTGTCACTCTCCTTCTCCATAACAACTCATAGCTTTTGCTTTTTAATACAGTCAATAAACATTATCTGAAAACATATATATATATACACAATGGCACTACACTTTATAAAATGGTAGCTTGTCTAATTTATCTAGTGATAAATTATTGTACCTTGCTCCTCAGAATAACCCAATATATAAAGTATCATGAGTAGATGGAATCAATTTTAAGAATGAAGAAATTAAAATGCAATAATGCTAATAAATTCTGTCACACTGAAAGTTAATAAATGGCCTAAAAGATCACCATGATTCTATTTCCATGCCTTCTTGAAGTATCACATTCAACTACTAAACTGTCTTGACAACAACTGGGACTTCTGAGGTCTCTTGTTGTACCAGAATTCTGTGTCTTATCTGTCAAGTTCTCTATTTGTGTGATTTCCCTTGGAAATAGATGTGAAGAGGATCCTCTTGAGCATCTACTATTAGATTCTTATGTAAGGTAAACCAAGAAAAAAACCCAGACCTATCACTCAGTTCAGATCAGTTCAGTGCAGTCACTCAGTCGTGTCAGACTCTTCGAGACCCCATGAATCGCAGCATGCCAGGCCTCCTTGTCCATCAACTCCTGGAGTTTAGTCAAACCCATGTCCATTGAGTCGGTGATGTCATCCAACCATCTCATCCTCCATCCCCTTCTCCTCCTGCCCCCAAGCCCTCCCAGCTTCAGGGTCTTTTCCAATGAGTCAGCTCTTCGCATCAGGTGGCCAAAGTATTGGGGTTTCAGCTTCAGCATCAGTCCTTCCAATGAACACCCAGGACTGATCTCCTTCAGGATGGACTGGTTGGACCTCCTTGCAGTCCAAGGGACTCTCAAGAGTCTTCTCCAACACCACAGTTCAAAAGCATCAATTTTTCGGCACTCAGCTTTCTTCACAGTCCAACTCTCACATCCATACATGACCACTGGAAAAACCATAGCCTTGACCAGACCTATCACTAGTTGGTTTCTTCTACTTTCAAGAATTCTTAGGTATACCAAATGATTGTTGTTCCACCCACAGACCAATTATTCTCATACAGAATGTTCTTTCTAAGTTTGGTAGCATTTTATCCTGTTCTAGCTATTTTACTGAATTATGATAAAGAAGACAGCATATCATATTTAAACATTTTTGTCACTAATCCTTTTATATGAACTTATTGTAATATATTTCAGTACAGCTTTAGAAAGTAACATGTTAGACAAATCAGATAAATAGCAATCTTTCTGAAAGTGAATAAAAATATAGAGTTAAAAATTTTAAAATTACAGTTATAGAACATTCAAGAAAGTAAAGTTGTTTATTGCTTTTATTTTTTGGAATCATTCTAAATATAACATGTAAGCAAAGTGCTATAAAATTTTAAAAGAATGATATTCACAAACATAAGTTTTAGGACAGATAACCTACTCTGATTTTAGTTAGAAATATACTTTTTGGATAGAGGATGTACGTGCATGTGTGAGTGTGTGCACCTGTGTGAGAGGGAGGAAGAAAGAGAGAATGATCTAATTGCAATATTGTAAAACAAATAAGCACTAATTATTCTTGAAAAATAAAAATTTAGAGAAAAATGATGTTTTTCTGAGTACCATATTAAATTAACACTTTAATAAATTACTTCTATTAGTAATCACTGCATTTTTTTTCTGAAAATAAAAATCAAAGCAGTTAAATTTCCATGGTGAAGTGTAAAGCACAAATATTACCTTTTCTACCAGAAATTTGAGGATATGTTGGAGAGAGATAAAAGCAAGTAAGTTTGTTTGAAGTCAACTCTATTACATTAAATTATAGTCATTAAAATTATGTATCAAATGACAAATACAAACTTTAATAACCTTTTTATTTAATTGTAAGTCGCTTGAAAATTTATCATCAAGTTTTAATCAATTTACAGTATGGACAAAATAAAGCAGGGTTTCCCAGATTTACAAATCTGTTTCAAAAATATACTAATTACACAGATTATTATTGGTCTTTTTTTATTTTTTTTTACTGTATTAACATAAAATTTTAGGCATTAATAAAACTTGCTGAGATTTCAAAGCACATAAGTTTCTCACTTGTCAATGCAGGACTCATTTCAAATTTATAGTTTAAAAATTTATTTTGTTGTTGACTTTTTAGTTCTCTTAGCATTCAGTGACCTACTACCTGAAATCTTGCATTTTACAAACGCTTTCTAAAGAAATACAATTAATTAACCAGAATATAAAACCATCCACAAACATGTAAGAAGCGTATAATATAACTGACTTTGCACTATGTTTTTCTTGTTTCCTCATTATTTTCATGTAAGAAACAGAGAAGAAATAATAGCATATTTTATTTACTTGGCTAAATTTTTATTCATAAAAGAACCTTTGAAAATTAAAATCAAATAGACCTTTAAACTGTGCAACTATATTCTAAATATAAAATTCTTCCAACAACTTTAGCAATGAAATAATAATTGGACTAAAACAATAGAACATTGAAATGAAATAAGAAATTAATCAAGTAAAAGTATACATACTGTGCAAAAGTATGTAAAAATATTTACTTCAAAAGGTCCCTCTCCATTAGATAAATTCTGTCCTTGTCGAATGGAGGTTCAATTTAATTCAACAAATGCTGAGTACATATTATTTACCAAGCAGAGGATCAGTTTTATAGAGGATATGAAAAGTAAACAATCCTTGCCATTTCCTCTTCTAGGATATCTTCCCAACCCAGGGATCAAACCCACGTGTCCTGTGTCTCCTGCATTACAGACAGATTGGTTACCCGCTGAGCCATGGAGGAAGGCCCTGTAACTATGGAATTGAAAATAAATATGTATACAACATTTAGTCATATACAATAACTAGACAAGTATATAATTAAGTCATTATGAAAAGGTTTTATTGAAAATCACTCATATTCACACAAGTAAGGCCAATGTATTGTGTTATGAGAATAGAATAAATCAGAGTTGGTTGGCTGGTTAAGAAGTTGGATGGAAAGGTTGGGGAAAGAAATTGAGTTTTAAAACAGTGTAAAAAATGTTATATTTAGAAATGCTATACTAAAATATACTAGAATATACTAAAATTTTTGCAAAAATGAGAAAGTGTTCATCTTTTCATGAACACTGGAAAGTACATTAGATTAGAAATAGCTGCAGACCAGGAAGTTAAGGTTGATGAACTTGAATTTCTAAAGCAGCTTGGAAAGTACAAAAGTGGCAGGGAAAGCTAGATATAGCTCTATCTCAAGATCATGGTATTTGAAGAGGGTCTTTATTCAAAATCTGCCAAGTGGGATAGATCTTTGCATATCTGTGTTTAAGAAGCATCTCATACATTTATCCAAAACATACATCTTCATCCCTTGCTCTGACCAAAATCCATTTTTTCCTGAACACTTTAGCATTTTATTAACTGGGCAACAACCCATCCAGTAGATGAAGACCCATTTTTGTTAATATTTCCTATTTTTATCTTCTTTGAAGTACAATCCATAAGAAGTTCTATTGCTTATCATTCTAAAATATTTTGAAATGTTCTTCCTTTTACAGCTATTCTATGCAGCTAGCCTAATCTAAATCGTTATAATCTTTTGCCTTTTCTGTGGCAGTAGTTATTAAATGGTCTATCCAAAGTCAAAAATGTAATCTCACAGAATCCAGAGTTAGGTTTTAAATCCTAAACCATTGCACTCTATTCTCACTCTAAAAAAAATCTTCAAATAACCTCTCTTGTTAAAATAAAGTCCAATTCCTTACCACGGCTAACAGCATCAGTTTCAACTTTTCACAATGATTTTATGACCTCATCTCTATCCCCCATCTTCTGGTTCACTAATACCTCCCAATACCTACATAAGCAAATTCTTTTTTCTTTTATTGTTCCAAGTCCTTCCCCATTTATAGATTTCACACATTTTTTTCCCCTATGTTCAGTTCTGTTACCCCAACTCTGCAAAAGGTTAGTTCAATTATATGTTGCCTTATTATGCTAGGTGGGCTCACCTAGCAAATATAATTCTCAAATGGGGAAATTATATGGATGGGAAGAAAATCATGCTTGATTTGTGGGCCAAAATCTGTGTTTTAGGTATTTGTAAAATTGTTTCCATAATTAAACTTTGCATAGTCAATTATATCCCTGCAGAAGGAAATGGCAACCCACTCCAATATCCTTGCCTGGAAAATCTCAAGGAGAGAGGAGCCTGGTAGGCTGCAGTCTAGGGGATTGCAAAGAGTCGGGCACGACTGAGCGACTAACAGTCAATTATACAAAGAGAAATAAGTCTCTGTGACAAGGAATTTATAAATTAGAGAGATATTAGATTCAACTCAGCGATGATCTGGGCTTCCCTGATAGCTCAGTTGGTATAGAATCCTCCTGCAGTGCAGGAGACCCCTGTTCGATTCCTGTGTTGGGTAGATCCGCTTGGGCATCGCTTATGGCTCAGCTGTTAAAGAATCCGCCCGCGATGCGGGAGACCTGGGTTCGATCCCTGAGGTGGGAAGATCCCCTGGAAAAGGGAAAGGCTACCTACTTCACTATTCTGGTCTGGAGAATTCCATGGACTTGTATAGTCCGGGGGGTCACAAAGAGTCGGGTATGACTGACTTTCACTTTCAAGTGATGATCTATATCATAAGATTCTCTCTCAGGAACATAAAGAACCATGTGAACCATGTAATACAAATATTCAACAGGGAAAAATATAAACTCCCAGCATTATGTACACATACATATTTGACCTCACTGGAGTGGTGAAAAACTCTGGTCTGGTTTTTATGTTTCCATAAAGTGGCAGAGAGTTCAGTAGTACTTCTTTGTTTGACATCCTAAGCACGGTAAAATTATCTAATCAAATTTTCTGAGAAACTAATCAGTGTCTTCCCACATCATTCCCTGTTCTCAAGGGTAAGTATTTCTTTTTTATCATGCCTTATGAAATTAGATTTACCTTAAGATGAGATTAAACAGTTTGGTATATATGTGGTTTATAAACGTGCTTGATAACTTTTGTTTATTTGACATCTACCATAAGAAAACTGCTAAATGCCCTTGTAATTTAAATCTTGACAACAAGTGCAGGATTACTTTGAATATCATTCACTGCATAGAATGGATTGCTACAACAGCAATTTGCATGATTATGTAAAACATAGCATAGTTGATTTGCAAAACAGCTCTGTTGATGAACCTTATCTAGTTCAGGTTAGACAATATTAACATAATTTTCCTCAGTGATCTCATTACAATAGATTGAATTTACAAACCATCCAGTGATGCCTATTAAGAAATCAGAAGATTTGACTTTTCAAGCCTGATCATATTCAAGCATAAGATTCTGTCTACTTTCTAACTGGGAAAACAATGCAATTTCATGAGCTCAGAATAGAATTAGTAGTAAACATTGGTTCTTTAAACAGAAGACAGCATTTTCTCATTTATGAAAACCAAAGAGAAAGAAAAAAGAACAATATGTTACCTATAAGTTAACTTTCTGAAAATGGATTACAAAAAGTTAAAAAATTTTCTACCAGTCTGCTTTATTTTATATATCTCCCTGTGTATTTTATATCATGTTAGAAAATCACAGTTGTTGTAGAGTGTAGATTCTATAACAGGGCTTCCCAGGTGGTTCAGTGGGTAAAGAATCATCCTGTAATGCAGGGGACACAGGAGATGCAGTTTCAATCCCTGGGTCGGGAAGGGAGGAGGGCTTGGCAACCCACACCGGTATTCTAGCGTGAAGAGTCCCACGGACAGAGGAGCCTGGAGGAAGTTCACAGGGTGGCAAAGGAATGGACACACTGGAGTGACTGAGCCCAGATTCTGTAGTAAACATAGTTTGCTTAAGATCATGGGCTGCCTCGTAAGTTTGAAATTCCTCTGGGCATTAGATTTCTCAACTATTATATGTGGAAAGTAATAACATGAACGGTATTGGATTTGCACTAATTAATACATCATGCTCATGCTCAGTCAAGTCTGACTTTTTGAGACCCCATGGACTTTAGCCCACCAGGCTCCTCTGTCCATGGAACTTTCCTCCTCTTGCAAGAAATTTTCCAGGCAAGAATACTGGAGTGGGTTGCCATTTCCTACTCCAATTTTTAGGGTAGAGTAACAAAATAGCCTCTCTCAAAAGGAGAAGAATAAGAGTAAGAAGTAATAAGAAGAATAAAGCGTAAGTGAAAGCACAGTCCTTAGTTATTTGATGTCTTTCTTTTATAACCCTCAGAACTATCGTTTTGAATTTTTTGAGCAACAGGAACATTTTTAACTAACTAAAAGTGCATTAATATAAGACAATGCCTATTTGTCAAAAAAAAAAAAAGATACTAGTTAAAATGGAAAGTAAACCACAGAGCTAGATCTTTTATGTGTTTTATAGCAGAGTCATAGAAAATGATCATTTTTTTCTAAAATTGCAAAATTTTGAATATGCAAAGTTGAATGTCAAA
The DNA here is from genome assembly GCF_963930625.1 of Muntiacus reevesi. Taxonomy (NCBI): domain Eukaryota; kingdom Metazoa; phylum Chordata; class Mammalia; order Artiodactyla; family Cervidae; genus Muntiacus; species Muntiacus reevesi. The sequence continues at coordinate 91,204,522 of NC_089255.1, read as the reverse complement.
ATTGGATAACATCATCTGCAACTGTGGTGTCAGAAATCTGACAGCAAGTGTGCTGCTCATTCTGCTCACAACATTGTATGACTTGATGAAACATTCCAACCATGAAGATGCATCAACTTTTACTCCTGGAGGACAAAACATGACCATGTTCATATACACGCTCTGCTGAAGGTCATCATTGATTAACGCTTCTGATGCTGGAATCTGGAAGAATTTTTCAGAATTCATGAGGTAAGCTTCCAATACATCCGTCCCATCATCAAGAGTCATCGCAAACACATATTAGAGGATACAATATCCAGTACTTCTGCCACAGAAGAAGGACTCCATGATGTTTTATCAACCAAGGAATTTATGACAATCTGAGACCTAATAAACACTCAACAAACTTTACTGCTATTGTTTATTACACTAGTCCTGGCCAATTGGCTCCCCTGATATCTCACTTGGTAAAGAATTCACCTGCAACGCAGGAGGCCCCGGTTCAATTCCTGGGTCAGGAAAATCCACTGGAGAAGGGATAGGCTACCCACTCCAGTGTTTTTGGGCTTACCCTGTGGCTCAGTAGGTAAACAATCTGTCTCCAATGTGGGAGACCTGGGTTCGATCCCTGGGTTGGGAAGGTCCCCTGTAGAAAAGAAAGGATACCCACTCCAGTATTCTGGCCTAAAGAATTCCATGGACTTTATAGTCCATGGAGTAGCAAAGAGTCATCATGACTGAGCAACTTTCACTTCACTAGCCAATATAATCTCATGCTGACATTAAGATTTTGGGAGAACTTTAGATACATTAAGCAAGGAATACGGAGTTTACCTAACTTGACCATGGTCATTTGTTTAGTAATTTTAAGGCAATGTTTCAAACATAAGAATTTCAACTGTAGAGTGTCATCTGCCAAACTAATGTGATAATGAATAAAGCAAACATCTACTAATGTAGTGTAATGGTCCACAATAGACAAAAATTATAAATATGAGTAAAAAGGTTAATAGAAAAGGTAACATTGAAGTTATACCTCAAGGGACAGATTCCACATGTATGTGTTAATGGACAGAATTTGTTTCTCTCTTTCTGACTTACTTCACTCTGTGTGACAGTCTTTATATCCATTCATGTCTCTGTAAATGGTTCTGTAATTCATGTCTCTGTAAATTTTGTGCCTTTTATGGCTGAGTAATATTCCATTGCGTATATGTGTCGCATCTGCTTTATCCATTCTTCTGTTGATGGACATTTAGGTTGTCCATATATGAAGAAAAATGGTACAGATGAACCTATTTGCAAAGCAGAAATAGAGATACAGAAAGAGGACAAATGTATGGACACCAAGGGGGAATGAGTTGAGAGATTGGGCCTGACATATATATACTACAGTGTATAAAATAGATAATAACCAATGAGAATCAGCTGCAGTTCTTTAGACTCCAAATAGACTCTTTTTTTATTTGTCATCTTGCTCTTTTTTTTTTTTTTTTTTGGTTGACATTGATCTTAGAAGTGTAGTATATTTTGCACCCTCTTTTGGGATGCCTCTTGAGGCTATAGAGTTGTTCACTACTGTTTGTCCAGGAATCTTTACTGAAACTTGACAAGTATTCAAAATATATTTTTACAGTATCTCTGTGGTCAAAATTTGGCCAAATTGGAAGCTAATATTCAGGGCCTAATGGGAGCATTTTTAGGCCTTTTCCACACAATCAAAATGAAACTATGTACCCAAAGGGAAAGTAAAATATTCTGAAGTTTTTGTGAAGGAATTTAGTAAAACATTTCAAAGATACAAAGTTCTACATCTAGATGTGGGAATGTTTGATTTCCATCTTAGCTGAAGATCTCCCTCATATACATGGAAGCAAATTGAGGAAGGTGTGGTTGGAAGTTGTGTCAGCCTCCCTATCATTCAGTTTGTAACCTGAGGAATTACAAACAACTATACACGTCTTCCTAGGGGATTCTGTGGTAAAGAATATGCCTGTCAATGCAGGAGAAGGAACAGATATGGGCTTGACCCCTGGGTTGGGAAGATCTCCTGGAGTAGGAAATGGCAACCTACTCCAATATTCTTTCCTTGAAAACTTCATAGACAGAAGATCCTGATGGGCTAGAGTCCCTGGGGTCGCAAAGAGTCAGACACAACTGAGCGATTGAGCACACGTATTTGTCCTGCAACTGAAGTCTTTCCAAGCATAGAGAAGTGGATCTAAACTCCATCTATTGGTTTACAAATATCCAAATATCTCCTATTTATCTGGGAAGATGTGCAAATGTTGTAAAACACCTCGACTTAGGAGAAAAAAATCCTTCTTGATGGAAGTTATTTCCTTTTTCTGTGTCTTTTCTGATAGAAATATTCTGCCTGTACTTCTCTGGGAACCAAGTAATCTTATCAGAAGGAGACGGGGGAGAAGGGGCCTGTTTTGAAAATTAGGTCTAGGAAAAACCTCAAAATTCTCTTTCAAAAATATTAGTAAAAAGCCTTAGCTGTCTGAGGTGATAACTTTCATTTATTCCATCTGCAGAAACACAATTTACATCCAACTCTTCTTTTATAAAATAGTGATTTTTGCATTATTGCACCTGTCTCATGGCTAAAATTTTAAAATAAAAGCTCTAAGATCTCTCTTTGTGTCTGTCTATATGCTTATAGTACATATATGTATTGATTTTATACATGTGAAATTTTCTGAATCTAATTTCCAAAATTATTTTGTAAAGAGCTCTGTTTAATTGGTTTAAAGTCAAACAAGCATAATATAAATCAAGTATTCAGTTCAGTTCAGTTCAGTCACTCAGTCGTGTCCGACTCTTTGCAACCCCAAGAATCGCAGCACGCCAGGCCTCCCTGTCCATCACTAACTCCCGGAGTCCACCCAAACCGGTGTCCATTGAGTCAGTGATGCCATCCATCCATCTCATCCTCTGTCATCCCTTTCTCCTCCTGCCTTCAATCTTTCCCAGCATCAGGGTATTTTCAAATGAGTCAGCTCTTCTCATCCGGTGGCCAAAGTATTGGAGTTTCAGATTCAACATCAGTCCTTCCAATGAACACCCAGGACTGATTTCCTTTAGGATGGACTGGCTGGATCTCCTTGCAGTCCAAGGGACTCTCAAGTGTCTTCTCCAACACCACAGTTCAAAAGCATCAATTCTTCAGCACTGCGCTTTCTTTATAGTCCAATTCTCACATCCATACATGACCACTGGAAAAACCATAGCCTTGACTAGATGGACCTTTCTGACAAAGTAATATCTCTGCTTTTTAATGTGCTGTCTTGGTTGGTCATAACTTTCCTATCAAGGAGTAGGCATCTTAATTTCATGGCTGCAATGGAGTTTATTTTCAGAAATACAGAATCTAACCCAAATGTTTTCAAGATTACATGAACTAGGATAATCTTTGATAAATAAAAACTGGTTTCAACCTGCTTACCTTGTTATATACAGAAATTGTCAGTAACACAGATACCATAGGAGGATGGTTAGCTGTATAATGTCATGAAATTTTCATGACTAATCTAAATATAATTGTCAAAAACAAGTAAATTAGGTAGACATAAAATAAAAATGTATAAATAGTCTTAGTCACTCAGTGGCATCCCCAGGACTGTAGTCTGCCAGACTCCTTTGTCCATGAAATTCTCCAGACAAGAATACTGGGGTGGGCTGCCATTCTCTCATTGCGGATGGATTCTTTACCATCTGAGCCACCAGGGAAGACCTTATAAATAATACTTTCAGCAATAATTATGCTTTTAGGTGTGAGTGAAGTTGTGAGTGAAGTCGCTCAGTCGTGTCTGACTCTTTGCAACCCCATGGACTATAAACTACTAGGCTCCTCCGTCCATGGGATTTTCCAGGCAAGAATACTGGAGTGGTTTGCCATGTTCTTCTCCAGGAGATCTTCTTGACCCAGGGATTGAACCCAGGTCTTCCAATTGTAGGCAGACGCTTTACCATCTGAGCCACCAGGGAAGTCCTTTAAGGTATATTTACTTAGAAATAGTTTTCAAAAAAATTTGTGATGTCTCAAAATTTATCTACACTGAGATAGATTAAATAGTGGATATACATCAAATATGCAGATCATTTCCATTCGATAAAATACTGACAAATTAATTACTGAACACAGAATCGTCCACCCTCAGTGTCCTTTTACAGAGGAACAAAAGATATTTGGGTCTTTTAGTAAAAATGTTTTGTGCCACGTTGGAATTTCTATTGTGGAGAAGAATATACTTCTAGAAATCATAAAAAGTATTTACAAATTTACCAGTTCACAAAACACTGTCCATGATTGCTTAGTTCTTAAGTTTTATCAGGAATTAAGGATTTATGAAATAAAACTATAATCAATACATGTAATTAAAACTACTTGGGCATGGGACTTCCCTAGCAATCCCATGGTGAAGACTGCCATCCAGTGTAGGGGGTGAAGGCTCAATCCCTGGTCATGGAGATTAGATCACAAATGCTTTGCAGCCAAAAAACAAAAACAAAAACAAAAAAAAAGTAAACAGAGGCAAGATTGTAACAAATTACAGAAAGATTTTTAAAACGATCTACATCACAATAAAATAAAACTACTTAGGCATAGAAAGAGTGAAAGGGAAAAAAGGTGTGTGAAAAGCAGTAAGGAAAATAAAAATGATTCATTGCTCCAGAATGAGAAAAAGAGAAACATAAACGTTATTTCATTGTGTATAGCTCCTCATGTCTCCTTTCTACCTGTTAGATTGGATTCTGCCCAATTCAAAATGATTTTTATTCAAACTCTTATAATGTTAGTATGTTTCAGTTTAACTTTTAACAGCTTTATTTTTCTCTCTCTGTGTTTTTCTCTGTCCTCAGGCTCTGTCTTTCAACCAGCCTACAAAGATATTTATGTGTTTTACCTGTACTATTTTATTTAATGTCTTGCCATGGAATTGGAGTAGGAAGGGGCAATACACTCCAGTATTCTTGCTTGGAAAATCCCATGGACAGAGGAACGTGGTGGGCTACAACCCACAGGGCTGCAAACACCACTGAGAGTGCATGCACATGTTCGTGCACACACACACTCACACACACGCACAGAACAGAGATTATCATCTTGATTCTACATATGGGGAAGCTAAGGTTACGGAAACTTGTCTAACTTTCCTGACCCTGTACAAGTAGGAAGTCAGTGAACTGCTTCAAATAATAAACTGATATTCAAGCTCAGGCATTTGCCTTGAAAGTCTATAGTCAGGCAAGACAGCTACCCAAAATGCCTCCTGACCTGAAGTAGTTGCATGGTGGTACTGGTCGTTTAGTTGCTAAGTCATGTCCAACTCAACTACCACCTAATTAAAAAGCATATAGCTAGCCAGCAAAGATTTAAACAATTTTAGATTATCATTCTCTTAAGAAAAAAAGAAAAAAGCTAGTTCAATAAAGTCAAAGTTTGCTTGATTCAGTTCAGTTCAGTTCAGTTGCTCAGTCATGTCCAACTCTTTGCAACCCCATGAATCGCAGCCCACCATGACTCCCTGTCCATCACCAACTCCTGGGGTTACTCAAGTTAGTAAACCATAAAATTAGGAATATATGAAATTAACTCAAAGAACCTATCTGTAAAAGTTAGGTGGCAATTGATGAAAAAAAAATGCCTGTATTTGGGTATAGGATTGCAGAGTATGAGATGGTTGAATGGCATCATCGATGACATGGACATGAACTTGGGCAAACTCTGGGGGATAGTAAGAGACAGAAAAGCCTGACTTGCTGCTGTCCATGGGGGTTAAAGGTCAGCCATAACTAGGTGACTGAAAAACAACAAATTTGGGTATATTTGCATGTGTTATATTTATAAGAAGTAGCATAGCATATAGCCAAGAGCATACTTTTGAACTAGGCTGCTGCTGCTGCTGCTGTTAAGTCATTACAGTCGTGTCTGACTCTGTGCGACCCCATAGACGGCAGCCCACCAGGCTCCCCGATCCCTGGGATTCTCCAGGCAAGAACACCGGAGTGGGTTGCCATTTCCTTCTCCAATGCATGAAAGTGAAAAGTGAAAGTGAAGTCACTCAGTTATGTCCGACCCTTAGCTACCCCATGGACCGCAGCCCACCAGGCTCCTCCATCCATGGGATTTTCCAGGCGAGAGTACTGGAGTGGGGTGCCATCACCTTCTCCTTGAACTAGGCTACCTTGGTTCAAATTAGGTCAGCACGCATTAGCTCTATTACCAGAAAAACTTACTTGCCGCTTTTTGCCTGAGTGCCCTCATGTATAAATGGGTTATATAATAGTACCCACATAATAGACTTCTTATAAGGCTTAATTGAGAATTCAAAAGAGAACTTCATTTATGGACATAATTATGAAAGTGTTTGCTCTGACAATGACGATGATAATAGTGATGGCAATATGATAATGATGATGGAGCTTATATATATATTTTGGATCATCTAACTTCTTCTGTGTATATTATAACCAGTATTGATCCAACCTTTACAGTAGAAAAATGGATATAATGAATGTCTATGGGTATGAGTATCCATGGATTATTTTTTTTTATCTATGGATTATTAGCAATGAAATGATGCAGTGCACATTGTTATAAACATGAGGAAGGATACTTCTTAGAGTAGTGAGTGGAATAGGAGAAAAGAGAAAGTAGATAACCAGAGTTCCAAATTAGTCATTTCTAGACAAGGTATTGGCCAATACAACAAATTAGGAGCTGGAGAACAGAATTAACACCATCACAAATGAAAGGAGTGCACCAACTCTTTAAGTTGAATCTAAGTATTCTTGCTTCAAAAGTTGATAGGTCCATATTTTCAAGTTTTGCTATGTTCAAAACATCCTATGATTTTCTTTTTTATTTTATTTTATTTTTTTAAATTTTTCAGTGGGTTTTGTCATACATTGATATGAATCAGCCATAGAGTTACACGTATTCCCCATCCCGATCCCCCCTCCCACCTCCCTCTCCAGCCGATTCCTCTGGGTCTTCCCAGCCCACCAGGACCGAGCACTTGACTCATGCATCCCACCTGGGCTGGTGATACGTTTCAACATCCTATGATTTTCATTTTGTATGTGTTTAAGTCCTTGACAGTGTATCAATAGACGTATTCTACATGATATCCAGGTATTTGGTATTTCTCAATTTTTTAAATTGTTGGTTATCATATTTAATTCACATTAGTAAGATAATATACTCTTGTTTCATTTACTAACATATTTTTATTTTTGCAAATATTTCACATGCCTTTAAAACAAATTAGCATGCTTCAGTTGTTTGCACTATTTTTAGATATAAAAGTTTGATAATTGTCAGTTATAGTGAACCTTTGTTTCCCTGGTGGCTCAGAGGGTAAAGCATCTGCCTGTGATGCAGGAGACCCAGGTTCAATCCCTGGGTCAGGAAGATCCCCAGGAGAAGGAAATGGCAACCCACTCCAGTATTCTTACCTGGAGAACCCCATGGACAGAGGAGCCTGGCGGGCCACAGTCCACAGGGTCACAAAGAGTCAGACACGACTGAGCAACTACACTTTCTTTCTTCTTTTTCTTTTTTTTTGTTTTTCTTGACTTCCCAGTTGGTGCTAGTGGTAAAGAACCTGCTTGCCAATGCAAGAGAAAAAAGAGACATGGGTTTGATCCCTGGGTTGGGAAGATCCTCTGGAGAAGGACATGGCAACCCACTCTAGTATTCTTGCCTGGAGAATCCCATGGACAGAGGAGTCTGGCGGGTTACAGTCCATGGGGTCTCAGAGTCAGACTTGACTGAGCCCCTAGCACACTTTCTTTTTCCTACAGTTTAGTTTGTTTTTTTTTTTTTTTTTTTTAATTCTGCTATGACTAAGAAAAATAGGTTAAAATCTTCAAATATCATTGTGAATTTGAATAGTTCCCCTTTTGGTTTCTGCCCATTTGACTCAAATATTTTTTTTTTAATTTTATTTTATTAGTTGGAGGCTATGAGACGAGTGCTCGGGCCTGGTGCACTGGGAGGACCCAGAGGAGTCGGGGGGAGAGGGAGGTGGGAGGGGGGATCGGGATGGGGGATACGGGTAACTCTTTGACTCAAATATTTTGACATTATGGTGTTAAGTAATACATGTTTAACATTATACATATGTTGGTCAGTAACCCTTGTATCATTTTGATATATGACTCTTCACTTATTAATGTTCCCTGAAATTCTATTTGTCTATTAATAGTATAGTCACATGATTTTTCTTTTGATTAATATTGATCAGTTACATTGCTTTCTTATTTTTCTTCTGTATCTTCATATTTAAAGCAGGTTTTAAGCAGGAATTTTTTCTTTTTGTTTGTTTGTTTTATTACTTTTTAAACTCACTGACAATATTTCTTTTTAATTATGTAAAATGGTTTTATGTAACCATTGACATATTTGGAATTAAGTGCAGCATCTGTCTCTCATCTTATATATATATATATGTGTGTGTGTGTGTGTGTGTGTGTGTGTGTGTGTGTATGTATATATGTATATTTCCATCTATCAGTCTGGTCACCAGTTCAGTTCAGTCGCTCAGTCGTGTCCGACTCTTTGCAACCGCATGAATCGCTGCACACCAGGCCTCCCTCTCCATCACCAACTCCCAGAGTTTACTCAAACTCATGCCCATCGAGGCAGTGATGCCATCCAGCCATCTCATTCTCTGCTGTCCCCTTCTCCTCCCGCCCCCAATCCCTCCTAGCATCAGGGTCTTTTCCAATGAGTCAACCCTTCGCATCAGGTGGCCAAAGTACTGGACTCTCAGCTTCAGCATCAGTCCTTCCAATGAACACCCAGGACTGATCTCCTTTAGGATGGACTGGTTGGATCTCCTTGCAGTCCAAGGGACTCTCAAGAGTCTTCTCCAACACCACAGTTCAAAAGCATCAATTCTTCAGTGATCAGCTTTCTTTACAGTCCAACTCTCACATCCGTACATGACCAATGGAAAAACCATAGCCTTGACCAGACAGACATTTGCTGGCAAAGTAATGTCCCTGCTTTTTAATATGCTGTCTAGGTTGGTCACAGCTTTCCTTCCACAGAGTAAGTGTCTTTTAATTTTATGGCTGCAGTCATCATCTGCAGTGATTTTGGAGCCCAAAAAATAAAGTCAGCCACTGTTTCCACTGTCTCCCCATCTATTTGCCATGAGGTGATGGGACCAGATGTCATGATGTTAATTTTCTGAATGTTGAGCTTTAAGCCAACTTTTTCACTCTCCTCTTTCACTTTCATCAAGAGGCTTTTAGTTTCTATTCACTTTCTGCCATAAGGGTGGTGTCATCTGCATATCTGAGGTTATTGATGTTTCTTCCCAGCAATCTTGATTCCAGCTTGTGCTTCTTCCAGCCCAGCCTTTCTCATGATGTACTCTGCATATAAGTTAAATAAGCAGGGTGACAATATACAGCCTTGATGTACTCCTTTCCTTATTTGGAACCAGTCTGTTGTTCCATGTCCAGTTCTAACTATTGCTTCCTGGCCTGCATACAGGTTTCTCAAGAGGCAGGTCAGGTGGTCTGGTATTCTCATCTCTTTTAGAATTTTCCACAGTTTATTGTGATCCACACAGTAGAAGGCTTTGGCATAGTCAGTAAAGCAGAAATAGATGTTTTTCTGGAACTCTCCTGCTTTTTCGATAAGTTTATTTTATTTTTGACATATATGAAAAAAAAGTTGCCCACAACCGTGCACATCATCCTAAGTACTTAAGTGCCTGTATATCGTTTTCATTGCATACCTTCATTCTTCTCTACTTATTTATAAAGCAAGCAATTTTTCCTTATAATTTGCTAGTATCTTTTATTTTAATTTCATTGTTCTCATAGAGATCACAGTATAAAATTTTGATGTATAAAACATATACATGCAATTTCCCGTGACTCAATGACCTTAGAGATCTTTAACTCAACAAATCTATTCTTTCTCTGGATGCTACCTTAATCATTTAAATTTATTTGATACACATTTTTAACTCAGTAAAACAATTTAAATGGTTTTGTATGTAAATTTGCCTATATACTTACTTTTTATATTGTCCCTTATTCTTTCCTGCTTCTCTATTCCCTGCAGCTAATTTTCTGATAAAGGATACTCTTTAGTATTTCCTTTATTAAAATTATATCACAGATGAGTCATCCTAGCTTTCTAAGAGATATTAAAATGTTCTTTTCATAATACTTTTTTTAAATTCATTTTTAATTGGAAGATAATTTTTAAATATTTTTGTTTCACTTTTTTTATTTAATGTAAAATCTTAATTTTACCAGTGATGGATTTGGGTCATTTAAACACTCATGCAACCACCACCCACCTTGATCAAGAGATAGAGCTTTTAAATCTTCTTGGATGATCCTGCCTGCTTCTTTCAGTCCATCACCACCATCCACAGGCAAAACTTTCTGATTTAGATTAACAGGCATTAATTTTTCTCATACTTGATCTTTTGATTACCTTTATTTAATGTTTTTATTCCTTCCTGTTGTTATATGTATTGGATATCGATATAAACATAGAGGTAAACAAAAGAGCAACAAGTCATACGTTTTGTGATATTAGCTTCTTTTAATTTATCCCTTACATTTCATAATTAATATATGAAATGTATAGAAAATTGTACAATGAATAAGCATACTCCAGTCTCTTATATTATGTAATTATTAATATTTTGACATATTTGTTCTATTTCATACATATCCTTCTCTCTAGCCACATATCAATTTGTTTTGTCAAGTTTCAGACAATTCTACATTCCACTCCAAAATTTTTCAGAGTTCATGTTATTAATTAGAATTTAACATTTATTTAAAGTTCTTTTTTCATGTAAAATTTACTTTCTATAAAATATGAATGAATTTTAATTGTTAACAAGTACCTCAATTTGTTTATCCATTTCTGTATTGGTGGCTGCCAAGTTTGTTTCTGGCTTGTTAAGAATAAGTAACATTATCTTCAAGGTTACTGTACAAATATCTCTCTAGAAATCTTTGCCAATTGCTCTGAATTAGAACTGCTGATTTAGAATATATGTATGTTAACATTTGTTTTAAAATGTAGCAAGATTGCACAGACCCACAACCTAACCATTAGACCTTGTCAACTCTCTTCTCCTGCATGTGTTTGTTCAGTTGCTAAGTTGTGGCCAACATTTTGCAATCCCATGGACTGCAGCACGCCAGGTTTCCCTGTCCTTTACCATCTCCCGGAGTTTGCTCAAACTCATGTCCATTGACTCTAAATGAGTCAGTGATTCCATTCAATCATCCAACCCTCTGTCACCCCATTCTCTTCCTGCACTCCATATTTCTCAGGATCAGGGTCTTTTCAAAGAGTTGACTCTTCACATCAGGTGGCCAAAGTATTGGACATTACACTTCAGCATCAGTCCTTCCAATGAATAGTCGGGGTTTTTATTTCTTTGCAGTCCAAGGGACCCTCAAGTGTCTTCTCCAGCACCACAATTTGAAGGCATCAATTCTTTGGCATTCAGCCTTCTTTTAGGCCTAACTCTCACATCCATACATGACTACTGGAAAAACCATAGCCTTGATTATAAGGACCTTTGTTGGCAAAGTGATGTTTCTGCTTTTTAACACACTGTCTAGGTTTGTTATAGCTTTTCTTTCAAGGGGCAAGCATCTTTTAATTTCATGATGGCAGTCCCTGTCAGCATTAATTTTGGAGACTTAACAAAATAAAATTTGCCACTGTTTCTACTTTTTCCTCATCTATTTGCCATGAAGTGTGGAACCGGATGTCATGGTCTTAGTGTTTTGAAGGTTGAGTTTTAAGCCAGTTTTTCCACTCTCATCTTTCACTTTCATCAAGAGGCTTTTCATTTCCTCTTTGCTTTCTGTGAATAGAGTAGTGTCATCTGGGTATCCGAGGTTGTTACTATTTCTCCCAGCAATCTTGATTCCAGCTTGTAATCCAGCCAGTCTAGTATTTCACATGACGTACTCTGCATAGAAGTTAAATAAGCAGGGTGACAATATACAGCCTTGACATACTCCTTTCCCAATTTGGAACCAGACCATTGTTCTATGTCTGGTTCTAACTAATACTTCTTATTCTCCATACAGGTTTCTCAGAAGGAAAATAAGGTGGTCTGGTATTCCCATCTCTTTAAGAATTTTTCAGTTTGTTGTGATCCACACAGTCAAAGGGTTTAGCGTAGTCAGTGAAGCAGAGGTAGATGTTTTCCTGGAATTCCCTTGTCTTTTCAATGATCCAAGGTATGTTGGCAATTTGATCTGTTTTCTCTGCCTTTTCTAAATCCATCTGTACATACGGAAATTCTCTGTTCAAATACTGCTGATGCCTAGCTGAAGGATTTTGAGCATTCCTTTGCTAGCATGTGAAATGAGAGCAATTTTATGGTAATTTGAACACTCTTTGGCATTGCCTTTCTTTGGGATTGCAATGAAATCTGACATTTTTAGTCCTGTGGCCATTGCTGACTTTATAAATTTCCTGGCATATTGAATGCAGCACTTGAATTGCATCATCTTTTTATATCTCAAATATCTCAGCTGGAATTCTGTCACTTCCACTAGCTTTGTTCACAGTGATGCTTCCTAAACCCCTCTTGACTTCACAATCCAGAATATCTGGCTCTAGATGAGTGACCACAGTATCATGGTTATCCCAGTCACTAAGACTGTTTGATTTAGTTCTGTGTGTTCTAACTACCTTTTCTTAATCTCTTCTGCTTCTGTTAAGTCCTTGCTATTTCTGTCCTTTATCATATCCGTCTTTACCTGAAAGGTTCCCTTGGTATCTCCAATTTTCTTGAAGAGATATCTAGTCTTTCCCATTCTCTTGTTTTCCTCTATTTCTTTGCATTGACCACTTAAGAAACCTCTCTTATCTCCTTGCTATTCTCTGGAAATCTGCTTTCAGTTAGGTGTTTCTTTCCCTTTCTCCTTTGCTTTCTGTGTCTCTTCTATTTTCAGCTATTTGTAAGATCGCCTCAGACAACCACACTACATCTGTATAAACACATACAGATACAGATATTGTAATGCACTGTGATCAGCAAAACTCTCAAGTGGAATGCTGTAATCCATCACAATTTTCCATCTTTCCTGGAACTCAACATCACTTTCATTCTGAAAAACACTGAATTTTTACTTTACATTTCCCATTATCATGCTTTATACCTCGATTTCCTGTTTTCCCCTAGAGTAGAATAATGCTGCTCTTTGAAAACTAAACTACCTATTTGATATTTGTACATTTCTTAGAAGTATGATGCTTTCATCTTTCATCATTTAAGCATATTGATTTTTCTAATGATTTCCTGTCATCTTCCATCTCAGTTTCTAAACCTCTCATGATTTTCATTTTCACAGTGATTAATATGGCCATTTTTAAAGATAAGGAGAAAAGAGTTCTTCTCAGTATGCTTATTTTCCAGTATGCTTGTTTTCTTTTAGCCTGGAGTGTATTATTACCTTGAATATTTCAAAGATAGTAGATTAATAATTTAAAAAATCTATACCTGAAGTGGCCTAACAAATAAATGCAAAACAGAATAATTAAAAATGAAAATAGATGTTAGACAATCTAAAAGGTACATAAGAAATGGGGCTTCCCTGATAGCTCAGCGGGTAAAAAATCAACCTGCAATGCAGGAGACACGTGGTCAGGATGGGAAGATCTCCTGGAGGAGGAATAACATTCCAGTATTCTTGCCTGAAAAAATCCTTTGAGCAGAGGAGCCTATCAGGCCACTGTGCACAAGGTCGCCAAAAGTAAGACACGATTGGAAGTATTATTAGCAGTCTGCTCTTAATTTGCTAAAGATCTTCTGGAAATTAAAGCAGGATTGGGAAAATTATGGGGTAACATAACTAGCTAATAACAACACCAAGTTTTTCTTTTCATGTGTCTATAGACAGCCTTGTTCATGGCACAAGGGTTTACTGTGTTTGTAATTGTTATTATTGGAGGAGTTGCTAATTGCATGTTTGAGATCCCAGGGAGAAGAAGGATGATGCTCTTATTCAGTTATCAGTGGCCTTCAATTAGACCTGACTCTCTGCTCTAAAGATGGGGAAGCAATTGAATCAGTAACAGACCTTACTTTCTTGGGCTCCAAAATCACTGCAAATGGTGACTGCAGCCACGAAATCAAAAGGCTCTTGCTCCTTGGAAGAAAAGTTATGACCAACCTAGACAGCATATTAAAAAGCAGAGACATTACTTTGCCAACAAAAGTAGTTACAGTCAAAGCCATGGTTTTTCCAATAGTCATGTATGGATGTGAGAGCTGGACCATTAAAAAGGCTGAACACTAAATAAAATAAATAAATAAATAAAGGCTGAACACTGAAGAATTGATGCGTTTGAACTGTGGTGTTGGAGAAAACTCTTAAGAGTCCTTTGGACTTCAAGGATATCCAACCAGTCAATCCTAAAGGAAATCAGTCCTGAATATTCATTGGAAGGACTAATGCTGAGGCTGAAGCTCCAATACTTCGGCCACCTGATGTGAAGAGCCAACTCAGGAAAAACTGTGAAGCTGGGAAAGATTGAAGGTAGGAGGAGAGGGAGATGACAGAGGATGACATGGTTGAATGGCAGCAGTGACTCAGTGGACTTGAGTTTGGACAAACGCTGGGAGATGGTGGAAGGCAGGCAGGCCTGGTGTGCTGCAGTTCATGGCGTCACAAAGAACTGGACATGACTGAGTGACTGAACAACTTTGCCCTAAAGAAAATCAGCTCATGTGTGGAAAACAGAAAGCTTTACACATAGAGTTAATAGTCTTCCTAAGAAATATACTAGATTGTTTTGAATCACATGCACTGCTAAGTCCTAAATTCTTGGACAATTGTCATGAAACAAGAAACCTAATTTGAAAACATTCATGAAACTTACAAGGCATTGAAATTCTCATTATCATTTGGAACTCAATATAGGTTCTCTCGGGCTTCCCAAGTGGCACTGTTGTTCCGTTGCTCAGCCGTGTTCTACTCTTTGTGAACCCATGGACTGCAGCAGTCCAGGATTTCCTGTCCTTCATCAATTCCCAGAACTTGGTCTAACTCATGTCCATTGAGTCTGTGATGCCATCCAATCATCTCATCCTTTGTCATCCCCTTCTCCTGCCTTCAATCCTTCCCAGCATCAGGGTCTTTCCTAATGAGTTGGCTCTTCACATCAGGTGGCCAAAGTATTGGAGCTTCAACTTCAGCATCAGTCCTTCCAATGTATATTCAGGGCTGATTTCCTTTAGGTTTAACTGGTTGGATCTCCTTGCAATCCAAGGGATTCTCAAGTGTCTTCTCCGTCTCCACTGTTCAAAAGCATCAATTCTTCAGCACTCAGACTTCTTTATGGTCTAATTCACATCAATATATGACTACTGGAAAAACCATAGCTCCCACATGATGCAAATGGTAAAGAAACTGTTTGCCAATGCAGAAGACATAAAGAGATGCAAGTTTGATCCCTGGGTCAGAAAGGTCCCCTGGAGGAGGGAATGGCAACCCACTCCAGTGTTCTTGCCTTGAGAATCCCATGGGCAGAGGAGTCTGTCAGGCTACAGTCTATAGGATCACACAAAGTCAGATACTACTGAAGCAACTTAGCATGCTCCACGCATAGGTCCACTTGTGGTTAATCTAAGAACATCTCGAAGGATATGCCAGAAAGTTTAAACTTCCATAATCACTCCTAAAGAATTGAAATGTTCAGAGATAGGAGGGGGCATTTAGGAATGTTAAAGCATTTCCTAAGTAATGCTTCTTCAAGATGCATTTTTACATAATCATAGTGTCATGAACTGCTGATCCCAAGAAAAGCAATCAATCGATTCATCTATTTCTTAGGATTACTTTCCATCCAATCCTCAAGATTCTTCTCCAACACCACTGTCTTGAAATCATCTGTTCTTTGGCATTCAGCCTTCTTTATGACCCAAATCTCACATCCAAACCTGACTACTGGCAAAGCCATGGCTTTGACGATTCAGACCTTTATTAATAAAGTAATGTCTTTGCTTTTTATTATACTGTCTACTTTGTCATAAGGTTTCTCCCAAAGAGCAAGTGTCTTTTAAGTTCATGGCTTCAGTCACTATCTGCAGTGATTTTGGAACCCAAGAAAATAAAGCCTATCACTATTTCCTTTGTTTCCCCATCTATTTGTCATGAAGTGATGGGATGCTGTGATCCTAGTTTTTTGACTGTTGAGTTTTAAGCCAGCTTTTTCACTCATTACATCTCCTTTTTCCCCATTATCTAGTTCATGTTGCTGTTTATTATGAAGTTGTGTCTAACTCTTTGCAGCCCCATGGACTAGAGCCCACCTGTCTCCTCTGTCCCTGGGATTTTCCAGGAAAAAATATTGGATTGGGTTGCCATTTCCTTCTCTAGTAGATCTTCCTGACCCAAGGATCAAACCTAAGTCTCATATTTGACAGGCAAATTTTTTACCTTTAAGCCACCATGGAAACCCACTGTCTAGTTCGTATCAGGGTCCAATAAATGCTAGCTCATGCTCATTCCCCATTTACTTTTAATTCAGCACAGAAAGTTTTAGCACAGAAACCCTACCCATAAATATTGCAAATATGGAATTTCTTTGCATATTTTCAACATATAGTATCTCAAATAGGCCTATTCCAAATCTACACTGTAAAATAAAGCCTATTCTTCACTATATACTTCTTGGATCCTTTTAGGTAATGGATTCAGTAAATGTCTAAACAAAGACAACATCCTTTGTACATTCTTTGTACAATGTACAAACATCTTTTGTACATTCACTTTGCCTTAGGATAATGTGATTTAAAACTCACTTTGTATGAAATTTTATCATCTATAAAAGGGAGAAAATACGGAATAAATGCAACAATTCTTTATTCCTGTCTAGTTTCCTATAAGGGTGTTACAATGGGATCCTTCAACAAAAAATAAGAGAGGCAAGGGTAATTTAGATGAGAACAGAGTTTTTAATAGTTCAGTGTGATTTCCTGATGGCAATTTAATATGAATTTCTGCAACAAGGCATTTCAAAATGTTGCTTCTTGAAGATGAATCCAAGTTCTGGTAAAGGACAAAAATAATCTAATTACTACTTGAAAATGTCCTGAATCAAAAGCGTTGGCTTTTTAGAACTGGGTGGAAAAGTGCAAATATATGGTTTATAGGCCTGAATACTATTTTTTAGCATTGCTCAAATTAATAGTGTGTCTCAGAAGAGTTTTTTTTTTTTCAAGTTAATCTTCTTTAAAGTATTAACTCTCATAACTGCATTAATATCAGCTTAAATATATTCATTATAAAAAATCAGAGGTAAGCTATAGCAGGGGATTAATAAATAAAATGGTAACTGCTATCTACCTTTTAATAAGATATTTTAAAATCAGAAGTACCACCATAGTTGCAGGTATAATATAGTGTCAGCTCTGTCAGTGTTTTTCTGTACATGAACTTCATTGCCTGTGATTGCTAAATACTGACTCAGGAAATAAAGATATCAAACAGGAATCAGTGATTCTGAACACATCAACATTCTTATCTCTCCTTTTATTGAAATAAAAATTTTTCATATTATCATTGCTTGAGTTATCAAAGTACTTTCTTAAGGTTCCATTTTATTTACTCTGAGAATATCATAATCACGACTTAGCTCATGGCAATTTAGAAAAGAAAAAACAGTGCAGGGAAAATTACCACGACTTGCAACATATATAATTGCAAAATACAGCTTATTTATATCATTGTAAAATACCTTGTGCATTAAAATGGATCTGACAATTTACCATCTTCTCTTTTCACTTGATATTGTCATTTCTATCTAATCAACCAAAAGTGGTTTTACTGTAGTTCTATTCACTCTGAGAGCTAAGGAATAATTTTCAGAAACTCAAAGTACCTTGAATATACATCTTCATTATTTGTGACTTAGAAGCCTATTGATATTCTCACATCTTCTATGGATTTGCTCTTGTTAGCAATTGTTGCAGGCACCTTGTAATCAATACAAATAAAACCATCATGATTTCAGATAAAGTTGGTTTTATAATTGCTAATTTGTGTCATTTCTGCAGTGGCACACAGACACAAATATGCTCCTTATGTAAGAATGTGAATAAAGAGGCAATTGTGTGTGTATTGCTGTTGCTCAGCTTCCCAGTCGGGTCTGACTCGGTGACCCCATGGACTGCAGCATGCCAGGCCTCCCTGTCCCTCACCACCTCCTGGAGTTTGCCCAAGTTCACGTTTCCTTCATCAGTGATGCCATCCAGCCATCTCACCCTCTGACGCCCTCTTCTCTCTCTGCCTTCAATCTTTCCCAGCCTCAGGGACTTTTCCAATGAGTCATCTGTTTGTATCGGATGACCAGAAAACAGCTTCAGCCTCAGTCCTTCCAGTGACTATTCAGGGTTGATCTCCCTTGAGATTGCCTGGTTTGATCTCCTTACTGTTCAAGGGACGTTCAGGAGTCTTCTTCAGCACCATAGTTTGAAGGCATCAGTTCTTTTGTTTTGCCTTCTTTACATTTTAGCTCTCACAATCATAGGTGATCCCTGGGAAGACCATAGCCTTGACTATATATTAATGTATATCTTTACATTTGCATGTATATTTTTAAGATAACTGAGTATGTAAACAAGTATATTTTAAAGATAACTGACTATATAAACATCTATATATGAATCTATATATAAAAATTAATCTTTTTCAACCAATCAAATGAGATGGCAAGGGAGTGACAGCTACTGCTACATACAACAATAATGCTATTCCTACTAGCATTATTTTATCAATAAAATAATTCATCAACTAATAGTATCAACACAATATATAATGCATTTTCAATGAACTCACATTTTTAGATATTAATCAGTTTTCTAAGAATCAATCATTTAAATGTCAAATATGTATCTATTAAACTGAAAAATTAAATAACTGGCTATATTAATACATATTTATACATTCAAAATTTCTTCTTAAATAACAACATTTGTTTAATGAATTAACAGACTAATAGACAAAAGAACTGCCTTTGATACAAATGGTTTACTTATAGCAAAATTAATTTTCTTTAAAAATTCAAGAAACTAAATTAATTATATTCTTTTTATTACCATATATTTCCAGCATTATTTACTAACATCTACATAAAGTTAATTGAGGTCATTGTTCTTGATATGGTACAGAGGCCATCAACTCCTGGCCTGGGATTCATGTTAATGTCATACCTAAAGTGAATCATCTTTTGTTTTCTCAAATTTAATATGTATTTTCTATCTCATTTTTCCCAGTGAAATGATAATCAAGTTTTCATGTTAAATAGAGCAATACATATGAATTGAGCATGATCTTCTACTTTGTCTTCATATAAACAGATGAGTAACAATCTTATATTGTCTTCCTCAATTAATATCCCTTTTCTGTTATTGAAGAATCATTTAACTATGCACACAATGTCATACATGTACCTCAGAAAATAAAGATCTACAAGAACAGAAAAAACTATTTAAATAGCATGTATCTATCCATCCATCCATATGTGTATACCACCACAATCCCCAGCAGTTCCTATTTCAAATGTGAGAACTGGTCAAAAGTGACCACATTGAACATTTCCATGTCATTTAAGGTATATCAGCATTAAAAGTTTCTCTCCATCAACTGTAAGTATTTTTTAATGAATAATAGTTTAAAATTCAGAAGAATATTGTCTGTTAGATTTCTCACACCATGGGACAAGAAACATTTGTCTCATTCACAAAGTGAATAATGCAATGTCATCACTTGATAAAATTTTGGAATAAATAATATAACTACATTTAGTAATTTTAAGCTACCAATTTTTCAGTATGTCTATAAATTAAAGAGACTACTTAAAAAAAAATAAACAAGTAGTAATTTTTGCTTTTAAATATGCAAATATTGGGCTTCCCAGGTAGCCCAGTGCTAAAGAATCTACCTGGCAATGCAGGAGATGCAATAGACATAGGTTCAATCGCTAGGTCAGGAAGATCCCCTGGAGAAGGAAATGGCAACCTATTCCAGTATTCTTGCCTGGAAAATCCCATGGACAGAGGAGCCTGGAAGGCATGGGTTGCAAGGAGTCAGACATGACTTAGCGACTGAACAGCAACATCATAGAAGTAGCAAAATCCACAATGCCTGATACAATTCCCTAAAAGAAATAACGATATATAAAGAATGCTCAACAAATGTCTGTTGAATCTAACTATTCCCTCCAAAATTTATGCATTTATCCCACAGGTAATCCCTTTTTTCCCAAAAATACTTTGTCACTTATCTTTGGAATTATTTTTAGAGCTACAGTTGTTCTTTGAATATGTGACTATTTACAGAACCCTGAGTTTCCCTTGAGGCTCAGCTGGTAAAGAATCCGCCTGCAATGTGGGAGACCTAGGTTTGATCCCTAGGTTTGGAAGATCCCCTGCAGAAGGGAACGGCTACCTACTCCAGTATTCTGGCCTGGAGAATTTCATGAACTGTATAGTCCAGTGGGTCGCAAAGAATCGGATATGACTGGGTGACTTTCACTTTCATTTACAGAACACTAGAATAGTTTGCTACCACTGGATATCTATCCATTGGGAGATGTAGGTCAATCTCTGGGTTGGGAAGATCCTTGGAGAAGGAAATGGCAATCCACTCTAGTATTCTTGCCTGGAAAATCCTATAGACAAAGGAGCCTGGGGGGCAATAGTCAATGGGGTCACAAAAGTTGGATATGACTGAAGCGGCATAGCTCTCATGCACATCTGCCTAACTGGCTACCATCTATATGTCTATGCATCTGTGTTTATAATGTTATGAGAAATGCTTATCTGGAAATTTATTTGTTGTATCTATTGTTTAATTGTCATAATGGCAAATACTGCATGAATTACCCACATTTCAGATTGGAATAATATGAATAGCCTCAACTGAGATATATTTTCATGTCTGGATATATATAAATACACAAAAGAGAAATATGAATATAAATGTTTAAAACTACACACACATACATATGTATACAACTTTTCTTATCATTCTGTATTTCAGAAAACTGTTTCTGAGGCCTCACATAGATAATTAAGCCAATAGCATACATTATGTTTTATATATAAGCACAGTAAGTGTTCAAAATAAAAATCTCATTATACAAATATAAAAAATAAACATAATGTTAACATATTAGGAAGTATTTAGCTAATGGATATCTAAAATTTTTGGAGAGTTTGGGTATTTAAGGGGAGAAACCATTGGGACTGTAAGTACTAATGACTGGTTGATGCGACATGAGAGCAATATTTACATTCTATTTGTTTTTCTAAATTAGAGAACTGTGACAGAGAAAAATAGAGTGATATTTACAAATTTTCTTAAAAAGGTCATGTTTACTGAGATTTGTTAGTTATAGTTTTGTGATTTATTATAATGATATAAAGTAGACTTGAAAAATTTCAAAATCTGTAGCTCCTTTAAAAATGGTAAGTATCCCCTTTCCTATTCATCATTTAATTTTCCCCTGGTTAATATCAAATGGATTAAAGTTTGATTTTATTTTTCATCAGCAGATTGTATTCTTCAAAAAATTACTTTATGACTGTTTGATCTTTATAATAGGAAACTAAAGCTGTCTCTACACTGGAAAGACGAAGAATTGGATTCAAGTTCAGTTCAGGTCAGCTGCTCAGTTGCCGGGCTTCTCTGTCCATCACCAGCTCCCGGGGCTTGCTCAAAGTCATGCCCATTGAGTCGGTGATGCCACTCACCCATCTCATCCTCTGTCGTCCCCTTCTCCTCCTGCCTTCAATCTTTCCCAGCATCATAGTCTCTTTCAATGAGTCAGTTCTTCACTTCAGGTGGCCAAAGTTTTGGAGCTTCAACTTCAGCATCAGTCCTTGCAATGAACACCCAGGACTGATTTCTTTTAGGATGGACTGATTGGATCTTCTTGCAGTCCAAGTGACTCTCAAGAATCTTCTCTTTCCACAGTTCAAAAGCATCAATTCTCTACCCTGGAAAGACAAAGAGTTGGATTCATAGGTTCCTGATTTTTCAATCATTTTGCCTATTGAATACAATCATTGAAAAGGCCCTTAAATCAAAAGCAATCAGTGAAAAGGTAACTAAACTTAATGCCCATTTATATCAGAGGCACATGTCCTATTTCAAACACATTGCCTCTCTTTGGCTGCAAGGACCTAAAATAAAAATGTTTATGCCTAAAAGAGAAGTCTAAGGATAATTGACTAAGGCTAATCCATTGAGAAGCATAATTTCAAGAATAAATTGCATTGGTTAACTGTTGAATCCAATAAAACATATTTGCTGGAATCAGATTATACATTAGACTGGCTCATATACAGATTCACTATTTATTTGAAGTGTATATATATATATAAACAACTAGAAACACAAAGAGACAGTAAGCTTAGTTTATACCACTGATATGATATCACATAGAAGTTGATAGCAAATTTTTCAACTATGAACAAGTGATTTTTCAGCTGTGGTCTCTGTCCTATCTTTGTGAAATATGTGCCTGGGTTAGCCACTCTCTGTCTTTCTTTCCTTACTGTGTTTTACGACTTTAGCCTTAGAGAATTCTCCTAAAATTTACTACTAGCATAATGATTTCTATACTACTTCTTCTGTGTACTATTTACACATCCTTACTAAGTAAAGTTTTCCATTCTTATACAGCTTTTCTTAACCAAAATGTGTATCATTATAGCTTTGTTTTACCTGCAGCTAGCACATTTTCTCTGGATGCTTTCTCTACATGTTGCCTCTCTCTCTGAATTCAGAAATCTGCTGTGATTATCTGCTGTGAATCTGTGACCATTTCTCAATGATCTTTTGCTGTCATTGAATTCACTTTCTCTCCATTTTGAGCATCTGCAATTTTTTTGCTCGCTTGTTTCACAGCCTTTACTGTTTCCAACATTAATTCTAGGCACAAGACCGGTAGAGCTATTTATTTCACTTTTGAAGATTAATTATTTTGGCAGAAATAACACACTTTATAGTTTAGTTATATTGCATAAAACCACAATATTTATGTCAATAATTTAACAAATGTAAATGGCATGATTTTACTCACTCAATTTTCATAGCGATGCCTGTGAGATATATGCAATCTTTATCCATTTTTCCAATGTGACAATGGAGGCTCAGAGAGTTTCCATGGATTGTTCAGGGTAATACAGCTAGAAAGTAGAAGGTCTGGGATTTGATCCAAGGAGTGCAGGACTCATGTTCTTAAGCACTATATGCCCTCTTGATTAAATAAATAACTCATTTTAAGGAGAATTCTCATAGAACAAATTTACCATTCATCATTACGTGCTAATGATGTTACAGCATTATTTTATCAGAAATATTTGCCATCAGCCATATAAGTGGAAATTACCCCTTTGTTATTGTATGCATGCTCAGCATGATAATAAAAATATTATCCCAAACTTAGAGGCTTAAAACAATGCACCTGTTTTTTTCATGTTGTTCATGGGTCAGGGGTCCAGACACAATTTATCTCAACCCTCTGCCCAAGACCTCACAAAAATGCAGTCAAGGTGTTAGCTGAGCTACATGTTCATCTTGATGCTCAAAGTCAGAATTTCTTCCCAGTTTGCTAGGGCTGTTAGCAAAATCCAACTTCTTTCAATTATTGGAATGAGGTCTCCACATTTTTGTTAACTGCTAGGTCTTCTGTACTACCTTCTGTTCCTTTCCATGTGACTCTCTCAATAGGAAGTTCACAGCATAGATGCTTGCTTTTTCAAGAACAGCAGAAGAGAGTATGCTAAGACAGAACCTTATAGAATATAAAATAATCATGGGGTGTTTTCCCATCACCTTTTCCATATAAAATAACCTAAATCAAATTAGCTATTATTATTATTGCATAGCTATGACAAACCTAGACAGGTTATTAAAAAGCAGAGACATCACTTTGCTGACAAAGTCCTTATAGTCAAAGCTATGATTTTCCCAGTAGTCATGTACAGATATGAGTGTTGGACCATAAAGAAGGCTGAGCACAGAATTGATGCTTTCCAGTTGTGGTGCTGGAGAAGATTCTTGAGAGTCTCTTGGACTGCAAGGAGATCAGACAGTCAATCCTAAAGGAAATCAACCCTGTATATTCATTGGAAGGACCGATGCTGAATCTAAGCTCCAATACTTTGGTCAATTGACGCTGAGAGCCAGCTCATTAGAAAAGACCCTGATGCCAGGAAATATTGAAGGCAGGAGGAGAAGGGGGGTGACAGGATGGATGACATCACTTGGATGGATGACGTCACCGACTCAATGGATATGAGTTTGAGCACACTGCAGGAGATAGTGAAGGACAGGGAGACCAGGTGTGCTGCAGTTCATGGGGTCGCAAAGAGGTGGACACAGAGACTGAACAACATTACCTTTGCCACAGAATAAATCCTCTACAGACAAATAAATTTCATCCCAAGAGTATGTTCTTAAATCCAATTTGTTCCTAAGTACAACCGAGTTAACCTAGATAGCCAACTTTCACAATTGTCCATATACCACTGCTTTTACGCTGATTTTAGAGCATCCTGGACTTTAAATTAAGATACTGTACTACTGTACTCTATATAGTACTGCAAGTGAAGTCCACAAAGGCACAATCACTTCTGGAGGATGCACACATAGGACGACGTGTTCCAGACACGTGAACTAACTTGCATGATTGGCTATCAGAATGCACGTTTGCACCTTTCAGAGTTCACATCTTAAAGATTCATATGTAGGGGGCTTACTGTAGTCTATTGGTTAGAATCAACTCACTGATCCCAACCTCCACTCAAGAAAAGATTACACAAATTTCTGGGTACCAGAAAACGGAAAATCACTGTAGCATTTCATTGTCCACCACAGTCATTATGGCCATTTTAAATACAATATTAATGCCAAATAATTGCAAACCTTAGTTTGAGTTAAGATGAAGAAGTTGGGGCACAGGAGTTTCAAGTACCCACTCATCAATTTATTCAGTGAGGAGAATATTCCCACCTGAAGCTCTTTTCTTCAGTCAGTCTTCCAAGTGGCAGAGGTAACCGCAATAATGCTTACAGTTACTTACTGAGGTCCTGGAAACAAACTGTAAGTGGAAGCTTGCTTCATTGATGGTTGATCAGTGATCAGCCTACAGACAATTGATCTGGGCAGCAGCACAGTACTCAGTCTATGCATCTAGTTGAGATTTTAGTGAATAACACCTTATGTATTGAGCATGATTTAAGACATAAAGAACCCTCCTAGAATGGGTCACTTAATAAATGTGAACAGTTCTTGATGCTACTTGCTAATTTTCATGTTACCTCCTTCTAACTATGCTTCTACCCACAGGACTATGATGGCTTCAGATTTAAATTCCAGCTGTATAGATATTCGTCTGTTTATAGCAGCTTAGGAAACTCTTACCAGTCTAGGATTAAGAGAGCTTGAAAGCATTAACTATTGAGTTAATACAACTTAAAAAGTAGATAACAAAATAGCTTCCATGTGGAGGGACACACACAACAAAATAACAAGTAACTGTACATTTAAATAAAGTATATTTCTTGACAAGGAATGAGTACAGGTACAGAAGAATATGGAATGCAGGGCAGCTAAAAAAACATGAATGTGATTCTTTGTTGCATCTATTGGAAGAATGAAGACTGTCCTCAGCATTAAGAGTGTCCATATTCCAGAGGATATCAAAATCACTCTGAAGGGATGCCCAGTTGTTGCAAAGGGTTCTGGATGCACTCGGGGGAAGGACTCTAATCCCATCAATGTAGAACTCAATCTCCTTAGGAAAAAAACAAAGAAGTTCCAGGTTACAAAGGGTGGGGAAATAGAAATGTACTGGCTTGTCTGCATAAACTAGTCATGTACAGAACATGAGTGCTGTGGTCTGTATCTGCCCACTTCTCTATCAATGTCATTCTTTGAGACTCTGTCTCTTGATGAAACTCAAAATTTCTTCGGCAAAAAGCAATACATCTACTGGGCTTGGATGAAGCCGGGAGTTGTTAGTTTGTTGTCTCAAGCCCAAAAAGATGAGTTGATTTTTTTAAGATGAGTTAATTCTTGAAGAAACAACACTGAACTTCTAACAAATTTAGCTGCTTTGATTCAGCAGACCCCACCAGTGACAAGCAAATATATCAGAAAAGTTTGGACAGTATCTGAAAAAAAGGAACAGTTTTTTAGGCTGATGAATAAAATCTAACTTGTTCAGTTACAGAAACAGCAAGAAAATGGATAACTCCTCATACTTATTTGTGGTATTTTTAAAGATGCAAAAAAACCCATGCAATGAAAAACAACAACAAAAAAATACTAATGTGCTTAAGCTATGCTCACACATTTAATGCTTAATATATTATTAAAGATAGCCCAAGGCAAAAGTTCTGCTCCAAAGATTGGAAAGGCCATTTCAGGGACCAAAAATATCCAGTGACTAAGCTGGTTTTGCGCAATCACATGTTCAATCGCAAGCCGGCATAACATTTTTAAGACCTTGATACTACTTCAAGTGTGCGACAAAGTCTGTTTGATAACGACTCACACAGAGATGGATTTTTATTTTATATTGTGCTTAGGGTCTAAGATGTACCGCTTGGTCTTTAGTCTCAGGGCTTTCATCTGTGGATTCAGGGGTAATCTTGATGGTAAAGACAAAGAAAAATCATTCAATGCACTTTGTCTTTCACAACAAGTTACTCGTCAGATATTCCAAATGAGTCTAGAAAGGCACCTATTAACTTTCTTTTTCAAAAAGAGAAAAAAATGGGGGTACCCAGAATTTTAGGTTATAATTCACTTTCCATAAATTCTGACACAATATTTTTAAGAGAAAATACAAGCTAAAACGGATATCACCGAACAGATTTCAAGACACATCTCTTATATTACCGTAGGATATGTGGCCCAGTAATTTTGGAATTCTACAAATCTCCCCTGAGGTTTTTGCTTAGTGGTTAGAACTGTCCCTAAATTTCCAGAATTAATAAATCTCTCCATATTTGTTGGGATATCTGTGTGCATACCACTGCAAGCTTTGCAGCTCTGTCTTGGTCTTTAATTTCTGCTTGTGCAGTTTCAAGTCCATTTGTAAGTGAAATGTTAAGACATTCTCAAGACCTTCCTAGACATATAGACAAGTTCACAAATGTTCACAGCATTCTAGACTCCAACATCAAATCAGAGCTTTCCAAAGGCTCTGTGACATCTTATGTGGACAAAACTGTGCTTCCCTAAAATCATTTGTTGAAACCCTACCCCTCCATATAAGCATATCTAGAGACAAGCTCTTTGGGAAGTAAAGTTAAATCAGGTCATAAGGGTGACCATAATTTAGTAAGAATGTGTGGCCTTATTAGAGGAGAAATAAAGATGTCTCTCTTTTTTTTCTCTCTGTCTGTCATGTGAAGACATAGTGAGAAAATGGCTTCTGCAAGCCAAGAAGAGGACTCTTACAAGAAATCAACCATACCGGCATCTGGATTTTAGACTTCAAGCCTCTAGAACTGTGACAAAAATATTTCTGCTTCTTAGGCTATGGCATTTTATTAGGGCAACATCTTACTTCTCAGTTTTTCTTTGTAAGATTTTTAAATGGTTTATTATTTGGCTCAACTTTTATCTTTGCCTGCAACAACTGCAACATTAAAATGCTTTCCTATAAGTAAGTTTTTTTTTTTTTTTTTTTTTTTTTTTTTTTAATGTAAGGATAAACTTAGTAATGCATGAACTCAAGTCATGTTTAATAAAGACAAAATTTTCATCTGGAGTATTTCCAGGGAATGAAAAAAATAATCATTTCATTTTTGTTTTAGAATGAGGTTTTGAAAAAGCTGGAGCTTCATGCTTTTCCTTTTGGTACCAGAAAGTTTGACTTGTTATTTTAGCAATCTATTCCTAGGCTAGATAGCAGGACACAGATCTAGAGCAAGTTATAAGACCATAAAGCTCGCTGCTAATATCAACATTCAGGAATTTCTAAAATAAGTGTTGCTGCAAGTCTTTGCTTAATTTTCATAGTTTTGAAAAAGTTAATTCTGACAATTTTGACAGATTTTTTCATTTATTTTAAGGAGGGTTATATTTTCAGAGGTCCATATCACACCATTTTTGGTTATAATATTCTGTTGTTTATTTTTTAACATGCTCCTAATATTTCAAAATTTAGAATTCTAGCTCCTCCATAAAATTTAGAAATCTAACAAGAGTGTGTCTCTAATATCAAAAGATCAAGAAAAGGATGGTGATTACTGAGCTGTGATTTCCTATTTCATAACATCTATTCTTTGTTAACCATATCTCTCCAGCTCCCCTTTTTTTATTCAGCTGGTCCCTGTGGGTTCTGAAAAATCACCTTTGATAAGTTATTACTGAAATACATTAAGTGATATTATAAGGAACTCATTTTCTAGAGGAAAAAAATCAAACTTCTCAAAGCATGACATTCCTCCCTTCAAATATTCTTAGGGGATGTTAAACCATATTTATTAACAACATATGTAAATTTGCCTAGAAGTAAAAGATTGTTTTTTTAAATCCTGTTTCTCTCTTTTTAACCATCTGGCTCTCATGAAGATTTGTAACCTAAATTCAAACAGTCTGTTTCTTTTGAAAAACCTTAACCAAGTAACGTGGGCTCCCCAGGTGGTGCTGGTGGTAAGGAACCCACCTGCTAATGCAAGAGACATAAGAGACACAGGTTCGATACACGGGTCGGGGAGATGCCCCGGACGAGGGCGCGGGAATCCACTCGGGTGTCCTTGCCTGGAGAACCCGCTGGACAGAGGAGCCTGGCAGGCTACAGCCCATAGGGTTGCAGAGTCAAACAAAACTGAAGTGACTTATCACACAGGAGACCAAATAGTTTCATTTAAAACGATCCTAGATTTGTAGTGCTTCTGGACAGTCAAATGATAGCAAAACAAAAAAAATCCTGTCCAGAGTAGCTCAACTTTAACGTAAAAAAAGTGAAAGTGTTAATTGCTCAGTCGAGTCTGACTCTGCAGCCCTTTGAACTGTAGCCCTCCAAGCTCTTCTGTCCATGGAATTCTCCAGGCGAGAATGAATCCTGGTAACGATAGCCCTATATGCAAAACAGAAAAAGAGACGCAGTACAGAACAGACTTCTGAACTCTGTGGGAGAAGGCGAGGGTGGGATGTTTCGAAAGAACAGCATGTATATTATCTATGGTGAAACAAACCACCAGCCCAGGTGGGATGCATGAGACGAGTGCTCGGGCCTGGTGCACTGGGAGGACCCAGAGGAGTCGGGTGGAGAGGGAGGTGGGAGGGGGGACCGGGATGGGGAATACGTGTAACTCTATGGCTGATTCCTGTCAGTGTATGACAAAACCCACGGAAATGTTGTGAAGTCGTTAGCCTCCAACTAATAAAAAAAAATGAAAAAATGAATAAATAAAAAAATCAAAAAAAAAAAAAAAGAAAAAAAAGAATGAATACTGGAGTAGGTAACCATTCGCTTCTCAGGGTATCTTTCAGACCCCGGGATTGCAGAGAAGCCTAACTTTAATATAAGCTACTGTATTTCCACAGATTGTTTAAGGAATATGAATTTATAGTCAAAAATCACAAAACAGCTAAGGAAATGAAGTAACATGATTTACAGTGAATAAAACAAAATAGATGTCAGAATTTGAGTTTAAAATATTTATATTTTAATTATCAAGCATGGAGATAAAGTAGTAAGATGAATATATTTAAAAAGATAAGAAGTGTATGAACATCTAAATAATAAATAAATACTGAGTGAAGTCAGACAAAGATGAATATCGTATGATGTCACTTAAATGTGAAATCTAAAAAATGGTACAAATGATCTTATATACAAGATAGAATCACAGATGTAGAAAGCAAACTTACATTTACCAAGGGAGAAAGGGGGGGAAGGGATAAATTGGAGGATTAGGATTGATATATATGCACTACTACACATAAAATAAATAAATAATAAGGACCCTCTATATAGCACAAGGAACTCTACCCAATATTCGGTAATAATTTATATGGGAAAGAATCTAAAAAAGAGTAGATGTAGGTATATGTATAACTTATTCACTATGCTCTACACCTGAAATTAACACAACATTGTAAATCAACTATACACCAATACATTTTTTCCAAGAAATGAAATATATAATTTAAAAAGAAAAAAGAAAAGAAATTTGATTATAAATTCTTAAAGTAGTAATATATGTACACACATGCATATACACATATATGTATATATAATCACTGAAATTATGAAAAGATAGGCAAGCAACAGACTAGAAAAAGTATTAATTGCAGTAAAATAATTAATAAAATGTTTTTTATATTTAAAGTATATAGCAGATTTTAGAATGGAAAGAAAACAAGATACAAAATATAAAAGGATCTGAAAAGACATGGATTTTCAAAAGAATTAAGAAATGTAAAATAAATCAGAGTTCCAAAACATAAAAACAATGAAGAAACAATATTTAAAGAACTAACAGCCAGGAAATGTTCAGAATTGCTAAGAAACACCTTCTCAGATCTAGTCACCAAGGCCAATCAATAAAAACAATATTCCAGATTATAATCCCAATAAGAGTAAATAAAATAAATCCATATAATCCGTGAAGCATCTAGCAAGTATATATTCAGGGCACACAGGAATTGTTGTTCAGTCCCTAAGTTATATCCGGCTCTTTGCCCCCCAATGGACTGCAGTGCCTCAGGCTTCCCCGTCCCTCACTATCTCAGAGTCCATTCAAACTCTGCACTGAGGCTCTGAGGTCACACACAGGGGACACACACAAATTTAACCGGCAGCTGACTTGTTATCAGCAACAATTCAGACAAAAGCCTGTAGAAAGGAATGCATTATCTAGTTTTCCTGTGAATTTGCTTGCTACAGTCCATGAGGTCTCAGAGTCAGACACAACTGAATAAGAACAATAACAGCAACAAAAGGCCCAAAACAGAAACAAATAAAAGCTATTGATTTAAAATTCTGCAAAAGTGTAGCAAAT
The DNA here is from genome assembly GCF_963930625.1 of Muntiacus reevesi. Taxonomy (NCBI): domain Eukaryota; kingdom Metazoa; phylum Chordata; class Mammalia; order Artiodactyla; family Cervidae; genus Muntiacus; species Muntiacus reevesi. The sequence goes on along the minus strand of NC_089255.1, from coordinate 91,173,473 downwards.
ATTTTTACACTCATATACAGTTAATGCCAACTTTTTGGGAACACCATATGTATAAATAAACATAATCAGGTTAATTACCTTGGGCAAAACCTTACAACCCATGGGAATTTACCATAAAAGAAGTGGTTTTAATTATTTTCTAAAAAATTAAAATAGTGTAAACTCTAACAATTGTATCATGTGTTTGTTCTTAGTCACTCAGTCATGTTGCACTCTTTGTGACCCCGTGGACCATCGCCCGCCAGTCTCCTCTGTCCATGGGATTTTCCAGGCAAGAATATTGGAGTGGGTTGCCATTTTCTCCTCCAGGGGATCTTCCCAACCCAGGGATCGAACCTAAGTCTAATGAGTCTCCTGCATTGCAGGCAGATTCTTTACCACTACACTGCCTGGCTTAATGAAATTCATTGCCAATAAAAACAAAAATAATGAAAATAGATGCTAACACACAAAATGCTTAAGTAAAAGATGAAAATAAAATTTGTAAAACAGCTACATTGGAATTATGTAACAGTATTCATACATTTAAACAGGACTTTAGAGGAAATTTTATGCTTTAAACTAATTTTACACAATTCCATTTTTTTTCTAATAAAATACCTATATGGTATGTTTGTCTATAAGTTATTTTTTGTATTTTTAATGAATCCAATTAATAAAGATCATCAACATCTATTGAACAGCAAATAACTAACGTCTACATTAGACTCCATTCATGTATATATATACATAACATATGAAGATATTTCCCATGAAACTTTATAATCTAATAGAGAAAAGATGAAAAAAATACATGGATAAACATCTTAGACTGTATGTTTTGTTTATAAAGCCTCAGAAACTGCAGAAACTGACTCTGAATAAATTTAGCAAAGACAGAATTTATCAGAATGTTTTAGGAAGAATTATGCAACATATAAGAAAGTTGAGGAACCGTTTAGGAATAAATAAGACCCAACCTGATTTCAAGGATCAAGATAGGTTTGTTACATGGTTTTTTTATGGTTGATAGCTATAACACATAACTACAAGCACATTGGCTTCAAACACTAATATAATATCTTACTGTTGTGTAATTTGGGGAGCCAGAAACAGGTCTAACTGAGCTAAAACCCACAGGTCAGCAGGACTCCATTCCCTTCCGAGGCTCTGCGGAGAATTCATTCCCTTAAGCTTTCAACTTCAAGAGGCTGCCCGGGTCCCTTAGCTTAGGTCCCTTCCTCCATCTTGAAAGCCAGCAGCATCAAATTCCCTTTCACACTCTCATTCCTCTTGTTTTCCCTCTTCATCCTTCGTCTGTCATCTTTAAAGACACTTGTAACTATATTGGCCCACCTGGTTCACCTTTTCACGGGTTCTCGGAATTAGGACACGGATATCTTAAGTTGAGGGGCGTCGAGAAGCAGGAGTGTCTACTCTACCTGTCATACTTATTAATGGTATTGGCAGGCTACTGCTACTGGAATGAGTTAACTCTTTATTTTTTCCAGCTCTCTACTAAAGATTCCAAATTCCAAAAATTACAAATAGCCCAGGTTGGATCATTACATCCACTGCTTGGCTATCCAATGGAGTCATCAGCCCCATCAATTCTATGCTAAATGAGGGAATTGCTTGAAAGTATATTGAGGTCCCTGCTACATAGGAGCCAGATGAATGAATGCAAGGAGCCATGGACAACAAATGTCCAATATCATTAGTAAAATGTAAATGGCAAATGCAGAATATGGAAGCATATAATGTAGCCAATAGTTATCAATAGTTATTTTCTAAAATGTGTTCCTCAGTATGTTAGTAGATCCATGGTTGCATGTAAAGAAGGAAAATATAGTTGTTTCATGTGTTACAAAGCTCTGAGAATAACCATATCCTTTCCTTTGATATTTAGCAAAGTAGAACACTGTAAAACTTTTTTATTAAAACAAACTGCATACAGTTTTTCCTAACCTATTTGAGTAATGAAACTTTTGTTTCCAGATTTCTTTCTTAATTCCATTGAAACACCAAAGATCATACATTCATTGGCACTTTTTTCAAAAATTTATCAAAAGCACCCAACCCACAAAAAGAAAATTTTGCTTTTGCTGTTAAAACTTCATAATGTTTTTTTGTCTATTTTATGTCTTGTTTGAAATTGTGAAGTGTCACTGAATAGAGCAATGTTCAGAGAGTTGGAATCTGACCACTGAGAATCTCAGAGTGTGGGGAAATTTTTATTCATTGGATCATAGAAAAAGCAAGGGAATTTAAAAAAAAAAAATCTACTCTGCTTCATTGACTATGCTAAAACTTTTGACTCTGTAGATCACAACAAACTGGAAAATTCCTAAAGAGATGGGAATACCAGGCCACCTTACCTATCTCCTGAGAAACCTTGTATGCAGGACAAGAAGCAACAGTCAGAACTGGAGATGGAACAATGGACTGGTTCAAATTTGGGAAAGGAGTACATCAAGGCAATATATTGTTATGCTATTTATTTCACTTATATGCAGAGTACATTATGAGAAATGCCAGGCTGGATGACACAAAAGCCTGGAATCGATATTACCAGGAGAAATATCAATAACCTCATATATGCAGGCAATACCACTCTAATGACAGAAAGCAAAATGGAAATAAAGATCCTCTTGATGAGAGTGAAAGACGAGAGTGAAAAAGCTGGCTTAGAACTCAACATTCAAAAACCTAAGATCATGGCATCTGGCAAATGGATGGGGAAAAATTGGAAACAGTGACAGATTTTATTTTCTTGGGCTCCAGAATCACTGTGGATGGTAAATCCAGCCATGAAATTAAAGACGCTTGGTCCTTGAAGGAAAAGCTATGACAAACTTGGTAGCAAATTAAAAAGCAGAGGCATCACTTTGCCAACAAAGTTTCATATAGTCAAAGCTATGGTCTTCCCAGTAGCCATATACTGATGTGAGAGATGGACCATAAAGAAGCCTGAGCACCAAAGAATTGATGCTTTTGAAACATGGTGTTGGAGAAGACTCTTGAACGTCCCTTGGACTGCAAGGAGATCAAACCAGTCAATCCTGAAGAAAATCAATCCTGAATACTCATTGGAAGAACTGATGAGGAAGCTGAAGTCCCGGTACTTTGGACATCTGATACGAAGAACCAACTCATTAGAAAAGACCCTGAGGCTGGGTAAGATTGAGGGCAGGAAGAGAAGGAGATGACAGAGGATGAGATGGTCTGATGGCATTACCGACGCAATGGACATGAGTTTGAGTAAACTCTGGGAAATAGTGAAGGACAGGCAAGCCTGGCATGCTGCAGTTCATGGGGTCACAATGAGTTGGACATTACTTAGTGACTGACCAACAGCAAAATTTGGCTTGCTAGTGGATACAGAGGAAAGAGAAAGAAAAGAAATATGGATATTGAGGGGAAGAGTTGTAGTCCAGGTATCAGGAATATCAGATACTTGAAAGCTTGAAAGTAAGCACTGTGAAAGCTGGTCGTTGTTCAGTCAGTAAGTCGTGCCTAACTCTTTGCAACCCCATGGACTGAAGCACGCCAGGCTCTAAGCTGATTAACTCCATGGGATCTTGACTTTCAGTATGCAGCTGACAAGTTGTTAAAGAATAGGAAAGCACTGAAAATCATTGAACAGAGAATTGGCATAATGAGCAGTAGGCTTTTGAAAGATTAATCCAGGACTTGGTGGGAGGGAAGGTGAAGAATGGAAGGAGGTGTAGTAGACGAAAGTCAAGCTAGAATTTATCTAGTCCAGAGATCATCTGATCTCATAATTATGAGAAGATAAAACTAATAAAAGTTGAGAGAGGTACAGTTGAGAGTAATTGAATAACTAGAATAAACAAGGAACTGGATCTGATAAGAGATAATAGGAATACCTAGGAGTGACAGCAATGCTTTGAGCTAAAGAGTTAGGAAACAGATATGTATTCCCTGAAAGCTGGTAAATTGGAAGTGGTGATGGTCTATTGGGGAAGTGGATAACTTTGCTTGGGGTATATTGAGATATTGATAAATAGGCATTTATATTGTCAATGCACACTGTTTTTCAAATATCATACAAAACAATAGAGGTTTAACAAATGAATGTGATTGACTTAGTTTCATGGAAGTTAGAATGTAGCAGATAAGACAGAAAATAAATACATATGGCTAATTTTTAAAATGGCCACAAATTAACCCCTTCCCATCTGAAGATAGAGTCTGGTTCAACATCCTTTTAATGTGGGTTGGCTATGTGGCTGGTTTTGATCAATGGATCATTAGCAACCATAATGTAAGTATAGATTTGTAAAATGTATGTGCATTGTGCACCCTTGTTTTGGAAAAACTAGCATTGACCTGTGCAAAAGGACAGGCTAGTCTGCTAAACAGTGATAGACTTACAGCTGAATCACTCCTAATGCCTTAGCTGGCAGCCTGCTAATTGCCAGAACTGTCTGTGAGGTCATCCTAGATCATCCGTTTACCAGCTGACTCTTCAGCTGACTATGACATGTGAGAAAGCCCAGTGGGGTTTACCCAATAAGACCACATCAGAAGAATCATCCAACCAACCCACATAATCATGAACCAGGCACCTTTTAGATTTCTTAATCCACAAAATTGTGAAGTATTTAGTTACTCAGTAAAAGTTAGTTGACATAATGCATGCATACTTACAAGTGTTGTGCTCAGTCACTCAGTCATGTCTGACTCTTTGCGACCCAATGGACTTTAGCCCGCTAGGCTCCTGGAGAAGTCCACGGGGCTTCTCCAGGCAAGAAAACTGGAATGAGTTGCCATGTCCTCCTCCAGGGAATCTTCCCAACCCAGGGTTTGAGCCCAGGTCTCTGGCATTGCAGGCAATTTCTTTACCAGCTAAGTTACCAGGGAAGCCCATGCATACTTAAATACATACTTATGTACATTTTTTATCATGTCCTCCAATGATCCTGTCTTGTTTTCTTTTAATTACCAAATTTCTGATGCTTTAATCTCAGTTTCTTGCAAACTACTCTGACATCCTAATCCAATTTGTCAGTCAGTGATTTTATTAGATTAATATCCAAGGTTTAGCCAGAAGTTGAGCACTTCTCACCACATTTACTATAGATACCTTTTGGTCCAAGTCACCACCTTTTCCAAAAATGACTACTGAAGTAGCCTCTAAATTTGTGTCTCTTCTCCAAACCAGAAATATCTTTTAAACAAGAAAGTCAGATTTTCTGCTCAAAACATAGCAATAGTTCTCAACTTCATTTAAAGTGAAAGCCAGAGATTTTACAATAACCCACAATGATCTCCCTACCCTTGTTATGTTAAAATCTCATTAATTTCATTTCCAACAATCACTCTCTGTCTCCCCCGTGTCCCAGTCACATGTTTCTAGGAGCCATAGTGTAACAGGGAAGAGCTGATTTTGACTCTTCCATGCTAGATGTTTCTTTGATTTTACCAGTTTTCTTTCTTGCCATTTTTGTTATTATAATCATACATAATGGCCTGCCTCAAAAACCTCTGCTTGGACCCTTAAACTAAAGTGCCTTTGTTAGCTCACTGGGAGATAATCTGACCCTGTTAACCCCTGAAGGACTGTAAGAAACAAAAAGACGAACACATCCCACTGCCTGAGGTTTGCCATTCTAGGAGATATTTGCAAGAATTAAATGGTTTTTATAATTTGTTTCCTCACCTCCCCCATCTCTGACCCATAAAAGAACGTGACATCCACCCCCAACAAGTTGGTTATTTTGAGACATTAGTCTACCTTCTTCTTGGTCAGTTGGTTGGCTCTGAATAAATTTGTATTCCTTGTCTCAACAACTCCTCCCTCGGATTCATGGCCTCTGACAGCCACACAGCAGAGTGAGCTTGGGCTCCATAACAGTAGGATCCTGCTACTCATTTTCCAGTACCTGAAAAGCTCTGCTTTAGATTAATACATTGTGCAATCCCTTTACTTTCTTTAAGTCTTTTCAAAGCCTGATCTCTTTATTTAACAGTGAAAGATTTCCTTCCATCCCTCTACCCATTCCCCTTTTCCTCACATTTCTAGGTTCTATTTTGCTTTTGTTTTGTGTGTGTGTGTGTGTGTGTGTCTGTGTGTGTTAACTACATCAATTATCATCATCTATACCTTGAAATTTATTTCTTACAATTATTTATTGTCAAACTAAAACCTAAGACCCATAGTTCTTTTTTTTCTCTCTCTTTTTTTTTTTTTTTTGCTTTTTTCCTATTGACATAATCCAGATGTATAAAACAGTCTCTAGAAGATAGCAAAGTTCAACAAATATTACTTAATTGAATATTGAAGAAATAATTTTGTATGGGAATAATAGGATGCTGTGTTAGATGATAACAGGGAAAGAAATCCTAGACACTTGATCTATCAATGTTCATTGCATTACCTGAAATGTAGGTTTCATTTTCTCCTGGCAACACATGGAAAACATTTTGAAAATTTGCTTCTGCACTCCCTGCAAAAATACTACATAGTGTTTCCAGCAGCATTCCATAGATTTTTGAATTCTACTTTAGAGCTCCAGCTGGCATAGCTGTTAATTTCTTGGTATTTACCTGTTCATTTATACATCAAAGTAACAATTTAATTTAAAATATCAGAGAATAACCTCTTCAGACACTTTACACTGCCAATGGCAAATTTCTGCCTCTTTAACATCATCACCACATACAATAGGAAGGAATTAAGGGAACCACTTTCCATTCAATTACCAGTGCACCTATTGCTTGGTTTTTGAAGCAGCATTATGCATTTTAAAAAGGTCTAAAAGGCAACATAATTTATTTAAGCAGGTTTTAAAAATACACTTGCATCTATCTTTTTAGAAGGTAGAGCATAGCATGTAATAGCAATTATTAACAAATGAACCAATTAAATTCCTACAACTGAAACAAAAGCAGCTTGTTTGTAAGAATTCTTCAGAAAATCCATTTACATAGGCTTCCCTGAAGAGGGAGAACCATTCTACTCAAAAGAAAGTGCACTGTCTTCTTTCAAGCCTTTAACACATTAATATCTCCAAAAAATTTTTACAAATTTGTGGTCCAAGTTCCAAATAGATTTTCGTAGTGGGTCACAGCTGAGGGCCTCCCTATAGACTTAGGTATTTTGAAACTGTTTATGGGGCAGCACTTCAAGTTTGGAAAGATCACAGTGTGTGTGCAAATAGATTTCTTGTTCAAACTTCTGGAACAAACTATGGCAAAGCTGCCTGTGAAGTTGCTTCTAATAAGACAGCTTAAATGTGTTGCCACATGGGTATTTCTGATCTAGCTTTACAAGTTCTCCAAAAGATGCTGCACAAAGAATCAAAGAATCTGCCAGCAGTGGAGACGCAACCTCAGAAAATGTCAAAGGCAGATTTCAGCTAAAGCTCTGGTGAAACAGGGACATAACCAGATAAGTGAAATCCATGTGTGTTGTTTCAAAGGATCATCTGATAGCCTGGTTATGTACTTAAGGGAAAGACAAGTGACCAGAGTCCTTGGGATTTTCTGTTTAGTGTGAGTGTCTGCCTCATCTGTATTCTCCCAGGGATGATGATGGGTCTGTGAGCAGAACCTGTATCATAAAACTCACCCAGGGTTCTTAGCCACAGGAAACCCCCGGATGAAAGCTGAGCAGAGGCAAACACTGACACAGGCCTTCTCTTCTGTCACAACAGTAAAACTAAATTAAATCAACTTTAAGTAGGGGGAAAAAGCAACAGAAATGTCGGATCTACACATTATGTGTTCCAAAACTGGGCAGGGCAGACTCAGTTACTTCTTTTGCCTGTTGTTCAGTCGCTGAGTTGTGTCCAACTTTTTGGGACCCCGTGGACTGCAGCACGCCAGGCTTCCTGTCCTTCACCATGTCCCGGAGCCTGCTCACACTCATGTCCATTGAGTCAGTGATGCCATCCAACCATCTCATCCTCTGTTTTACTAACAGTAGAAAGACAGAGACCGAGGGTGCGTGACTGATGATGAGTCAGCCATCTTCAGATATTTTTTTCCCCACATCCTCGTGAAGGTTATTTGCCCACTTGACTGGGGGAGCTCCAGAAGACACCCCAGTAACTACATTAGTTAAATTGTTGAGCAGCAGTCCCCAACCTTTTTGGTATATGGGACCAGTTTTGTGATAGGCAGTTTTTCCATGAACTGGGGGTAAGAGGGATGGTTTCGGGTTGACTCAAGTGTATCACATATATCATGAACTTTATTTCTATTATTATTATGTTAGAGAAAGCACACCTAAACCACCCACCTTGGCCAGGCACCACAGTAACCATTTGCATGAGCTGCTTTATGACAGGAGGTCCTGGTAAGGAACACGGAACTAATAAGCCACCACTAACCGGAAGCGTTCAGGAAAGGTCAAAAGGAGACACCATGTGTCAGACCACCTCCCAGAATCCTTCTCACTGGCGTCCATCTTGGCTGAGCAGTGCATGCACCACCAGGAAGGGCTCTGAGTCAGACTGATTGAGACAACCTGGAAACGAATCCCATGACCATAAAGCCTGAGTCTGTGAGCCATGTGGCAGAACAGTTCCTCTGGGTCGCCTTACCTCCTACTCTCTGCCTGGTGCTCCTTCCCAATAAAATCTCTTGCTTTGTTAGCACATGCGTCTCCTCGGACAATTCATCTCTGAGTGTTAGACCAGAGCTCCATTTGGGCCCTGGAAAGGGTCCTCCTTCTTAGGATAGTTATATCAGTTCCACTCCAGATTATCAGGCATTAGATCCTAGATGCTGGGGAATCTGTATTCTAGAATAACTAGCTAAATTTGGTGTGTCTGTCCAAAGAACATCTAGGGGAGCTGGTCATGAATGGCAATTATCGAATGCTGATGATGATAAACTTGTGGGGGGAGTCATGGTGGAACTGTAAGATGTTACTTTCTTAAACTTTTAAGTAAGTAAAATGAATTTAGCCTTAACTGACATCACTGACACACATATTCCTACCTTTGACAAGTCGTAGTTAACTGCAAAGGGGAGACAATTACTTAAGAAAAAAGCAATTTTCTAATCAACTTAAAGAAAAACACGTCATCCTTGAAACAATTTCCAAACACGAGTTTTCATTCAAAGTCAAGTCTCATTTTTACTACTATAATGGTTTATTTCAAAGACTAAAACACCCTCATGACATGCAAGGTCATGTCTTCTCAGATCTGAAACTTATTCTGGTCTTCCATCCAAGCATACCCTGCCATTATCTGCCTTTGGACTCGACTCTGTATACTTGTAATTGTAAATAAAATAATATTGTATCTGCATACATAAGATATAGTATCTAGTCTCATACATTACCTTTTTTTTTTTTTTAAAGGTTGACCAGAGTTTGCCAAGGATGCAGAAGACCTTGGAGTTATCTAGATAAAGGATTTGCCAGTTAGGTTGCTTTTAGAAAGTCATCTAAATTTCCAGAATGTCAGACTTTTTGTCTGTATAATAAAGGATTTGAGAAGGGTGAGATATCTAGGTTTATCCACCTCACTACAACTGACTCAAATTACTTCCTTTTCCTGGCTGCATAATATTCCAATTATAAATGTATCAAAATTTCTTTTTCCATCTATCTGTCGATTGGTAGTTAAGTTACTTTCAAGTCTGGTTTTTGTAAATATTGTTGCAATGAGCATTAAAGTACTTATATCAAATTATAAGAACCGTATGTCAAACAAAAAAATTTAGGAAATCCAAAAATTTGTTTCTCTATAAAATATTGAGAACATTGGTTAAAATTGTCCTTAATCAACATTCTAAAAATTCTGGAAATCAAACAAAAGCTTGTAACAACCCAAGAAGAGTCTATCGAGAAAAATGGTGAAATCTAAATAAGAGCAAGTCTTCGGACATTAACTTGCCATGAATCTTTCCATACGTCCTCTCCATGTATTCTTTATATCCTTGAAAACTAACGACTTTACAACTACAGTATCTATAAAACCCAGTAGTTCAGCAGCTCAGCAGTCACCAAAGAGACTAGGGCTGCACCACCTCAAAAATCCCAAGGGAGAGTCATTACTTAACTTGTCAGGATGGTTCCTGAAAATCTCTCTTCTCAGAACGGTCTGTTCTGATATGACTCAGTGCATGCTCTGCTCTCAGCAAAAAATACTACTATTCAAGGCTTTTTTTTTTTTTTTTTTCCAAAATAATCTCTGATAATTGCTTAATCACAGAGATCTGAAGCAGCAAAACCAGTCTGGGACAATAAGAAGTTCACCAAAAATCTTAAAAGGACAAATTGGGGTAAAAGGTGTCCATAGTGGACTTTTAAAAACTTCATTAGATTTATGAAAATTTAGAAGGCTGCACACATATGCAAGATTGTGTACATCCCCATACATAAGAAGGTCCTAATTATTCCTCTCTGGCTGTCTTTGAACAACACGTGAAGACTAAGGCAGAGTTGCAAAGTGCCTGGTCTGCCCTCAGCAAGATTCAAGGTATTTAAGTACACTTCTGTCCAATGAAAGGCTCACCATTAAGTTACCTTGAACAAGGTTTTCGGTTGCTGCATCTGTCACTTAATGCAGACTTTTACTTTATAAAAATAGTCCAAACAGACAAAAACAATGCATTTCAACAAAAACAATCCACAAAGAGGTGGGTAAATGTGATTTTCAGAGATGCCACAGTATATTATTAAAAAATGTTCTATTTTCATTAAAAAAAATTTGAGACACACAAAAAAACAGAAATGTATGGTAGATACACAGGAAAGGGTGCTGTTAATAGAAACTGTCCCTGAGCAAGCTCATGTATTGAACTTAGGAGAGACTTTACATCAGCTATTGTAAATATGTTGAAAGAACTGAAGAAAGCTATGTCTATAGAATCAAAAGCAAGTATGAGAATAATGTCTCACAAAGTAGAGCATAACCATGAACAGATAGCAACTGCAAAAAAAACCAAACAACTAGAAAACCTGGAGAAGAACTGGCTAGAAGGATTCAAAGCAAATTTTAACTGGCAGAAGAAAAACTCAGTGAATTTGAATTTATATCAATGAAATTTTCTAGTCTGAGAAATACAAATGATAAAGAAATTGTATAGGGCCTCAGAGATCTGGATGCAATCAAGCATGCCAATACATGTATGCATGCTCAGTTGCTCAGTCGGGTTGGACTCTTTTATACATGAGATGATTTCTAGAAAGAAAGGAAAGATAGAAAGGGAAGGAAACAAAACTGAAAAGAATCAGAGCCAAAACTTTTCAAAGTTTACAAAAAACATTAGTCTACACATCCAGGACAGTAGCGTAATACACTTTTAAAGTCAACTAAGGTCAGGAATAATTAATTTTGTTATAAATAAGTTAGATACAATTCACCTTGGGTGAAACATTGTACTTTCTTTTTTGTGGTTTAATTTTCCTGAAACAAAATTTTTCATTGAGCAAGTATGGTGGGCTCGAACCTTGTTCAGGTGAGGCTACGTTAGTGGAACAGGATGTCCAGGTTCCTGGGGGTAGAGACTGCTCACGCCCACAGACATTCGTTGCCTCCATCCTCTTTCAGACACAAAAGCGTCTTGCGTTCTCCCTACACACCTGCCTCGGGTTTTCGCTGGATGCATGGTGACCTAATTCAGAGAATACAAACCTGGGTTTCCATTGAAACTGTGAGTGGCAGCATATGAGGAAGCTTCCAGCAGTGAAAGGTGAGCAGAAGCAAGGGGTGAGACTTCCAGGTCAAATCTTTGTGAAGGAACGTGTCTTTTGACATTAACTGGTTTGAAGGAAATAATTGTTTCCCATCTCAGGGACTGTAGGGCAGACAATGTGTAGGCAAGATGGCATTGATCTCTTCTTTAGCAGGACAACTTAGGGAAGACAAGTTCAAAGAGAAGGAAGCTGAGTCTTGATGCAGTTGTCTCAGCTGATTGACCTACACCCTACGCACCCACTTCTGTACTCGTAGGTCAGAGAAAAATGATCTAATTGAATTGATCCACTGAAATTTTGGTCTTCTTTAATAGCTATATCCCGAATTAGTAAAATTCTTTCTCTTGGAGTTTATAAATACTCTGAAAGTGAAAAGTGAAAGTGAAAGTTGCCCAGTCGTGTCTGACTTTTTGCAACCCCATGGACTACACGGTCCATGGAATTCTCCAGACCAGACCACTGGAGTGGGTAGCCTTTCCCTTCTCCAGGGGCTCTTCCCAACCCAGGGATCAAACCCAGGTCTCCCACATCACAGGTGGATTCTTTACCGCTGAGTCACAAAGGAAGCCCAAATAAATACTCTAGTGGATAATTTGTTCAAAATTAACTCAATCAAAAATTGCACTTATTTTACTCATCAAGGAATCTCTTACTTTATTTCCCAAGTGATCTCCTTTTAAATTCTTAAAAATTAAGCATTTAACTTTACTATGAAATAGTGCCTATTCAATCTTTTTGCTGCAAATGTACCTACCTTGATAGCTATTGATATTTTATAGTTTCAGGTTTTGCTAATTTTATTTTGGAAATTCTGATTAGCATTTCTTTCCAGTGGGTTTTTTTTTTTTTCACTAAATTTGTCAAATTTAAATATGCTTTCAAATCATAATGGTATCAGTTCTTCTGCAAGAATTATTCAGGGAAATACAGTGAATTTTCTCTACCAACAATTTGAAAAACTAATTTAAAAAAGTTAATTTTCCCTGCTACAAGATAGCTTAACTAAAGATATATAGAATACATTCAGAAAGATCAGAAAATAAAAGTATGTGACAACTCTACAAATATAGGAAATATCACTTCATCTCAATCTCAAATCCCTTTATTACATCCAAATTAATTTAGATATACTATTTATAGTGTATACAAACATTTATATAATATTGCATTGCATAATATATGTGAATATTGTAAGAATATATTTTTAGATATATAGTGAATATATTTATTTTCATAGTCAAGCTAATTTTATTTTAAATAGTGCTCTTTAATCAATAGAAGGGACATATGAAACTGCAGATTAGAGAAGACCTGATAGAATTTAAATCAGATCATTGATCATCTAGAGTGAATAATCAATCTTATTGCAAATATAAAAGAATTGGAAATTTATATTGGAATATATTGAAATTTATATTGAAATTATAAGTTTATTAAATTTACATTGGGAAATATCACCAATATAAATTTCATTCATGTGTTTGTTTTAATTTTTCTAATTCTAGGTTTCTTGCAATACTTTCATAGCATCAAATTTATAAAGACTAATTTTGATCAATGCATAGAAAGACCTATATTAATATAAAATGGTGACCTTTCTTATACGTCTCTTCAGGATGCCACTTTTGAATTATCATTCACATTGGATTTGGGTTATTATATAATATAATAGAGCTTTTAAGACATCACAGTCCTCGTACGGACTTGATGTTTAAATAATATATAAGGAAGGCTTGTTAGTACTAAATGTCTTTTCAGACTGTGAGGTTTGAGTAGACTAGTGTTAAAAGAAAAATAAAGGGTGAAATTAAAGTTTAACTTTATAAACAAAAGTGTGACTTTTCACTCAAAACCAATTTCATGAGTAATTTTTATTTTCCACAAAGCATGTCTCTATCTTTGATTAACTTGATCCACAATATGATTAGAAGCTGGTCATTAATATGGGCATCTAATGATAACTTTATGATTGACTGCAGTGTGATTCTGCCAAGTCTCCCCATGAGCAAAGTCATAGGGATATCATAAATCAAGGACAAGGAATGAACTCCACTCTGAGGATACCTTATGAAAGTTTTTAAATTGCTGATTAACTAAAAATGACCCTTAATTGTTGGTTTGTTTTCATTAAATCATCCATTCTTTCCTTTTTAGGCAATACAAAATTGTCAGAAGATGACTGTGTATTGTGAAAGATTATCAACCTTCCTCATCTTTCATGTTGAAGAGATAATTTATTTTTAAATATAGAGAATAAGATATGCAGGTGAAAATTTGTGTCAAATTTTTCAGCTTGTAGAAAAATCTTTTTTTGTCCTTAGAGATGTTACCAAGATGAAGGGAAAAGTAGCAGCTATCTGGACATATAATTTAACAAAATCCCTCATATTATTTCCTATTTTCCTTTCTAATTCAATCAAAATAAATACCAAAATGTTAAATCATCATCATTTTTAATATTTGTTAAACTTTGTTTAGCAGTATACTTACCAAACAATTGAGTGTAGAATACCTATTCTCTCTGATCTTTAACATCATTATTAATATTTTTAAAACAGGGTCCCACTATGCCTTTTAGAAAACTGCTTAGTGATAATTACGTGGATTTATAGAGGTACCTACTAAGGGTACCCTTAATGGTTGGGCTTCCCTTATAGCTCAGTCAGTAAAGAATCAGCCTGCAGTGCAGGAGACCCGGGTTCAACCCCTGGGTTTGGAAGACCCCCTGGAGAAGGAAATGGTGACCCACTCCAGTATCCTTGCCTGGAAAATCTCATGGACAGAGGAACCTGGTGGGCTGTATGTAGTCCATGGGGTTGCCAAGAGTCGGGCTTGGCTGAGTGACTAACACACACACACACTAATACCATAGCTTCTACTTAATGCCACTCATTTTTTCTACATGCAGAGAACATGCTTTCTCTTAAACCAGACTAATTATGGAGATCATGTCACAATACAGATAAATATTGAATCATTGTGATATACAACTAAAACTGATATAATATTGCTGCTATATCCCTTCAGCAGTGTCCAATTCTGTGCAATCCCACAGACAGAAGCCCACCAGGCTCTGCCTTCCCTGGGATTCTCCAGGCAAGAACGCTGGGGTGGGTTGCCATTTCCCTCTCCAATGCATGAAAGTGAAAAGCGAAAGGGAAGTCGCTCAGTCGTGTCTGACTCTTAGTGACCCCATGGACTGCAGCCCACCAGGCTCCCCCGCCCATGGGATTTTCCAATTACAAGTCAGTTATAACTCAATTACAAATAGCACCAAACAAGGAAAAAAAAAAAAAAAAAAAGCTTTGGCAAACTGGTCAAAATACTTGCTTTAATGTTGAGAATAGGCTGAGTTGTGTTTCTGTCAACTTGGTTGCATTAGGCACTAATTTCATAGAATGTTGTTTTCCTGAGTTTCCATGTTGTTTAGTCCCTAAGTCGTGTCTGACTCTTCTGCGACCCCATGGACTGTAGCCCGCCAGGCTCCTCTGTCCATGGAGTTCCCCAGGCAAGAATACCGGAGTGGGTTCCCAGTTCCTCCTCTGGAGGATCTTCCTGGCCCAGGGATTGAACCCGCGTCTCCCGCATTGGCAGGCAGATTCTCTACCACGGAGGCGCCAGGGAAGCCTATTCCAGATTCGAGTTGGTCAAAATAAAGTTGCACAGGATTTGGAAGACAGGAAGTAGCAGTTGCCTCACCACTCTGAAAGGTCACCTTTGTTTAGGGAAATATCTCCACCGTAAATTTGATGGGTTCCAGGTTGTCCTTACCCACCCCAACTTTAATTCTAGCATTCTTTGTCAACTATTAATTCTGATAATCAATAGAAAACTGGGACTTTAAGGAATCTCCACACTGTTCTCCACAGTACCCATAAGAGTTTGCATTCCCACCAACAGTGTAACAGGGTTCCCTTTTCTCCACACCCTCTCCAGCATTTATTGCTTGTGGACTTTTGGATAGCAGCCATCCTGACTGGCGTGTAATGGTACCTCATTGTGGTTTTGATTTGCATTTCTCTGATAATGAGTGATGTTGAGCATCTTTTCATGTGTTTGTTAGCCATCTGTATGTCTTCTTTAGAGAAATGTCTATTTAGTTCTTTGGCCCATTTTTTGATTGGGTCATTTATTTTTCTGGAATTGAGCTGCTTGATCTGCTTGTATATTTTTGAGATTAATTCTTAGCCAATTGTTTCATTTGCCATTATTTTCTCCCATTCTGAAGGCTGTCTTTTCACCTTGCATATAGTTTCCTTTGCTGTGCAAAAGCTTGTAAGTTTAATTAGGTCCCATTTGTTTATTTTTGCTTTTATTTCCATTACTCAGGGAGGTGGGTGATAGAGGATCTTGCTGTGATTTATGTTAGAGATTGTTTTGCCTATCTTTTCCTCTAGGAGTTTTATAGTTTCTGGTCCCCCAGTGCTCATTGCAGCACTGTTTACAACAGCTAGGACATGGAAGCAACCTAGATGTCCATTATCAGATGAATGGATAAGAAAGTTGTGGTACTTATACACAATGGAATATTACTCAGCTATTAAAAAGAACACATTTGACTCTGTTCTAATGGAGGTGGATGAAACTGGAGCCTATAATACAGAGTGAAATAATTCAGAAAGAAAAACACCAATACTGTATATTAACATATATATATGGAATTTAGAAAGATGGTAATGACAACCTTATACATGAGACAAAATAAACTTTCGGACTCTGTGGGAACAGGCGAGGGTGGGATGATTTGAGGGAATAGCACTGAAACATGTATATCACCATATGTGAAGTAGATCGCCAGTCCAAGTTCGATGCATGAGACGGTGCTCAGGGCTGGTGCACTGGGATAACCCTGAGGGATGGATGGGGAGGGAGGTGGGAGGGGTGTTCGGGAGGGGGGCGGGGGGACACATGCACACCCATGGCTGATTCATGTCGATGTAAGGCGAAAACCACCACAATATTGTAAAGTAATTAGCATATAATTAAAATACTTTTTTTTTTTTAAAGAAAGAAAACTGGGACTTTAAATAGCCGTGTGGCATTGGTCATGAACATACATGAGTACTAGTCTCCCTCAGCTACAAATGGAGATTCTGAAGTCCTATTTTCTTCAAATATCACTTCCAATAAATAAATAAGGCATATTTCCAGTTTGCTAGTGCCATGATTTTAAATGCCTAGAGAGCACATGATTCTATTTACAGGTGATGAAACTGATTTCTCCACTTCTGAATTGTGGCTAAGGAAAGAGTGGATGTGAGTGGCCAGCACTAATCTTCACCTTCTGGAACCAAATACTTATTCTTGAAATTAATTTCTAAGTTATCCAGATCAAAATAAAACTTTCCAGGGGACAGATTCACCTCATCATTTAAATTATTTTAAATTTTGTTTGTTAAGTATCCAGTTTTCAATACCAATCATGTTTAATTATATTTTTCCTGCTTATAAAAAGACTTCATGGGGTGGCAAAGAGTCAGACATGATAGAGCATGCGATTTTGTCTTATGTGAATATTAGGTATTTCTCTAGGGAAACTTTTGGTCTTAACTATCACAAAGCTCCTGAAGACTTTAAGAATAAGGAGATGGAGTTAAACATAAATATGAATACAAATATATATATATATATATATACACACATGAATATCTCCTAACACAGAAGACCATGAATTAAATCTGAAATTCATAAGAAAATTAATCCAGAAATGTAAATGTCTTTATAGATCACAATGATTATACTCAATCTCAAACTTAAAATCATTTTAAGAATAGCATAATGTCATAAACAACAAGGCCTTTTTTTTTAGAAATGGAGCATAAGGAAAAAATAATTACTTGAATGGGAGAATTGGGGGTAAACTTAAGTCAATGAGTGGAGGACAGAGTGGAAATAACTTTGACCTTCTTCTCAGAATCCAATGTTCTATCTCTAAGACTGACCATGGTGCCTTGAGTTTGTATGACTTGTTCATAATACTTAAAGTATTTCTATGTGAATGTAGTTACTCTGATTAAAAAATGAGAAAACATACTTTGAATACAGAAAAGCTTAACTATTGCCAGCAAAGAGGATATATCCTGACTCCCAAGGGAGACTTTGAGTCTTCCTGCTTCAATCTGAGTTTTTCATCTATTAGTAGGAAGTTTATGATAATATACAAAAAAGATCTGGACCCATCTTAAATTTTAAAAATTTTACCTACATCTATTTGGAAATACGTGATAGGGAAGTAGATGCTTTAACTTGATTGTAACTAGAGCCATCAAATGAATCCATTTTCAGTGGGACTCTTCCTGCTTTTTTATCATGACTGATAAAAGTTATAAAAAGTAACATATACATGGTGGTGGTGGTGGTTTAGTTGCTAAGTCGTCTGACTCTTGCAACCCCATGGGCTGTAGCCTGCCAGGCTCCTCTGTCCATGGACTTTTCCAGGCAAGAATACTGGAGTGGGTTGCCATTTCCTTCTCAAGGGCACCTTCCCAACCCAGAGATTGAACCCCTGTCTCCTGCATTGCAGGCAGATTCTTTCCAACTGAGCTACAAGGGAAACCCCGTGTCATCCTGTACCCCTCTTAAAAAAGACCCTTAAGCAAACTTAGAGCAGTTCCCTTCAAATAAGTAAAAATTAGCAAGGCCTCATCTGTCTCTGGGAAATACTGACATCAGAAATTTTATAGGTCGATTCATTCTTACCCTCAGACTTTTTTAAAGAGATAATATTATTAGGTATTTAAAATCAAATCATTCTTATATATGATTTCTTTTCCATCCATTTACAAATGTCATTTTAATTCATTTTTAGATTGCACTTAATTGGGAGTAAAACTCAGACCATGACTATCACAAGGGGCACATTAATTTTAAAAGTTCACTTATAGAAGATTTGTTTTTAATCACAGTAATTTTTCTTTTTCATCTCCATTTATATTATGGCTGGGCAAAAGGGCAGGAGGAAATATTGAGACCATATAACCTTATTGATTAAGATGATGTGGACAACTAACTGACTTTCGTTAATTATCTAAACTGCCTACTCAGTACCAGAAATATGGGCATTTAGTCATTATATTTTATTGTATAAAACACCACAATCATTTATGGTATTTGCACGATTACAAATGCTTAATAGGATGATATCCCAAAACTATTATGACCCTTGTCATAATATTTGTTGCAGATGCTTTTAAATGCTGAGGTGAAGAAAAGCACTGAAATATTTGAATAACTAATGTAGGACAAAAGTCATAAAATTAGTTTAATTAAAACAAAAGTCCAAACTACCCCAGCTTGTGCAGTAAAATCCATTGCTGGCTTCCAAGTGTTCTTAAAATAAAGACAAGCTCCCTGATGGCCCAATGTAAAATAATGAATAGTTCTCCAGCTCACCTGTCTCATTGTACGCTGCTTTTCACATCACTTTGAAGATTTCAGAGATATGAGTTCTTTCAGTTCTGATATTCTCCAAGCTCCTAACCAACATAAATTGTTCACAAATACTTTTCCCTTTGACAGAAGTACCTCCCTCTTCTTGAATATTTCTGCACAACATCCCTTTGGCTTGGATAATTGTCATGTCTACTGCATACCAGTTATCTTAACTCCCAGTCATACTTTCTCAGATTAGACTAGATGGCTTCCCTTATCTGCTTCTCTATCACCAGCAAATGATCCAGTGACAGCAACATCTTAACCGAGACATGGACTTGGATTTTTCTAATTTTTTGTTATCAATCTTCTGGAAGTCATTTTTACAGTAGATGACTGTATACCTTTCTACTTCTGGTATAACTAATTACCACAAACTCAGTGGCATTAAATAACACAGATTCACTGTTTCATAGCTCTGGAAGTCATAAGTGTGAAATGAGTCTTACAAGGCTAAAGTCAAGTAATCACCCAATTCTTCTGAAAAAATGGGAAGGGAGGGGTTGTCTGTTGGTCATTTCTATCATTTAGCAACTTTCAGAGCGACAAAGAATGAATCAAACCTTATTTGGCACCCAGGTGTCTCCTAGGAAGACAAAGATGAAGATTTATGATGAAAATATTGTTTTATAAATATGAACACCAAATCAAAAGTATATGTATATGGGCTAATAAAGCACATTTTAGAAACTAGAAACCCTCCACAATGAATAGTCTTTGAGTTGCTTTTCAGTAGGATTTGCTTATACGTTAAGACGCACAAGAAGCTAATTTGCCACTAAAGCGCAGAGAAGCCCATCTTTGTCCGTAGCCTGCTTCCTCTGCCAAGTTTCAACAAAAGAAAAAAGCATGGGTATCAATCGTGGTTGGTGCACAAAATAGGGAGTTCTGTTTGCGGGAGAGGAATAAAGAACAAACTCCTTCTCTAACTGAATGTGTCAGCCCACTCTGATTCAGGATCCACTTGTGAATGAACAGAACTATAATATTATACTTTATGCTCAAACACTGAAAAAGTAGAATAGAAATAAATAAGCAATAGGCCTAAGATACAAAGAAACTGGGGGGGGGGGGGAAGGTATATTTTGTTTGAATGAACTGACTGTATCCAAACACTTTTTTTAAACTTCTGATTAGCCCAGGTGGCACAATGGTAAAGAATCTTCCTGAAGTATGAGAGACAGACTTTGATTCCTGGGTCTGGAAGATCCCTTGGAGCAAGAAATGGCAACCCACTGCCTTATTCCTGCCTGGAAAATCCCATGGATAAGCAAGCCTGGCGGGCTACAACCCATGGGGTCATAGAGATGGGATGTGATTGAATGAGCGCTGCACACAGCACTTCATAGAGGACAGGGACATCTCATTAAAATCTGCTCTCTACACAGGCAATGGTGATACAGCTTTCAGTAACCTTGCTCTGTTTACACAGCACAGCCTTGCTTTTGAGTTTTAAAATACCTGGGTTTTAAAACTTCTTTACTCCCCTATTCCCAAGTTCATGTAATTGAAAGGAAGCACAAGATCAGGGGGTTTTTTTCACTCTATCTTTTGTTGCTGAATTCTACACAAATACACACAAGTGAAGTAGTCACATTCAATTGCCTTTTGCAACAAAATGCAGTCCCTTTAAGAACAGTTCTAGGAATGAGTTCCTATAAGTAACTTTTTCTGTCATTTAAAGTACCTAATTTCAGACAATTATGAACATTTAAAAGAGCTCCTATTTGCCTCACTTTCATTTCATTGCAGTCATTATAAAATAAACTGAGGTTCACCCTCTATATCATCTCCCTCTCTCCAAGGGCATGATTGTAAGCAAAAGATTGTAGCTTCCATTTGGCAGGATGGGAGTGAGAACTAAAAGGCTTAGGCAGGAAAGGTTATTTTGCTGGGCTGCGTCTCCAAAGAAGTTGAGAAATGAATGAGCTGAAAAGAGAGAAAAACTGAGTAGTTTTAAAAAGAATGGGATGGAATTTCAGTAAAAATTACAAATTGTAAAACGTGTGTCTCATCTCATTACTAAAATACTTATTGACGAGACAGGGACTTGATCTGCTCAATTTGTGATGTGGTTAGTAGTGGTATTCTTCTTTAAAATGAGTGACTATTACAGCAACAGTGATCCTGAGAAGTTCTGCTGCTCTTAACTTCTGTTCTTCAAAAGGACAAGCGAAAACCTATTGAAATCTAACTGTGCAGTATGAATATTTTCTAATTTTTGTTAGTTTTTTGTTTTATTCTCGTGTACTATCAGAGTCAGTAAAGTGGTTAGGAGAGGATTAAAATATATTAAGAATAAATTATGTCAACAAAATTCTTAGACCCTTTACACATTATAAAAGCAAGGAATGCTTTCCACAAGCAAATGCAAACTAACACAAGCTAAAAACTAACAGTACTTCCTGGAGAAGGGAATCGCTACCTACTCCAGTATTCTTTCCTGGAGAATCTCATGAACAGAGGAGCCTGAGGGGCTATAGTCCATGGGGTCGCAAAGAGTCAGACATGACTGAGTGACTCATGCACAACAGTGTCTTAAAGCAAATATTTTATTCCAGCATTAAAGAATTCTAGTGGCAGTAACCCAGGGTTAGTTCAAAGGTCTAAAGATGTTTATTAGGAAAGATTTTTTTTTTCATTTTTGATATCACTATCTCTTGCACATGGCTTCCATCTTCCTCTTTGCAAGATGACTCTTTCACCTCCAAGTATTGTCTCTACACTCTGGGCAGGAAGAGAGGCAAAAAGCCCAAGGGATATGCCAAGTGAACCCTTTTCATAAAAGAAATATTCTCAGAAAGCCTTCCCGCAAGGTTTTGCCATCCATCTTACTACGCAGAATTCATAACAGGTCCACATCTAGGTGCAAAATGGTCTGGGAAGGTAGCAATCTGCATTTTCAAGCTCTACAGAAGAGGAAGGCAGGAAAGAGTCCATAAGTCATGGCTTATATGAAACTAACCCTTAGGTTATGTCACAAATATCTTTATATTAATTCCCCAAACAGAACTACATGGTAGTACTAGAACATTTATTTAGAGATACTAAGACTGAAAGTCAGACAAGTTAAGAAAGTTCTCCAATTCATGAGCTTGAATAGCAGAGCTAAGAATCCAGCCCATTTGTCCTATACCAAAAATGAAAGCTTGTGTCTACTTTTAGACAGTATAGAAATAGCGTTTATTAGAATATAAATAAGGACATGTAAGTTTAATCAAATCTACACTATAACACCACATTAAATGGGTATACTAAAATTGTTCTTGCAATTCTCATGATCACAAATTCAGAGAGAGAGAGGAAAATCTACATAGATAGCCCTTACTAGTTTTGTAACAAAATAGCAGCAAGTTTTTGAATGTACATATTTCAGAATATATATGGCTATGTTGAAAAAAAGGAGTGAGTTTTATTTTCAATTTCACCAGGTGGTCAGCCTCTCACATTTGCCCTAATTTAAGTCTAGAAGACAGATTATTGCAGAAAAGATAATGGTCTGATTGAAAACTCATGTCTGAGTCTTAAGATAGAAAATTCCTCATTAAATTCTGTCAACTAGACAAAGTGATATTTTAGGCATATTATCTTTCCCTGTAAAGCTTTTCAAACCACTTAGAGTCACTTTGCAAATTGAAAACATCTCCTCTTAAGCTTCAAAAAATGGTGCTGAACTTCAAGACCAAAAACATAACACATCCACTGTAGCCTATAATTGTTCTATAGCATTTATTTGGAGAAAAGCAGATTTTTAAAAAATTATAGAACAGGTTAAAAAGTTATGATTGTTTCACTTTCCCATGATATATTTTACAAAAATAATGTATCAAAAATATTGCATCATACATAATGCATTTTTAAAAATTAATCTCAAAAGCCTGTGAAGATAGTACCTCCCCTAAAATATTTAACAGATTTATACAAAAACCACTGAATAATAAATGTATTTCTTATGACCATGTCAAATAGTTCTTGAAGATGTGGACGAAGTCAATAGAATAAGACATTGAACTCACCTCCTGCCATGAACAACATGAAAATCACAATTGTTATAGAACAACTGTCTATGAGAATGACCTGAGGATACATAGAAAAGATTTTTCACAACTAAAGAGACTAAAGAAGCCACAACAAGATGAGTAGGAGGGGCAGAGACGTGATAAAGTCAGGGCCCCCACCACCCCCGGGTTGGTCGCCCACACACAGGTGGACTAAAACCGCCACGGATGCTCTACCCAAGGAGCAAGGAGTCAGAGCCCCATATGTGCTGCCCTGGAAAGACAATTGCTTGAAAAACAGTGGGTCTTGTCTTGGAGAGACCAGAAGACTCAAAGAATCGGGGATGCTACTCTCAAGGTGCTAAATCTCATACTCTCTGAGTTGAGTCACAAAGGCAATCATCATTTGAAAGGAGCCTGAATCACTCACTTGCAGATCTTGGAAAGCCTCCTAAGGACGGAGATCCCTTGGAGATGGAGAATCCTGGGGACAGAGATGCTGGAAGCAGCCATTTGGGGCGCTGGCTTTGCCGAGTCAACATTGGCACGGGCAACCACGTTTTTGGACCGCTAGTCCTAGCCTGTTAGTGCCAGGAGTCTGACCCTGCACACCAGCAACCTGCGCCAACCCCGAACCTCCCAGCCCCGCAGAAAATTGTGCGGGACCCAATGAACCCACAGCTGTCATAAGAGACAAGGCCTTGCAGCCAATGGTTCAGGGGCTCCCCTGCCTACCAATGCACCAGAGTAGGCGTCTGCATGTGCAGAAGACATGGAGGACGCCCTGAGAGCATATGACTGGTGATCAGAGGGAAGCATGCTAATGGGCCTCATAATGATAATCTGAAAATATAAATTTGTCCATATCAGTGTTTAAAAATCACTCATAAATTGTAATTTTCTTCAGGGCAAAATTCAAATCCTTCTCTTAGGATATATGTATTTTCTGATCTTACCTCTTTCACATTCACCTATTTCTAAGTTTTTCATTTATATGAATTCGTAGATAGATTTTCACATTCAAATTTGTGTTTATTTTCGTGTCACCAACCAGTTTTACCCTGGTTATTATGATTGATTTTACTGTCATTTCAGAAGTTTATAGGACTCCCTCCTAGCTGCATCACACATCCGTGAGAGCTAAATGCTAGAAGCTCCTAACCACACTGTTTCTTGGCAGAAATTTTCAGTCTCTTTTGAAATCAATCTTTATTTTACTACAATAGCGATAGTAGAATCATATAATAACAATCAGGATATTGGCTTCCCTGGTAGCTCAGACAGTAAAGAATCTGCCTGCAATACAGGAGACCCGGGTTTGATCCCTGGATTGGGAAGATCCCCTGGGTAAGGGAATGGCAACCCACTCCAGTATTCTTGCCTGGAGAATTCCGTGGACAGAGGAGCCTGGCAGGCTACAGTCCACGGATCACAAAGAGTCGGACACGACTGAATGACTATCACTTCACTTCACTTTACACATCCGTACAAACACATGGACACATGCAGACACTATTCAAAAAGTACAATTTACCACTAGATAAAATTTACTATTTTTTTAAAGAATTCAACTCTATTTGGTTCATGCTGTCCACATTCTTTAAAGCAGGACACTGTGAGGTCATATGCACTATTTGTAATCCTATTATATTTCCTTCTTTTGAAATGCCATTCACTATTGATTTTTTTTTTCTTGGTAATAACACCTCTTTTTCCTTATTAGACAGACTTTATATATATTTTTCTTACCTAGACAAATTTCTCTGAAAACTTTCTTCCAGGTTATTGATTCTTTCTCCAAATACAAGTAAGTTATTAGCTAACTTACTTGTCTTACAGATAAGCTATAAATCTTCAACATATTTCCTGTTCCTTATTATTACCTAATTATCTTTTGTTTAGTTTCTTTCTACTATAAAATCTAGCTGGACCGAAGGATATGATGAGCATGTGTTCTTTCAGTTATCAAATTACTTCCATATATACAGTTTTCAGATCTCTTTAGTACTAACCACCTAGTTGTTTTTAAAAAGTGAAACAAGAAACTACTGTATAGCTACTAGCAAAACTTTCATAGTTTTCTGAACATATAATTTAAGACAGCAATTCTTTCAGGCAGGTAGGTCATGCTTTCAATAAACTGTGTGTGTGTGAAGTAAGTCACCTGATACCACTATGTATGATGTTGTTCAGTCGCTCAGTCGGGTCCAGCTGTTTGCAACCCCATGGACTGCAACACGCTGATCTCCTCTGTACTCCACCATATCCCAAAGTTTGCACAGATTTCTGTCCATTGAGTATACCACTATACATTAACCCACTTAAATACATTGTTTTCTTACTTTTAAAGATTCTGTAAGTGGAAGACATAATGTTGAATTTGAAAGGGTTTTCATGCTTTAATATGCATATTTTTCACATACTGTTTTCTCAAAATTTTATATTACAATACGTTGCTGTTGGCAAAGTTCATTCTATTAAAGACTAATAAGGTAATAACTAGAAATCCAGAGGACCCAGTTTCAAAGTTAATATTTAAAACCTGAGGGACATTAATACTGAGTCAAAGGAATGAATAAAGATAATGTTAGCATTTAAAATATCCTTCAAAGAAGTAATAAAGTATTGTTTCTGCCTGTAACCTGTGAATCCATTACTTCTAAGAAGTACTCCCAATCCACATCACAGACTCATGGTTATCTGTGGCCCACCAAGTTAACATTCTTCTTAAATTGAATGTGTTATGCCATTCAGAGGGATCTCTCACACGGGTGCAGGCACAGCCAGGAGGAAGACTGACAGAGAGAGAGAGGGGGGTGGCTGGGGTGTGGGGCTGTCCACCTCTAACACTACTAAAGAAAGGAGAAAACACTTTTTATCACATATGAACATCATGTCAGTTGTGTCCATTTTTACTACCAAGATACAAATAAATTCTTAACATCACCAATTTGTTAACATTTATATTTTTCTCAAAGTATTTATCTTCCAGTGACCTGGAAATAAAAAACATCATATAACCCTACCATTTAAAAGTAATTCACCCATGTTTGCATTAATCTACATAATGCAAATTTCATCAAAATATGTCCTGTGTCGCAGACGCTAAAACAAGCAAGGTAGACACAGTGCAGGATTCAACTATATATACACTATAACACAGATTTTTTTTTTCTTTTCTGTACTCTGTTTAATGGATTTCTATTCACTGTGAGGGAACATTTTTCTATTTATTGCTTGGCCATTAAGGAATTCATCATTGACCTGGAAATATTTCTTTATTTCCTGATTGATTTCTTTGTGAGTTTGCTTAATGCAAAAGTAATAACTCAAGTTATTTAAGAGGAGATTTACAGTACATCGTCAATTCAGAGACACAAATTTCCCTACATCTTAACATCTCTGTAATTGGTATATGTCTCACAATTGATGGCATTGACATAATTTCATTTTATCATTATTTAAGATTTTACTCATTTTTCGTTTCTTTTATTTTTAGTGATACACAGAATAATTGTGCACCTTGAGATGGATAGCATCTCAGATTTTATGAAACATGGTATTTCCTCCAAATAACATAATGTTGAAATAAGTTTATCTTATGTGTTAGTAGAAGAAAATCATACATGGGCTGACAAGCTGGTCAAGGTCTTCCTGACCCCACTCTTTCTACCTTTGATGTCAAAAATACTGGGCCCAGCCTCTCACCTCCAACATAGTCAAATCTAGAAAGTAAGTTTCTGCCAGATAGGTGATTTACAGAAGTATTCACTGCCATGAAGAAATGGCTCTCCTCAAGGTTAACTGTGATGAACATCTTGCCAATTCTCTGCATTTGATTTATTCAACTGCACAGCAAAATTTCAGCTGACCTCACAATTTTTCAATTATTTTCTACAAATAGCTTATACAATACTACATACTCCAAGTTTTCATTGTGTTACTAGACTCTCTTTCTTAGTTTCCTCTGAAGACTAAAGCTTAATTTTGCAGTTGTTTCTATTTTACATGTGAGAAACATGGATGAATGACTTGAAGTATTCGGTTGGTAAATTAGCAGCAATAAATTCCAATGTATGTGCTCACAACCTAAGATAAAAATTCCCTATCAATCTTGCTGCCACCCACTTCTAGTGAAGAACTTGTGATCTAGTAAGCCACCCATTCTCACACTTATAATTCTTCCTTTAGCCAATGATTTAAAGATAAAATCCAAAATCAGAGGATAGAATTGCTGGATCTGAATACCGAACTAGGCAGCAACGTCACAAAAACGGTGCCCTATGATCTTGATGCCATATAGTCAATAAATATTGCAATAATTATTGTCCTTCAAGAGATATTTTGTAGTCTTTTTCTATCATATCAATTTATAAATTGACTTTTTTGTTTTAATTTAGAGGAGAAAATATGAGCAATGATAATATTTTAGATAATATAAAATATAAAAACAAATATTTCTCACTTGACCCAGGGCTTCCCAGGTGGCACAATGGTAAAAAATCTGCCTGCCAATGCAGGAGGCATGGGTTCCGTCCCTGGGTTGGGAGAGGCCCTGGAGGAGGGCGTGGCAACTCACTCCATTCTTGCTTGGAGGCTCCCATGCACAGAGGAGCCTGGCAGGCTAAGGCCCATAGGGTTGCAAAGAATTGGACACATGCACACGAGCCCTTTAAGGGAAAAACTGACAACTAGCTAGTGACAATTTATCTTTTTGAAAAGCCTTGTAATGAAATAAAAAGTCAGATAATTTGAAAGCTGATAGATTAGCATGATTTAAAGAGAAGGGCAATAAGCTTTAAATAATGCCTTTCATTATAGCTAAAATAACAACAATTAATAATACACCCATCAAATTTTGTCCTGAAAGTAATGGCCTTTTAAATTGTCTTAAGATTCAATAAAATTAAATAAATCCTGTGAGTATACTAACTAGTTATAATAAGTACCATCACTAATCTAATAAAAGGCATTTTTAAAGGGTAGATTTGGATAGGAAAAGATAAAAATGATAGATTCAGGCAAACAAAGTCTCAGTCTTCCCTCTCTCCATGCATTCATTGGTGAGGACAAAATGAGAATGCAGAATACTGCTTACTTTAAATTGTATTTAGACAAAGGGGAGAAAAACATACTCTTCTCTTTCTAATTTGAAGGCAGAATGAACACCAAGCATCCACAGTAAAGAATACGATCATAGAAAGTGCAAAAGTTAATTCTGTGAGTACTTCTTCTGGATTATTTAGTAACCTCGGTGCTCTATTTTCCTTCTCAATTGTCTCCTGATTTACTGCTTCTATTTACTTTCCCTGACATTCTTTCTTACAAGTGGAGGCTGATTAGTTTTTGTTATGATTATATGACTTGATCTCTGTGGAGAATCTGGGGGGAGCCAGGAGAGGTGCATAATGAAAAGATGTGTTGCTTGCTTCTACTGAGATTAGAGAATTAAATGCAATTCAAGCTCCATGTTATAAGAAATGCCATCACTCCAACGAGTTGAAGGAAAGATGATAAATAATGGCACTGTGAATGGTTATGAAGTTAATCTAAATTAAGATATATACCAAAATTAATTGTGTCTTCTTGGATAGTAGAATTCTCCTTGCGTAGCCTTAGAGGGTTCGATGATGCCCTCACTTTCAAATTCATTTGTCATCAACCAGAACAATCTCACAAGGAAAGATGTTAGGCAAAGGAGTTTTCCCAAACTGTCGTGGCTGCCTGTTGAGGTAAATGCATTGGTAACTTTTAGAGGATTCACTATTTATGGGTATTAAAGTGCAGGTTAGGTAAGAATTATAAAGTGCATTGACTCTTCATTCCCATAAGTAGGAACTGATTTGATTAACTGAAGCTAGAAGAAATTTAGGCCAAATGGAGCATTAACAGGCAAGCTATGAAAATTAGTACTGACAATATTTGTTAGCTCTAAAATTGCACTGTTTTACATAATAGATTCAAAAATTCCATGCAAATCTTGGCCCCTTTTAGAAGTCTTCCTTAGTCAAGGCAATCTGGAAGACACCTTATTTCATTTTAATCTTTATAATAATGTCATTGAACCCAATTTGAAATGTTACAAGCTTCTGTAGACAAAGTGGCTAGTTCTGCATGACAATTTGAATAGAGAAATGATCTGCTAGTTGGCATTCTTGGGTTATATTATATGTTTATAGTTTTTCTGCAACTTAGATTTTGTGATTCTTCAAGTAATAGTTGTAGAAGTTGGAAAAGCTACAAAAAATTAAATATTTGCCAATATATTTGTTATCATTGCTTCTTTTTTTTGTTTTTGTTATCATTGCTTCTATTCATACTTAATAATTATACCAGCAGTAGCTATTTCATGGGAAATACCTTGTACTACAATCCTCTTAGGAGAGTTTAGAATGCCTTACCAAAAGACATACTAAATAACCTATTTCTATAATTATCACAGATCAATGTCTTGGTAGGAAATAGAAAACAAGAACAAATATAAGATTGCATTTTCAAATTCATTTCTGGCATCCCTGCTGTCTTTTAAAATCATCTCTCCTTTTCTTCCTAGTCCTTCATTTGCATCCCTTGTCCAGTCTCAAAGAGGGAACACTCATCCAGATGCAAAAAACAAAAATTAACATGGCAATGATTGACAAAATACTCATTATCATAAAGAACAACGGCCAGATCAAACACTTCAAAAGCTTGTTGATTTGCATCAGAGCACAGAGCAATAAGAGAGACTGACTAAATGGAAACAGTATGAATACAATTATTGACATGATTCTGAGTATGGTTCAGAGCAAAGAATACTTCTTTTTTAAAGCCTGGAATAATGGTCTTCCATATTCAAATTCTCTAATTTAAATTAATACACTGTTTGCCTATCACTGTTTCCATTGTTTCCCCATCTATTTGCCATGAAGTGATGAGACCTGGTGCCATGATCTATTTTTTTGAATGTTGAGTTTTAAGCCAACTTTTTCACTCCCCTCTTTCACCTTCATTAAGAGGCTCTTTAGTTCCTCTTAGATTTCTGCCATAAGGGTGGTGTCATCTGCACATCTGAGGTCATTGATATTTCTCCCAGAGGGCTGCAAAATCACTGCAGATGGTGACTGAAGTCATGAAATTAAAAGATGCTCATTCTTTGGAAGGAAAACTATGACGAACTTAGACAGTGTATTAAAAAGCAGAGACATTTGTTTGTTGACAAAGGTCCATATATTCAAGCTATGGTTTTTCTAGTAGTCATGTATGAATGTGAGAGTTGGACCATAAAGAAGGCTGGCTGCCAAAGAATTGATGCTTTTAATCTCTGGTGTTGGAGAAGACTATTGAGAGTCACTTGAAAGGCAAGGAAGTCAAACCAGTCAATCCCAAAGGAATTCAACTCTGAATATTCTTTGGAAGGACTGATGATGAAGCTGAAGCTCCAATACTATGGCCACCTGATAAAAAGTACCAACTCATTAGAAAAGACCCTGATGCTGGGAAAGACAGGGCAGAAGGAAAGGGGGATGACAGAGATTGAGATGGTTGGATAGCATCACCAACTTGATGGACATGAGCTTGAGAGAGATGGTGAAGGACAGGGAGGCCTGGTGTGCTGCAGTCCATGGGGTCACAAAGAGTTGGACGTGACTGAGGGATTGAACTGAACTGAACTGAACTGAAAGTTTATAAATGACATAAATATGTGAAATAAAAATTTTCACTAATCAAAATCTTAGAATCCCATTATACTTTCTTTGTTCCTCTATTCACCATTGACAAGAGCTCTGTTGAAAATACAACCATTACATTTCCATAAAACTAAATATAAAGGCATCAGTAATTTTTAAAATCATTGAGTTAAATAAAGTTATATACAAGTATATGTCTTAATTTGCAAACATATAGTAACTTTCTAGCTATATATTTACTATTAACTGCTTTATTAACTGCATTGTGGTTAAAGAGTATATAAATCACTGTTGATGATTTCATTTCCTTGAATGTTATAGAGACTGTTCTATGGCTTAGCATATGATTAATTTTGATAAACTTTTTATAATCATTTCATTTCAATAGAATATATATTCTATGGTTTTTTAGTACAGTACCTCAAATATAATTTAGGTGATATTTGTTTTTATTATTTTATTATTTACATTTTATTATTTAAATCTTCTGTATCACCATCAATTATTTTTAGCTATTTATTCTGTTCACTAAAAGAGTGATCCCTCTGTGATTACAAGTGTGCATAGCTCTTTTACTTCTGTAAATATTTGCTTTTATATATTTTAGTATTTATTAATATCTATCTAACCTCCCAGGTTAGATATTTAACCATTTTGATCCTTCTTTTCTTTCTAGCAATACTATTTGCATTTAAAAATACATTTTTAATATTAAGGTAGCAATATTTTCACCTTTTCATGTTTAGTGTTTACATGTTACATGTCTTTAAATTCTCACACATTCAATTTCTCCCTAACCTTCTTTTTTATATTCTGGTTTCTTAACTTGATTGTAGTTTCATTTTTCTTTTTTCCCCCTAGCTCAGACAAATGGTCTTTTCAGTATCATAGCTTACTTTTTTATGCTAATTAAATTATTCTTATATAAATATGAATCTTCTTACAATCTGCTTTTTATTTTTAATATTTTTTAGTTTCTTCCTTTATGTATTTTCACTTCACTTAAAAATATTTTCTTCTCCTGCAGTAATTTGTTAGTTTTTACAGATAAATGCCTACTTCTGAGGGTCCCACCTAATATATTTCTCTTTTATGATGATGTGGAAGTGATACAGATTCAATAAAATCCTTACTTCAAATTTTTAATTTTGATCGTTTCCAGGTCATGATATGCAGTCCGTGAGGCTGGGCAGGGACAGTGAGCCACCCCACGTGGTCAGCAAAGCCAGCGCACAGGGGCAGACAGCTGACACATCGCCGATTTATATCCATAGAGCTATTCCACTTTTCACCTTCAATACAGTGTTCAACAAATCCCATGAGCTATTCAACAGCTTATCATAAAATAGGCTCTATGTTATTCTGCCCAACTGTAGACTAGCATAATTGTTTTGAGAACATTTAAGGTAGCCTAAGCTAAGCTATGATGTTCAGTAGCTTTGCTGCATTAAGTGCATTTTTGACTTATAATATTTGAAACCTTGATGAGTTTATTGGAACATAACTTCATCATAAATTGAAGGAGATCTGCATTATACTCTCTGGAATCACTTACTCTTAAAATTGCAAGATGAACCCTGGCCTTGGTAAGCCTAACATAACTTAGAACATTAAATAAAAGATTAAGAACATTTTCAATGCACTTGTTTCCTCATGAGATATTTTGCTACTGAGATTGTGCGTATATATTTCCCACTGAGATTTGCCAGGATCCCTCTTCCAATATGGCAAGCATTGGGCTCCATTTATTTTTTATTAGCTGTAAACACTCCCACCCTAACCAGCCAAAATTTTCAAAAGCTTCATTCAATTACTCAGTCTTCCAACTACATCTTCATGTATCATCAGATGCCTCTAGGAGAAAGCAACACCCAATGCTACCAGCTGCCTTAGACCTTTGCCTTGCATTTCTCTACTGCCTCGTCAGCCCTCTGCTGCTTTCCCCTCCATCAGGATCTCTCCTCTGATGTCCTTCCATGCATAGAAATTCCATAGATCTATGGACTTTACAGACTGGATCAACTGTGTATAAAATGGAGGTTTAACGATCTTTATCTTAAATGCTTAGACTCTTCATGAAAAATTGCCTTTATCAGAAACAGATGAGAAAGTCTACTATTTTTGATTTCACTTTACTGCCAAATATATTTTCATGACATAGAGCAGGTACAGTGATTTCTGAGTTTCAAAAGTCTTGACAAAGGAGACATGACATTTACAGAGCATAAGAAGGGACTCCTCTCTTCCAGCCATGACGCTGCACCCTACAGAGGCAGGGTTTCCTTTTGCTCTCCTTTTTTAAAATAGGAGAGCTGCGTTGAGGTAAATTGTTCTTTTCTTAGGCTTGGCCTAAAGGACTAAGTCTAAGAAATATTTTCTTCTTTATTAAAAATGCCCATCAGACCTAAGTCCACTGCTGGTGACTGAGCAAAGTAGACATTATATTAGTCACTGTTTAGTCATTTGTGTTAGAAGATATTTGCATTTTGATTTCTATGCACCAAGATGTGTTTGGAAAGTGTTCATGCACGAATAAAATAAAAAGGGAAATCCTTATGAAATAAGAGTCATAGAAAACGTATGTCTCTTTTCTGGCTATGAAAAGCATGGATTGAAATATGCTCAGCACAATAGCAAAAGAAAATCACAAAGACTATTCCTTGCTAAGTAACAAGGTGTATAAATAGTTGTAACATTTAATATAATAAATCTATACTACTGAAAATCTTAGGCTCTTTTCATTTGGCAAAATATACTGACTCTGTTAATATAAAGCACATCTTAGGGAAACAGATTTTCTAGAGAACTCATCAACATACACCGGGGAGAAAAAAAGGCAAGGAAGAAGCAATTTTTATATGCCAGCCTCTGTTCCTCTAAGCACAACCCACAGGTTTCAGAATTTAAGATTCTACTTGTCAACTGTCTCCCAAAGAGAGCTAAGAAAGCATAGGATTGTACAGTCAGAACTTTGTTCCTACTATTGCATTCTATGCCCCTGGAATGAGATCTATGTCTCCATCCCAGTAATAATAAATAGGACAAGTACTCCTATTTATTATTATTTACTTATTTATACTCCCCTCACCAAAATAAATATTCTACATGTGCTCCTCTGTGTATAATAGATATCTGTTTCCTTTTAGGCATTGCAGTTGCAGTCTGTCAGTCCCTGCTGATATCCAGGTACCTCTCAGAATATTTAATACTATTAAAGAAGCAGTTGACCCAGGTTGTATCACTTTTTGTTCAAAGTGTAGATTTTAAGAGCTGAGGATTTTTTTTTTTTTTTAAATAGCCAGAGAACTTTACCTGAATTTTCTTCACTTAGATAAGTATAATTGTCAATGGCTACCGAGAGGAAGAGTAATTCAGGACGTGTAAAGAAAGGCTGAGGTAGAAAAGCCTGAGTCCTACAATCATATTTCAGTAGTATTGGCAACAGTAAAAATGCAAATTAAATTTGATTCTTCTTGTTCTCTCATCCTCCATTTGAAAAAAATTAACATCTTGAGTGCACACGTTGTGTGTTACCCTGCTCAACCCTACGGACCATAGCCCGCCAGCTTCCTCTGTCCATGGGATTCTCCAGGCAAGGATACTGGAATGAGTTGCCATACCCTTCTCCAGGGTATCTTCCCAACCCAGGGATCAAACCCACATCTCCTACATCTCCTACATTCACAGACATGTCCTTTATCACCAATGACACCTGGGAAGCCCATCTTGAGGGGATAAGCATGGAATTTGTTAAAGAAGAAAAAAGTAGGAAGAAGAAGAAGAAAATGATGTACGTGAAGAGGTAGATGAGGAAAAATCATGACAAGAAAATCATATTTATTTAACAATTTATGCAAGGTTTTGCACTAAGTTCTATGTACTAAGATATTCATAATCATCTTCAAAATTCATAGCTTCATTCTTATATCCTTAGAGCTATTGTAAGGATTATTTCAGATTATTTTGAGGACTAATATTATCATCATTTCCAGATGAGAAATCTGTGGTTCAGACAGGATATGTGACTTGTCCACTGTTGTAGTTATAAGAGGATTCAAAACCAGATCTGACTGTTGAGTGTATAGGAACAACCTCTATTATAGACTTCCTCTCCTTTTAGCAATGCTAAACCAAGAGGCTGATCTAATTTGCCTTCCAATGAAAATCTACACTTATTTTATAAAATTCATTTTATATTAGATAGAATAAGAAATTCAATTCTAATCCCTTCAGGTCAGAAATCAGGGTGGACAGGGGAGTGTAGAATAAATGTATTGGAAAAACAAGCTCCTTATTTTCCCCTGCTGAAGCCTCCTTAGGCTCTCTCCTGTATCTCTGGTCTGCAGAGCAAACGGGGGCCAGTGAGGAGGCAGGGTATGCATTCACACTGATCAATTTCTTCCAAATGTATTGCACTCACTTTAACAAGTAAAGTTGAACTGAATGCTGCAATAAAAAGGAAGAATAAAGAAAATTGAACATATATATGGCACAATCATCAGTTTTAAACAAAAAGAAATCTCAAAATCAGTGAAGCAAGCTGCTTTTTTTCTTCACAAAGAGCCCCATCCAAGAGAAGAGCAGCATCACCCCTGAAGACTGTTATGGCCCACAAAATATAATTAGAAAAAGGAAATTTCTACGATCAAAAAAAAAAGTCTGAAACCAGTCCTGCAGGTGTTTTTACATAATGGCTTTTTCTCCACTCCACTGTCCTAACACCTGGGTTTGGGAATCTGTTAACACTCTAACTCTAAGCAAATGGAAGATTAGAAGACCCATCTTCTCCCTAAGTATAAATAATTCTTGCCTGCCAGATAAGAATAAAGTTCCTTCAACCAGCAAAGAGAGACTAATGCTCCAAACCTCACGATGGCATTTCTTTCTCTCTCTGCCTTTAGGAATGACATTCTTTCCACCCATGCTCTATTCTGCTTCTGCCAGACCCTGTCTTTCCCAAGAGTCTCATGTGTCTGGATTTTTCTCTCTCTGGACGCCCTTTATCAGCTCCAGCTGTCCACGGTAAGCGCTTTCTTTTTCTTTTCTTCACAAAGAGTTTTCAGAATAGAGCAACTTTAATTACAACCCTTTAGAGAGTCAACTGAGTTATTTAGAATTGTTGCCTGAATCCTCTCATTTTAGCCAACCTTGCCTCTGGGGCTAGTGAACTATAGTGGAAAAAGCAGGTACTTATAAACAAATCAATTTTTTTTTTGGTAAAAATCCCTCCTGTACCATTAAAAAGCTGGGGGTCATGGGCAAATCCTATCACCTATTCTCATTTAAAAAAGAACATGAATTCCTGTGATATAGGAGATAACACATGGGATACATCCAGTGTGATCAAGACACATATTGCAAGAAATTTTTGGAATTTTTGGAAAGAAAGTAAC
Source organism: Muntiacus reevesi (assembly GCF_963930625.1). Lineage (NCBI taxonomy): Eukaryota > Metazoa > Chordata > Mammalia > Artiodactyla > Cervidae > Muntiacus > Muntiacus reevesi. The sequence goes on along the minus strand of NC_089255.1, from coordinate 91,137,319 downwards.
TTTGAAACTTTAGGGGTCATACAGGAGTTGAGGAGTTGTGGAGAAGTAGAGAGGTGAGAGTACTGAAGACGTGTTGGTTTTTATAGGGAGAAAAGTTGGCGAGCCACGGTTACAGTGAGATTAGCTCCAGTTACAGAGTATGTGAACGACTGGTGGAAGAATTGCTAGGTCCTCTCCCCTCCTACATAAATGCCCCTGTTATCAAATATTGCAAACCATACCTCAGCCTTTACTGCTTCTCTTGTTATTTCAGTTCAGTTCAGTTCAGTTGCTCACTCATGTCCTACTCTTTGCGGCCCCATGAACTGTAGCACGCCAGGCCTCCCTGGCCATCATCAACTCCCAAAGTCCACCCAAACTCAAGTGCATTGAGTTAGCAATGCCATCCAACCATCTCATCCTCTATTGTCCCCTTCTCCTCCTGCCCTCAATCCCTCCCAGCATCAGGGTCTTTTCCAATGAGTCAGCTCTTCGCATCAGGTGGCCAAAGTATTGGAGTTTCAGCTTCAGTATCAGTCCCTCCAATGAACCCTCAGGAATGATTTCCTTTAGGATTGATTGGTTGGATCTCCTTGCAGTCCAAGGGACTCTCAAAAGTCTTCTACACCACAGTTCAAAAGCATCAATTCTTCAGTGCTCAGCTTTCTTTGTAGTTCAACTCTCACATCCATACATGACCACTGGAAAAACCATAGCCTTGACTTCAGCCCCTCAGAAAAATTCTGAGATGAAGGATAAACATGACGTTCTTAGGAACAGGCAAGGCATCGCCTTCCCTCCAGTAGGACTCTGCATTTCCTCCATTACCTCCAGCAAGGCACGTCATATTTCCCTATTCTAGAACTCGTGACTTTGTACCCAGTGAAGGAAGACACTTTAGCATTTGTTTCCTGAGGCTTTTTGGAAATGAAATGTAAAGTTAGGAGGACTAGGCATCCCGGTATCACTCGATGACATGGTGATAGATATTTGGGTCAGTATCAGTGTCATATTTGCAACCTCTGATAGGGGACCAGTCAGTCCAGTTCAGTTCAGTCGTTCAGTTGTATCCGACTCTTTGTAACCCCATGGACTGCAGCACTCCAGGCTTCCCTGTCTATCGCAAACTCCTGGAATTTACTCAAACTCATGTCCATTGAGTCAGTGATGCCATCCAATCATCTCATCCTCTGTTGTCCCCTTCTCCTCCTGCCTTCAATCTTTCCCAGCATCAGGGTCTTTTCCAAGGAGTCAGTACTTTGCCTCAGATGGTCAAAGTATTGGAGTTTCAGCTTCAGCATCAGTCCTTCCAATGAATATTCAAGATTGATTTCTTTTAAGATGGACTCTTTGGATCTCTTTGCAGTCCAAGAGACTCTCAAGAGTCTCCTCCAACACACCACAGTTCAAAAGCATCAATTCTTTAATGCTCAGCTTTCTTTATAGTCCAATTCTCACATCCATACATGACTACTGGAAAAACCATAGGTTTGACTAGATGGACCTGTATCCATTTGCTAAATACACCTTTTGTGAAAGGGAGATATATTATTCCATTACCTTCTATTCATATTTTTGAAAGAAGTGTGCACCCAAGACACAACATACAAATTCCTGCGAGTAAAAATGATGGTAGCAACAAAGATAATAATATAATTCTAATAATAGCAAAGCAAATAGTCATTGTTAAGTAATTATGAAGAAACATTTCTGGGATAATTATGTTAAAATCATTATTTTATGTATTTTTATTAAAAGTATGTAAGTTTTACTGTACTTATTTTACATATGAGATGACCAAGGCTTATATCAATTAAGTGCTATGCCCAGAGCCACACAACTACTTAAATTACTTAGTGACATACCTGAGATTCCAAAAAAAGGGGAAATTGGCTCAATGTGTCCCAAGAGGTTGGACTGAGGCAAGATTTAAGAAATTAATACCCTAAACATTGCAACAATGCAAAGGATTGTGGACTGTGTCCTCAAAGAATTTAGGTATTTTCTTCGATGTGTGAGTAGTTATGTGCATGTATTTCCTACAATTTGGAAAACATACAGCCACAATAATCCTAAAATGTAGATACCAACTTCAAGTTTACTTACAAACTATCTGAAGCTTAAAGAAATCACATAATTTAAGCTCACTTCCATTATAAGCGTAAAAGATGAAATTCAAATTAAATTGAAGTCTCCTGGGGTTTGTCCATATTTCATTTCTTCTATGATTGATGGCTATGTTTACTTTGCAAAAGATGAATTATATTTAAGACAATATATTTTATATTACCTGAGAAAATGTATATCAATTACTCTTTTGGGTATATTTCATTTCGTTGAGTCATTAGTTGGTAATAGCCAAGCAAAGTTGTGAATGTGAAAACAGTTGTATGTTTATAGATAAACAAAATATTATACTGGCAAAGTTTTCATGGACACTTTGGTGAAAATGTGAGAGGCTTCTGCAATTCACCCTTTGAAAGTCGTAGTGTAGTGTTGTGATGATTAATGCTTAGCCCACAGGGTCACTGGAAAGGGGGAAGCTCAAATAATAAGGGGTGCACCAATTTTCAAGATATAAATGTTCTCACTATGACCAACTACAAGCTGGAAACACAATGCCACTCAAAATGGAATCAGGAAGAAATGTACACAGTGCTCTCAGAAACTATTGCAAGTCAACCCAACATCCTACTCAATGTCATGCCACTAAAGTGAAAGTCACTCAGTTTTGTCATACCCTTTGTGATTCCATGGAATTCTCCAGGCCAGAATACTGGAGTGGGTAGCATTTCCCTTCTCCAGGGGATCTTCCCAACCCAGGGATTGAACCTAGGTCTCCCACATTGCAGGCAGATTCTTTACCAGCTGAGTCACAAGGGAACTCCCAGAATACTAGAGTGGGTAGACTATTCCTTCTCCAGGGGATCTTCCTGACCCAGGAATCAAACCGGGGTCTCCTGTGTTGCACGAAGATGCTTTACCAACTGATCTATCAGGGAAGTCTTATGCCGCCAAAGCCACCCTTCAATATGAACATAGAAGACAAAAAGTGAAATGTTGCTACCTGGGAGTCCATACCAAGCCAACAAGGCTACAAAAAGAAAAAAAGTCAAATTTTACCCTGTGGATATCTTGGATATCAAACTGCACTGTGTTTTTGTGTTTTTTGTTGTTGTTGTTGTTGTTTTTTCTTTTTTGGCTGCTCTGTGTGGAAAGCAAGATCTCAGTCCCCTGACCCAGGCATTGAACCCCTGCTGCCGGCAGTGGAAGTGGACTGACTGACCACTGGCCTAACCACTGACACCAGTAAGGAATTTCCTAAACAGAACTGACTCTATGTTGCATTCAATGTCGTTCAGATTTTGAGACTTCCCACCTCAATGTCTTCCTTCCTCAGGCACATTTCTAAGATATTTTATCATTTCCTTCTCTGTAAATTCCAGAAATGGTACCAGTGCTAAACTGGACATCTTGCACAAAGGTGAACCACATCCATCAAAAATGATGGGCAATATTGAGCAGGCAAATATATTTCTTTCTTCCATTGTTCCAGTAAATCATTCATTGATGGAAAAGGACTTTAAGATCACCCTAATAATTCCACTTCCAGAATTCCACTGGTATCAAATCCTCAACACAGAAGGTGTTAAGAAGAAACTTTGATAAAAAATATCTCCAGAAGCAAGGAATGGTTTTAAACCAACCACAAGAAAACTTGAATGGGTACAGGTATCACTCTGCTTCAGACAAATGGCTCAGAGTCTTCTGAGGAAACTAATAATTCTGGACTGTTGACCCATAATGGAAGAAAAATTGAGTTGAGCTGAAAATTGGTTTCAGTGACATTATTTTGAGATTTTGCTCAATATTCATTTATTAGCTTCAGTCTTATGAAAGGTTTGTAGATGATATAGGAGAAATAAAAAGAAAATCATAGCTATGTTAATTTGACAACATTCACAAATATAATTAATAGAAATTACCTACTCGAGTGTGACTGCTAGTACATATATATTCTAAGAGCTAGAAAGGTACGCAGAAATGTCAAGATTTTGTGAACTGATATAATTTGGGGAAGATTCATAAAGATGCCAAGATGCAAGTCTGCATTGAAATTGCACAAGACATGGAGATGAAAAATCACCCCCAAGAAATATGAATAATTTGATGAGCCACTGTAATTAAAATAGGCTTTTAGTTCAGTTTACTTTTTTTGTTTTGTTTTGTTTTTATTGTTTTAATGAAAGTGAAAGAGGAGAGTGAAAAAGTTGGCTTAAAGCTCAACATTCAGAAAACTAAGATCATGGCACCTGGTCTATCACTTCATAGCAAATAGATGGGGAAACAGTGGCTGACTTTATTTCTGGGGGCTCCAAAATCACTGCAGATGGTGATTGCAGCCATGAAATTAAAAGACATTTACTCCTTGGAAGGAAAGTCATGACCAGCCTAGACAGCTTATTAAAAAGCAGAGACATTACTTTGCCAACAAAGGTCTAGTCAAGGCTATGGTTTTTCCAGTGGTCATGTAGAGATGTGAGAGTTGGACTGTGAAGAAAGTTGAGCATTGAAGAATTGATGCTTTTGTTTTGCTTGTTTTTTGTTTTTGAATTGATGCTTTTGAACTGTGGTGTTGGAGAAGACTCTTGAGAGTCCCTTGGACTGCAAGGAGATCCAACCAGTCCATCCTAAAGGAGATCAGTCCTGGGTGTTCATTGGAAGGACTGATGCTGAAGCTGAAACTCCAATGCTTTGGCCACCTCATGTGAAGAGTTGACTCGTTGGAAAAGACCCTGATGCTGGGAAGGATTGGGAGCAGGAGGAGAAGGGGACGACAGAGGATGAGATGGTTGGACAGCATCACCAACTCAATGGAGTTGAGTTTGGGTAAACTCCGGGAGTTGGCAATGGCCAGCGAGGCCTGGCCTGCTGCAGTCCATGGGGTCTCAAAGAATCGGATACAACTGAGCAACTAAACTGAACTGAACTAATAACATGAGACATATTTGATGACTGCATCAGGAGAATAAATTTGAACTTTTCCAGGAATTAACCCAACCCATCACTAATGAAAAGAAAACTCCTTAGAAGCAAGCAAAGAAATAAAACAAAGAATTTAGGAGAGAGGTCTCATGCTTACATATCTTCACAGTGAGAATTACACAAATTAACAAAATGTGCCCAGTATAAGGGGAAAAAAGAGACTTGAATTCTGCAACAGTATCATTAGTTTATTTTCATCCAAACTCTGTTGAACTTTTAGTTCTTTTTTCAGCTCAAAAATGTATCATCTACATCTTTTTCTGAGTAACTCTCATGGATCATATAATCCTTGGTTTTATAGTGTTTTCTTAAGTTATTCATTCTCACAATGAAGTCCAACAAAGAAATATATTTCCTTTTTCCAGACAACCATGCATTTCATGTTCTGTTTTTTGTCTTTCCAACTTTTATAGATGCTAAGGTACAGAGTAATATGAAAAATATTTAAATATAAGAACTAAAAATCCTGGACTTGTGGATTTTATTGAGACTGCTCAAGTTGCCAACTTTTATTAGTGTTCTTAAATAAATATGCCATGTCAAATAAGTGTAGAATGGATAAATGGATAAACAGAACCTAAAGTTTAAAAAGAATTTAAATTGTGAGTGTATAAAGAGATAAGTGATAAATACAGAACAAAACATAGAAATTGCTTGTTAATGAATGAGATTTCTGGACACAGGTTTTGAAAACCAATAAGAACTACTTTCATAATTAAACATGGTAAAGTTGTAAAGTATACTTGAATTCTTTTATGAATTATCCATTTACCATTTATGACTTGGACATGATATATTATGAAGACTCTATGGAGGATGATAGCCAAAGAAAGCTATCTATTCACATGGATCAACAATGCTTAAGAAACTGCTTTATATTCTAACCAATATACAGTATTTCCACTCTACTTTTTTTTATTGCCTCTCAAGTTGTATGTCACTGTAGTTTTAATTTGAAATTCCTGGATGATTAATGAGGTTGAGTACATTTTTAAGTAGTTATTTCTATTTGAATATCCTCATTTGTGAAATTTCTGTTTAAGTCTTTTGTTCATTTTTTATTGGGTTTTCTTTCTCTTTTCATTACTTTATAGGAATTACTTTTTATATATCCTGGAAACAAATCTTTAACCTTTTGTTACTAATATGTATTGCAAACTTCTCATTCTAGGGCTAGCCTTGTCATTTCCCTTCAAGGTATAGTGTATATTGATAAACAATATATCAATTTAATTGATTTTTAAAATTTCCATATTGCCATATCATTGCCATATGTTGTTGTCATATTGTTGTTGCTGTGTTCATAGCTTAGCCTTGTCCAACTCTGCAATCCCATAGAGTGCAGCCCACCAGGCTTCTCAGTCTATGGCGTTCTGCAGGCAAAAATAATGGAGAGGGTAGACATTCCCTTCTCCAGAGCATCTTCCCAACCCAGGGATCAAACTCAGGTCTCCTGCATTGCGAGAAGATTCTTTACTGTTTGAGTCAGTAGGGAAGCCCTAATTTCTATATAATATTTGTTAACTTTTTTTAATAATTAGCAGATCTTTTTTGCACCCTATCTAATCTATGTAGACTTCACATACTCTACAGCAATGAAGATAGTCTCTATATTATCCTTTGAAATATTTATTTTACATTAAAATCTAAAATCCATCTGAAGTTAGTTAGTTTGTACAATGAGTGTACCAAGATACGTTTTTTTCTTTTTGTGGCACGCAAAAAGCCTGTGTTGAGTGCCCCATGGGATTTTAGTTTCCCCACCAGGGCTCGAACCCATACGGCCCACAGTGGGAGCACAGAGCCCTGTTAGGGCGGCACCGGGACTGACGTTGCCCACCCTGGCCAGGCGCCACAGTCACCGTCTGCATGAGCTGTTTTACAACAGGAGGTCCCGATGAGAACACGGAACTAAGAAGCCCCACCAACCGGAAGAGCTCAGGAAAGGTCAAAAGGAGACACCGCTCATCGACCACCTCCCAGAATCCCTCCCTCTGGCGCCCATCTTGGCTGAACAAGGCGTGTGCCACCAGGAAGGACTGACTGGCTAAAGACAACCCGGAAACTAAGCCCATCACATAAACCCCGAGACTGGGAGCCACGTGGGAGAGCTGTTCTCCTGGGTCCCCGGCCCTGCTGCTCTCCTCCCGGGTGCTCCTTCCCAATAAATTCTCTTGCTTTGGCAGCACATGTGTCTCCTCGGATGATTCATTTCCAAGTGTTAGACAAGAGCCCAGTTTCGGGTCCTGGAAAGGATCCACCTTCTGGCAACATAACCACTCGACGGCCAGAGAATTCTCCAAATCTGTTTTTGAGGTTCAATTGATACTAATTTATTTAAATGACTGTCAGTTTCCTCACACTTCTGTTGTGCCACCTTCACCATTAATCAGATATCTCTATATGACTGTGCCTGTTTCTAAACTTTCTGTCCTGTTCTCTTGAGTGCTCTTGTGCACCAGTCACACACTGTTTTAATTACGTGCATGCATGCGTGCTGTCACTTCCCTTGTATATGACTCTTTGCAACCCTAAGGACCATAATCCACCAGGCTCCTCTGTCCATGGGATTCTCCAGGCAATACTAGGTTGGGTTGCCTTGCCCTCCTCCAGGGAATCTTCTTGACCCCAGGATCAAACCCATGGCTCTTATGTCTCTTGCATTAGCAGGCAGGTTCTTTACCACTAGCACCACCTGGGAAGACCATTTTAATTTCAGTGGCTTTCAAGTACGTTTTGATATATGGGTGTCCTAGATTTCCTATTTCAGTCTCTTTATGCAAGGTTGCATTGGCTATTTTTGACCCTTTGAATTTTTATATGAATTCTAATTCATATTAAACTTCATATTCATAAAGTTTGTAATTTTCAAGACAAAATTCTGTGGGAATTTTTCTTGGGATTTTAGTAAATATACAGATGAGTAAATTTGCAGATGAATTTGAAGATAATTGCCCTCTTTCCATAGTAAGTCTTCCATTTCATGAATATTTGCTTTCATTTAAGCTATACTGATTCTCAATAATGCCTTTTAATTACTTTGTATAGGTTTATCTCTTCTTTTGTTACAGTTGTTCTTAGGTATTTGGTTGAGTCAAATGACTTGATCAGTTCAGATGTAATATTCAGTATTTGAATAATAAAGGCATTTAAAATTTTGAAGGTCATTGAGGAGAATGTTTTTATGATTTACAATCTAGAGTGATTTTTTAATACATGAAAAACTTACAAACTGTAAATTAAAAATAGAAAACATTAAAAGAAATTCCATTTATAAATGCCACCAGAAATTAAATGAAAAGTTGAACCACAAACAGTGAGAAAATATTGGCAAAATTCATAACTGACAAATGTAAATAATTTATATGTCCAAGTGAAAGAGACGAGTATCTCAATTTGAAAATATGGTAAAGTCAGAGCAGGTGTTTAGCAGAAAAGGAAACACAAGTGATCTACACATGTATGACAGAGCTTATTAATAATTAATGAGTATTACTAATCAATAGTAATTAAAATGCAAATTAAAGTCAAATCAGAGAAAATTATGCATCATTTGATTATCAAAACATAAAACGTCTAACAAAACCAAGTGGTGGTGAAGATATGTACCAGGAGAATATTCATACACTGATGTGAAAAAGAGACTGATAATAATGATAAATTACTTTATAAAATGGTTCACATTCAATTTTAAGGCTGAATGTAATCCAGCAATCACACTCTCAGGCCTATGACTTAATATATTGACTTTTATATTTCTTTGTTTTTTAAAGTGAGAGTTGCTACATATTAAGTTATACAATTGTTCCAGTGAGTCACAGACAGACAGATTTTTGAAAATGAAATGAAAAAGAAAAAAATCAACATTCCCCTCACATGTTCAGTGTAAGAGCTTCAGTCATACACATATTTGTCATGAGAGGCAATTCACTATGGGCTCCTGAACATTCCTGCTGGGTGTGCCAAGAACTTAGAGCTCTGACAGCTCTTCGCCCTGGTCTGCACTCACACTTGTGTTTGCAGTGAAGAGCCTTGACGGATGAGGTAATGTCTCCCCCAGACAAAGTGCAGGCTTACTGTGTAAGCCGAAGCTGGCCTAAGCCCCCTCTTTCTCCCCTGGAACACAGATCACTGCGTGTTCAGGCATCCATCACCAACCCTGCCTGTCACACCTGTGGAACTTGAGGGCATGGGAATCTGATGCCAGCAAATGTGGAGCTCTGGGGAACGCTTTTGCCAGAGCAATGAGGCCCTGTGTCTCTGACTTGAGGACTTCATGTCTTCTGCCAGCATCCATGTGGTAATAACAGACAGGTTCCCTAGGTTGCAAATGGGGTAATACCCCACACTCTGCACGATTCTTCACAATATTTGCCTGGCCACGTTGTGAAATTTTTCTGGTGGTGGGTCACCATCAGTAAAGTTCGGAGGCTGCTTCACCAACCAAGGGACATGTCAAGTAGAATATATAGTAGGACAACATATAGTACAAAGATAAAACAAAAGCTGAAAACAACACAAATTTAATCATCAGAACATCAGATAAATCAATTACAGTATATCCACCCAAAGCAATATATACATCAGTGAAAATAAACAATCTATAACAACATTCAACAAAACGGATGATTCATACAAATACTGTTAGGCAAAATCAAGTCAATTAGAGACCACCACCTACAAGATGGTGACCTACAAGACCACCACATACTCTAATTCAGAGTCCCTTGGACTGCAAGGAGATCCAACCAGTCCATCCTAAAGGAAATCAGTCCTGAACATTCACTGGGAGGGCTGATGTTGAAGCTGAAGCTCCAAACTTTGGCCACCTGATGTGAAGAATCGACTCATTGGAAAAGACCCTGATGCTGGGAAAGACTGAAGGCAGGAGGAGAAGGGGACAACAGAGAATGGGGTGGTTGGATGGCATCACCGACTCGATGGACATCAGTCTGAGCAACCTCTGGGAGTTGGTGATGGACAGGGAGGCCACTGAACTGAACCTACAAAAGGACAACACTTTTATGAACCTTGAAAATAAAAGTAATTAGGTGATATATTGGTTAAGACTACATTCAAAGGGGGTAAAATTATAATTTATAAAATAGAAAGAAATTATAAATTTCATATTTAGGAGAGTGGTTGGTCCTGGAAAAAAGCCCAGAGTAATGTGATTAGGGTAAGAACATGGACAATTTAAAAGGAGAATGTATACAAGGGAGTTCATTAATGGCTCCATAATATTAAAAATACAAAATATATATGAATTTCATCTGGAAAGTTTTATATTTTTAAAAAATATGACCCAAATCCTGAAATAGTATCATTCAGATTTGGAAAAGAAGAATGGGTAACCATGCAAAACTAACAATACAAAAAAATTGTTTCTATCATTAATATAATTGCTATCAATGGAGAGTAAAATCATTTAATTTCAAACCACATTAGTTTTTACTACTTGGAGCACAAACTATAGAGTTTTAAAAGGTATTCTTTAAGTAATCTGTTTTATATTAAATTAAACTTTATTTTGCATAAATGGAAAACTGAACATAACAGCAAATTAAGATTTAAAGCTGATATTCCATTCATAATTTGGGGGTTAATATGGGACACCCCACAACCATTACTTTTCTGCATCTGAAAAAGCTCAAGTGGTATTATGCTTAAGTCTCTACCCATAGTTTAAGAAATCCAAACACAAAAATATGGAGAAAATATTTGAGAAGCTGAAAGTTAAATGAATCACTCTATATATGCACCCTGCTGAGTGTAACATAAAATTAAATTAAATTCACAGAGAAAAATTTCAGCTTTCAAATGCTGCTAGCTCTCCTCAGCTCCAATGCTAGAAATACAGATACAAACAATTACATTGGGTTTTAAAAGCATGAATTTTCTTGATGACAAAGCAAAATTTCTAAGTCTCCTATCATATGATAGGTGAAATGTTTAAAAGAGGGAGCTAATTAAATGTTAAAAATGATCTCTCAAGCATTATGCATACTTTATAACATGCATTTGTTTGCAAGTGTCAACATAATGACATAGAGTAACATTTATTCCTCCTTCTTAAAAAATAAACAAGTATATACACATATATACATGTGTATCTATCTATCTATCTATGGTAAGTGCTCTTGTGCTAGTTTGCCCAAGCTATCATATAGGATTTATTTCTAATTCTGTTTGTATGTGTGGTGCAAATGGAGTCTTATTAAATCTATGGTTTTGAGTCTCATGATTACTTCTTCACAATTTATTCCATATGCCATAAGGCATTTGTAACTCTTACTCCATTAAGAGTCTTTATTTTTCTGGCTTCTCAATGACCCCATTACTTTCCATGGAACCCGAGCCCATTTGGTTTGCAGGAATGCCATCTCAGCGAAAAACCTCTCTGTATGATTTGCTTGGTCCAGAACTGAATGACCATGGCTGGGTTCCTGTATCTTTGGGGTCAGGTACAACCCATCTGCCTGCTGCCCAAGGCCTCTCCTGGCTCTCCATGTGGTACATTTGGCCAGTCTCCTTTGCTGTGGAGAGAGAAACAAGCCATGATTACTTTACAACCAGCGATTAGACTCAGGGTTTCAGGAATTTACTTCCCTCTTCAAAAGAAGCAGAAGAAGAAAAGCAATGGTATCCTCAGAAAGGTATGGAAAAATTGTTTTAAAAGAAAAAAAGCATGGAGCCAGTGTGAATGTGTTACAGTCCTAAACTGGTGCTGGGTTTGGCTCCAATATGCTGAGGGAATTTAAGCTTTTCAAAGCCTGGACATAATGTAGCAGATATGAAACAAAAGCCAAGAGTGGGATTCCAGATGGTAGGTAGCGTTGAAATAGGTCTGAGTAGAAAACCCCACTCTCTCTGAGATTGTGTGTTTCCTTTTACCAACATGAGCATCTTTCAAATGATTTTCTATGTGATTTCTTGAGAAAGAAGCAGCGCATGGCAGTAAGTATCAACACAATAGATAGACACCATTTCCTATGTATCCTGTGTTAACCAAATTTATATCACAAAATACTTTCAGTTCATGGACAGGGTCTGAGATGAGACAGTAACGTTGAGTGTAGACTGTTCCTCCAAAGATGCCTCACACTCCTGCCTGTGACGTGTATCACCTGGGTTTCTCTACTTAAATTCTCTCATCATTTTAATTCCTTCCAGGATGTAGCCTCCAAAGTAAATCACATTAAGCACTGTCCTAAATCACTGATATTCTTTGAGACTGGTCACACCTTGCTATCATCTGAGTATGTCCCTGTAGGGTAGCAGAAGATGCCATCCCAAAATGCATTGCTCTGATGTATCAATTATTTTGAATTGTAGGCACTTGAAAAACAGCAAACTTTTAAGAGGACATTTTCTCTGAACTCCTCTTATCAACCTAAAGACAGATCCTCCAGTGAACTCATTCGTTATAAATCCCCTCCCTGGGAGTTTCATCAACCAGGAAAGATTGGTTCATCACAGGAGAGGAGACTAAAATTTGACACCTCACCAGACAAAGTTTATCACCAGCTACCATTCCACCCATCTGTTCTAAGGGCATCTAAGGCCATCTGTTCTTTTTTTTTTTTCAAAAAATCACTTTCTCTCCCCTAAGAGGTCTACATCCCCTTCTTACTTTCCTAAAGAAGATGGTGCTTAATCCTGAAATTTAAACCACTTCCGGGTGTTACTCATATCGACAGAGAAGCCTGGTGTGCTGCAGTCCATGGGGTCGCAGAGTCGGACACGACTGAGCAGCTGAACTGAACGGACAGATCTCCCCTGCATATGTGACACATGCTTGCTAATAAACCTCTGTTGGTTTTTCTCTTGTGAATACGGTTTTCATTACAGGAATCTCATATGAGAACTCAATAGAGTAAAGGACAGTTCCTTTTCTTCCCCTACATCCCTATCCATGCTTTCCCAAACCAGACCTCCTGTCAGCATCTGGGACATGACCTCCTCCACCCTGCTCCTCAATGTTGATTTTTTCCTGTAGCTTCTTCACGAGAGAGTAGAGGCCGAGAAAGATGGCTTTGCTTACCCGTGTTCTCTGCTCATAGTACATTTGGTCCATTGTGACTTTCAAGAATGGTGGCTTCCAGTCTCCATTCAGCTTGAATTTCGTTCTTCTCTGTCCCAAAGTGGGGAGAGAGAATAGAACTGACTCATTCTTGACCATGTTTTGCTTGATCATCTGCAACTTTGGTAAGGGATAATGTGGTATATAGTTCTATTAATACAAGGTCTTCTTTCTGTTAGACGTGCGATATATACAGTACAGAGTATGCCTTTTACATACACAGAGAGAAAAAAAAGTTAAAGTTTGGTTTGACTAGAGGAAAATATTTCTAAAGGGAAATATTGATGTAAAGGTACATGAGTTAATGAACATGAGATAATATAATCAATAAACCTTAGAATCTCAGCAGCTTTACCAAATAGAAATGTACTTCTGACTCATGTAAAATTTAATTGATGTGTTGAATTGAAAGGAGTTTGTCTGTTCCACCCATTCAACCAATAGCAGACTGGTGTTATATTATTTTTAATATAAAATTTCCAAGACTGTCCTGCTTTGCTGACATCCAGCCAACAGATGGAGGAAGTTGTAGAGACTCATGCCTTCAGGTTTCTCATGGACCCTTCCTGGAAGTAAGGCACGCCACCAAGCTTGATCTGTTTGCCAGCACTCGGTTGTATCTACACTCTCAATTTTAAGGTCAGCTGGAAAAAATATTATAGAGTCCAAGGAAAAAATCACTTAAGGCTTTGATTATCTGCCTAAAAAAAATAGACATTATTCTTTTGTTAATGTGAAATTATTGAAAATTTTTGAGTTAGTAAGGTAAATATGAACAATAGTTCAAGTGATGTAATTTGACTTATCTGTATCAAATAGATTAAAAATAGAAGGCTAATGATTTAAATTTATAAAAATCAGGGCAAACTGTATCAATGCAATGTTTGTATTGAAGTAATTTCAACAAATCCAGGAAAATCATCAGACATGAAAACAAGTGTCTTTTTATTTATCAAATAATTATTTATCAAATATTTTCTCTGTGCCAGAGACTGGAGTATACACTAGGAATGCAATGGCTTATTCTTCATGTAACTACAAATAGCCATAATCTAATGGAGTTGGGAGAAAGTAGGGATTAAATTTAAATTATATATATATATATATATATATATTTATGCAGTACCTAATTCTACAGTGAATAATACTGTGAAAGGATAGGAATTTTTGAATGAGTATAACAGACTAGCCTCAGTCTCTCAGAGTTAAATGAAATTTAAGTTGCATGTGCAATCATACATGTGTGGGTGTATGTTTACATGACTCACAAGATGCTTATGAGTTTACAGATGGGGAATTCGGGGTTCAGGGGAAGGAAAATGGCTTACCCAAAAAGACCATGTCTGGTGGATATGATAATGAGTTCAGATGTGGAGCTACCAATTTGCCGAATGCTAATATATCCAAGTGCATTTCTGCTTATTGTTGTTTAGTCTCTCTGTCAAGTCCAACTCTTTTGCAACCCTAGGGACTACAGCCTGCCAGGCTCCTCTGTCCATGAAATTTCCCAGGCAAGAATATTTGAGTGGGCTGCCATTTCCTTCTCCTCATCTCCCTGGGATCGCCTCTACCCAGGGATCGAACCCAGGTCTCCTGCATTATATTGTATGCAGATTCTTTACCACTGATTAGTTAGCAAATAAATGAGGACAGGAAATAATGGTAGGAATTCAAAGAGAATCTGATCGTTGCACACTACTCTGAGGAATATCAACCATTTTGGTGCCATTTTTAATAGGATTCAGGACTCACTTACCTTCTGAAAAAGGATATTTTTTATAAAAAAATTATAGCACAAAAATTATAATACATATGTGTCTCTTCATTGAAAAATGTTTACTTCTCTTAATGCAGATATGACGCTGCATTTTGATTAAATGTTTATATGGTTAAAGTTCCCTCTGGATTGATTAGTTCCTGGAGACAGCACATACTTATTCATCCTTTTCCCCTAAGGCTTTTCATGGAACCAGAAACAGAGCAGGTGGTCAATAAATGTTTGATGAATGGGAGGGAGTAAAGAAATGAATGATGAATGGTACTGTGTATGTGGAGATGCACAAATTCCTTGGAGCATGAAAGCAGAAGATGCAAAATCTTGGAGGCGTGAGAAAGCCTCCATGAGGTGTGTCAAGAGCGAAGTGTGAGTGTGCAAAGGTGGTGAGAGACAAACCAGGATAGATGAATTCGGGTCACGGGATGCAAAGTCCTTAATGCCTAATTAAGCAATTTAAACTCACCCTGGGGGAGATGAGGAGTCTTCACAAAGTTTCAAAGACATGACTAGCTGAAGGAAAAGATGGAATGCAAGCATAGAGAACAACCAGGCAAGGGGGAGCAAAAAGCTGTTTCCCCTTTTTAGATGAAGAATCATGATTATGAAACAAAGCATGCTCTGTATCTCTGTGTGAAACCAAACTTGCAGGTCCTAGGAGGTTTTTTAAACAATAAGACTCTACTAAAGCTGAGACTCCAGAGGTAAAGTTACTCATCTTTTGCATATGAATAGTATGTTGGTTTTTCTTTGAATACCTGTAAAACATTCCAGATAAATTAAAAACTATGTATGCATGTATGAGATGAAGGAAAAAGCATCATGAAGCTTAGAAAGGAGACCCATGAACAGAGTACCCCACCCTATGTGGTGTTACAGAATACTGGGTCCCCAAAGCAGGAAAGGAATCTAGTGACAATAAATCAACAATAGAAAATAGCCAAACACTGTACAGGAAAGAATGGGTGAGGCTGCATTCTAATAAAGCTTTATTTTTAAATATAGCTGGTTGGTCAAATTTGGTTTACTGGTCAAAGTTTGCCAATCCCTGATCTGGTACCTTATTATTGTAAGAAATAGCATGTGAACAATATAGGTGGGCACCAGGAAAATTTTATTAAATCTCCACCAATACTGTCTCAGAATTCTATTGCATAGCATGCAATGCTATTACCAAAATGTTGTTATCTGAAAGTGAGGAAAATAATGTCAGTGTAGAACAACATTTTTCCTTTCAAACGAGGCTGATATTGAAAATTACTATCTGATGTTTACAAGGTCAGTAGTTCTAGGAAGCTGATGCTAGGAATCTTAGATACCTGATATTATACTAATCTGAAATATCTGCTGGAAAGATCTTTACTTCTTTTATTAGAGTAGCAAGCTGTCTTTATTAGCTCATTTTGCTGTAACAAGATACCATAGACTGAACATTTTACGTAGCAAGCATTTATTTCTCACAGTTTGGGAGGCTGAGTATTCCAAGGCCAAGGTACTGATTTGGTCTCTGTTGAGGGCCCTCTTCCTGGTCTGCACATGGTCATCATCTTGTGTCTTTACATGATAAAGACAGAGGAAGCTTGTTCTCTTATCTTTTCTCACAAGGGAATTGATTTTGTCAAGGTGGTCCCATCCTCATGATTGAATTACTTCCCCCAAACACCATCTCATCATACCATTTTGAATATTAAGGTTTCAATATATTAATATAAATTGTAAACTAATAGGTCTTTGAACCTATTACTTTAGGTTTAGTTTGACCATAGGTCAAAGCAAACTTGGCAACTGACATCAGGGCCACGTTTTCATAGTTACCTCCTCCGCCACCTCATCCTCTAACAGTCCCCCTGGCCCAATCCGGAACCTAGGGTAGAATACTGACTACTTAATTCTTTAATGACTGAAGAAATGTTTTTAGGCTCTACCTCCTTGACTCCATTCTATTTTCTGTGCTACCATTTCTCATGTGCTTCCTTTTACCTGCATTCCGCCATTCTACCAAGACCCCTGACTCTGAAACCTCCTAGGACATTTAGGTTTCAATCCATGATACAACTCTTTCAAGATTTTCCTTTATAGCCTGTCATTTGAAGACCTGTTCTTGCTCATTGTAAAGCCCAATCTAAGGTCTCTGATTTTCAGCTTGAACCAGGCACAATTGTCCTCAATAGGAATTCAGATATATATACATAATATTATATAATATATTATGTATGTACATATATATAGAATTCATTCAAAGAATAGCTTATAATAATTATAAGTTTTACAATAAAATTACAGAGAGTTTTAACTGATGGCTCTGCAGTAAAAGAATCTGCCTGTAATACAGGAGGCACAGGAGATGTGGGTTCAATCCCTGGGTCAAGAAGATCCCCTGGAAAAGGAAATTGCAACCCACTCCAGTATTCTTGCCTGGGAAATCCCATAGACAGAAGAGCCAGGTGGGGTCTTAAAGAGTCAGACACGACTTAAAGAGTCAGACATGACTGAGCACACACATTACAATATAATTATAAGTATAAATAAATAAATACTTTGCATTTAATATGTGTGCATGAAACTTCTCATTCTTTTAAAAATAGTCTTCTAACTTATTTTTCTTATTCTGTTCCTTACATTATATATTTACACATATACACACAAACACATGTTTATATACATATATTAATACATATATATGTCCTTAAGTAATCCCTGTTTAAGAAAAATGTTTACCATATTACTAAATATATTTTTTAAGAAGCCTCTCTTAAAGTAGTCACTACAACATTTTGACTTCTTTCTTATGAATTCTGCAGCTTTCTATGAGTTCAGTCTAGGTCACATAAAGTTTAATTTTTAATCAATTATTTAGACTCAAGGTTGATAGATTTCAAAACCAGTGCCTAACACTTTGTCTGGAAGCTGTACCTGTGTTTTCCACATCTCGTCTCCATTACTCTCTTTTATTACCCTGAAGAGAAGGTATTACTTTTGATGTTATGACAGCTCTGCCGCTTCTATCAAAGAACAATCTTTGTCATCCGTCATTGCTCCTCTTCTTCCTAGCTGATCTCTTGCTCCCTCTGAACCAGAAACATTCCTTAGATTTATGGACACTTCTTGTACCATGTTCTTTTCATTTTGTTGCTTAGATCTTTGCTCATTTTGGTTCTAGTTTCTTTCACTTCATTTTGGAAGTTTTCCAATCTCCCAAGCTTTGAAGTTACAGTCTGTCTATTATTCTTATTCTTGTATGTGCTCTTTATTCACACATAGAATAGTCTAACCCATTTATTTCTCTTCCTGAGCAGAAAGAATTGTACCTTTGAATAAATAATCTTTTTTTGGTGCATTTCCCCCATATAGTCCTCCAATACTGAGTGATTAATGTCTCATTTACTAAGGGGCTACTTATGCATCAGAAAGCATATATCAACAAGGTTAATTAATCTTCAATACAACTGTGAAGTGGATATGACTCTACAAATGAGCGAGGAAAAGCTCAGATAGATTAAGAGGCCAAAGTTTATATGATGAGTCTCAGTTTCATTCTCTCAATATTTACCAAGCTATTTTCAAACTCAGACTCTGGATCAGGCACTGGGAATATAGCAGAGGATATGATTATTGATATCCATGCCTTCAAGAAGTATTCTGTTGGACCAGATGGGTTTATAAGTAAATGTGTAAGCATATGTAAAATAATATACATTTTAAGCATATTATTGTTGTTGTTTAGTCACTAAGTCATGTTGAACTCTTTGTGACCCCATGGACTGTAGCCTGCCAAGCTCCCCTGTCCCTGGGATTTCCCTGGCAAGAATACCGGAGTGGGTTGCCATTTCTTTCTCCAGGGGATCTTCCCGAACCAGGGATTAAACTCGAGTCTCCTGCGCTGCTGGTGGATTGTCTACCACTGAGCCACCTGGGAAGACTTTTTAAACATGTAAGTAAATATATAAGATGCGATACACTCAGCAAATACAATGAATGCATGTTGTGATAAAACATAACTGGGTGTGAGGCAGTTGGAATAGCCCTCACTGAAAAAGGACGTCTTAGCAGAGATCTGAAAGGACAGAGGAGTTAGTTATGAGAAGTGAGATGAGCGTCCCAAGCTGAGGGATATGAATAAGGCAAGAATGTATGATAGGACAACTTGCGTGTTCCAAGAGCCAAATATATCCACTATCGCTGGAGTGTAAACAGCCTGAGATAAGATGGAAAAGCAGAACCATCATGCTCCGAAGTGCATAATCTTACACGTCTCTCTCAGAAGGCAGTGCCACTCTCTTGACACAATCATAAAACAGTGCTTAGCTCTCCAGGGCACTTATCGACACTTGTTACTGTATCAACATTGGAGGGTCTCAGGCCTCAGTCCTGGTCACTCTTATCTGACCACGCTCACTCCCTTGGTGAACTCACTTGGTCTCAGAGCTTTAAACACCATACATACCCTTGTGCGTGCTCAGTCACTCAGCCACGTCTGACTCTTATGACCCCATGAACCGTAACCCGCCAGGCTCCTCTGTCCTTGGGATTTTCCAGGCAAGAATACTGGAGTGGGTTCCCTGGTTCTCCTCTCTGAGCTTCAGAACTGTGTAGTGCAATTCCAACTACATTGAGATGTTCAATCAGACATCTCAAACACAACATGCCCAAATGTGAACTCCATCTGAAAACTTCCTATGGGATTTGGGATTGGATCTTATCCCATTTATAAGCTATTAAATTAACCGGCACTATTTCATGGATGCTGTCAGAAGACACAGAGCACCTGCATCAGAAGGAAGAATAAAGGGATTTGTCACTCACAGCACCACAAGCAGTATGAGCATCAACATATTTGTGTTACTTCATGGAGTTTTTATACTTTATGTAGTAGGACATTTTTGTCCTACCTGGGGAGGGAGCGAGAGAGATGCTACACGTTCAGTGAATTTTCAGTCCTGCCAGGATACTCTGACTCAGCATAATACGCTAGAACGAACCACAGGCAAACTTGGTCTCTGTCCCTGAAGCAACATTACCTCATCTTTCAAGATTGCACTCTACAAACACGACTCCGGAAAGTGGCCAAGCTGAAGAGCACTGAAGGCCTGGCATTCTTGACATACCTGGAGAGAAGTGTAGGAATTCAAGGAACTCATTCATAGAGGATTCACAGAGGTGGTCTCACCAGATACTTCCATAATGTGGGAGTGAGTTAGCTGACATAATGGGTCCGTGAAAAGGGGTGTAAATCTACAGGCTGCCACCAAAGCTCTTGACAATAAGGGTAGTTTCGTGGCACATGAAAGTGAAAGTCGCTCAGTCATGTCCAACTCTCTGTGGCCCCACAGACTGTACAGTCCATGGAATTCTCCACACCAGAATACTGGAGTGGTAGCCTTTCCCTTCTCCAGGAGATCTTCCCAACCCAGGGATCGAACCCATGTCTCCCACGCTGCAGGTGGATTTTTTACCAGCTGGGCCACCATGGAAACCCAAGAATACTGGAAAGGGTACCCTATCCCTTCTCCAGCAGATCTTCCTGACCCAGGAATCAAACTGGGGTCTCCTGCATTGCAGGCAGATTCTTTACCAACTGAGCTATGAGGGACTTGAGCTCATATCAAAAAGGTCAACCGTAAATTTGGCCTGTCTCCTCATATTCTACCCTGGTAGACTGGTGGTTCCCTAGGATGGAAAGGTGTAGGTACCTGGGTCAAAGGTGGCTCCCAGCTTCCCCCCACTCCATGCCTACCCCGTAGGTGTTGGGTTCTCTATAATGCAGCTGTGTTTGAAGTCCATTTCACTCACCTAAGAGAGAAGGGGCATCATCACCTGGGTCACCATCCCAAGAAAACAGACTCCCCACCCATTCCTTGTTTGGTTTTCATCTGGCCATGGGTGGACATGCATCTCGTGGAGACGGGAGCAGCCTCTCACGGCTGCTCCAACCCTACAGTGGTAATCTCCGCTAAATCATGCAACAGTGCCCAAGATTTGAGTCCCAGCACGTCTCATCCCCTCTGGCTGGGGGCTGAGTTGTGGAGATCCCTAGCTGGGCTCTAGCACGAGGGCCCCCCAGGCATAGCCTGGTCCAATCCCTGCTCTCTGTAGGTCCTTACACTCCGAGACTTCACCACCACTACTGGCCTTGACCACAGCTTAGGAAGTGGGCCCGCCTGTTTCCTCCTGCTCCAGCCTCCCCGCCAGACTATAGATGGCCCTTTAATGTGTTGGCTTTTCCTGGTGACTCGGTGATAAAGAATCTGCATGCAATGGAGGAGACACAGCAGGAGCCGTAGGTTCGATCCCTGAGTCAGGAAGTTCCCCGGGAGAAGCAAATGCCAATTCACTCCAGGATTTCTGCCTGAGAAGTCCCATGGGCAGGGGAACCTGGTGGGTTACAATCTACAGGGTCGCAAAAGAGCTGGGTGTGACTCGGTGACTGAACAAGCTATCTAATTTTTTAATAATACTCCATCTCTCCCATTAGAATATAAGCTCTCTGAAGGAAAATAATTCTGTATTTTATATTCCTTCATATCTCTAGCACCTAAAATAGTGCCTCAAATATTTCAAACAATATATTAAATTCACTAATGTAATAAAATTAATTACATTAATTTCAGTGTAATTTATGATGCAGAATGAATGGGCATATCACTGTTCATTTGCTCACTGACTGCCTTTAACACTAGAGTGTATTCTCTGTTAGATTAAGAAATTGAATAATCTTTTTCATTGCTGTAGTCCCTATATCTAAGTGGCAAATCATAGATTTTCCATCAATGCATACTTACTAAATTGATTGAGTGGTCAAATGAATAAAGCTTCAAGTAAATTATTTATTTATATAACAAAATACAATGGTTAATATTCATTACACATTTGATAGGTCACTTAAAAATTAAGTTTATTTTGTAAAATATGACTCATTTATTGACTCAGCAAGGATTTATTGAATGCTTACTATCTACAGGCCCTCAAAATAGAACATATTGAGAAACATTAGCAGTAGAGTATGTTATAAAACCAAGCTAAAGGATGCCCACTCAATGCGAGCAAAGACCGCTGACTATTTGCTGAAGCCTATGTCCTTTTCCCCTTAGGCCACACATGGCATCGGATAGCTCTCCAGCAGCTGTGTCCCATTGCAAGTGTTTTCTGATCAGTAGAATGCAGGCAGAAAAGAAACATTCTGTTTACAATCTTGACCTATAAAATTTTCCATATGCAACCACATTCTCTTTTCTTTTTTCCCCTTTGGCTATCAAAAAGGGAATAGCATCCCGGACAATTTTGGAAGCTGTGCATAGAAGATTACAAAGCCTCATTCAGATTTGGGTCCTGAATAATTACACAGAGGAGAGCTGCTTGGCCAAACTCTGCCCCTCTTAGAACATATTTTTTATTCAAGCCGCTGGATATGTTGGGAGTCATTTAGTGTACCTGAACTCATTGAAAGAATATACATATATACACGTCTATTTGCTTTAAAGTGTGCTTAGTGATTTATTCTTTTCTTTCCAAATATAAAAGTGTCAATTCAATATTTGGTATCTCTTCTTATCCAAGGCTTGTGATGGACAGGGAGGCCTGGCGTGCTGTGATTCATGGGGGCCACAAAGAGTCGGACACGACTGAGCGACTGAACTGACTGAAGGGTGAATGTATAAAGAAACTTTTTCTATTGGAGTTTCCCCCACAAGTAACTTAAAAGATTCTCACAGAAGCTCTTCTGTGCAGTTTCACTCAATTATTTCTGGGGAGCCCTAGACACTGCCTGCTGCATGTAGGAAGTCCCATTGCCTCCTATCTTCCTCTGACAGCCTTGGGTAGTATTTCTTGGAAAGGCTTTCTCGGTGCCCAGGCTTGCAAAGGCTCCTACATGGTGGTCTCTGGCACTCGCCCTGAAGACATGCCCCCAGCATAGGTCACGGAACTCTACAGATAAAGAGATCAACATTCACTGTGCGCTCTGAGCCTTGGAAGAATAACACAGTGGTTGGAAGGTGTAGAGAGATGACTCCCTTCCTTTTCTGCTGTCTCCCACTTCAGAATGAAAAGTATTAGTATTTTCCCTGATGTTGCTTTCTCCCCTTAATCTTTGCTGATCTGATCCCAAATGTGATTCCTCTTCCTTCCGGGGAACATCTAGGGAAAACTAAACTGAATGTCCTATTCCAAATCCCTCTTTGCACAAACAATTGAGTCTTGTCTAAGCTTCTCTGTCTGCTCATCTTTGTCCTTCAGAGAATTCTTTCTTGAGATCATCACACAAGTAAATTCTTGGCCACCAGACACACAAGTACACCAAGAAAAACTTGGAAAGTTTGACTTTCCAAACTGAACAGAGGTCAAGACTCAGACTTGGTTCTGAATCGCAATTAGGTTATGGTCAGAGTGTTGTTGTCACTAGAACACTCACCAAAAACCACATGGGAAGGAATTTATAAAGAAGTGAAGAACAAGTCTTTTGTGTTTACGCTTGTTTAGTTGTCATAGATAAGTTGTCTGTACATGTATGTATATGACTGTGTGTGTGTGTGTGTGTGTGTATGGGTGGTATTCAGCTTTATTGAAAATAATACTATCTACTTCTATCTACTTTACAGAATTAAAAACATATATTATTCACTTAACCACGACTATACAGATATCTATTGTTTATGTTTTCATTTTAATAAAGAACACATGGTAAATTGAAATTTCTACTAACCCCTTTTAGATATGAATTCAAGATGATATACAGAAAAGAATACAGATTTTTCAATCAGCCTTGTGTCCTCAGGTGAAGTGAGTGGTGATGATTGTAAGAACCATAAATACACTCATTTAAGTTACATGTGGGATGTTGCATCTCCAAATTTAGTTTTTGAATGCTTAAATAAAAGATATTAGTCATTTTTACAATGATATCATGGGGCTTACACAAAATATTTGTAAAGTGACAATCATTCTCAGTTCAGTTCAGTCGCTCAGTTGTGTTCGACTCTTTGCGACCCCACCAATCGCAGCACACCAGGCCTCCCTGTCCATCACCAACTCCCGGAGTTTACTCAAACTCATGCCCATCGAGTCAGTGATGCCATCCAGCCATCTCATCCTCTGTCATCCCCTTCTCCTCCTGCCCCCGATCCCTCCCAGCATCAGGGTCTTTTCCAATGAGTCAGCTCATCGCATCAGGTGGCCAAAGTATTGGAGTTTCAGCTTCAGCATCAGTCCTTCCAGTGAACACCCAGGACTTATCTCCTTCAGGATGGACTGGTTGGATCTCCTTGCAGTCCAAGGGACTCTCAAGAGTCTTCTCCAACACTAGAGTTCAAAAGCATCAACTCTTCAGTGCTCAGCTTTCTTTGTAGTCCAACTCTCACATCCATACATGACCAATGGAAAAACAATAGCCTTGACTAGATGGACCTTTGTTGGCAAAATAATGTCTCTGCTTTTTAATATGCTGTCTAGGTTGGTTATAACTTTCATTCCAAGGAGTAAACATCTTTTAATTTCATGGCTGCAATCACCATCTGCAGTGATTTTGGAGCCCAACAAAAGTCTGACACTGTTTCCACTGTTTCCCCATCTATTTCCCATGAAGTGATGGGACCAGATGCCATGATCTTCATTTTCTGAATGTTGAGCTTCAAGCCAACTTTTTCACTCTCCTCTTTCACTTTCATCAAGAGGCTCTTTAGTTCTTCTTCACTTTCTGCCATAAGGGTGGTGTCATCTGCATATCTGAAGTTATTGATATTTCTCCCGGCAATCTTGATTCCAGCTTGTGCTTCCTCCAGCCCAGCGTTTCTCATGATGTACTCTGCATATAAGTTAAATAAGCAGGGTGACAATATACAGCCTTGACATACTCCTTTTCCTATTTGGAACCAGTCTGTTGTTCCATGTCCAGTTCTAACTGTTGCTTCCTGACCTGCATACAGGTTTCTCAAGAGGTGGTCTGCTATTCCCATCTCTTTCAGAATTTTCCACAGTTTATTGTGGTTCACACAGTCAAAGGCTTTGGCATCGTCAATAGATACTTAATGAATAAAAGCTACTTTTAGTACATAGAGAACAGAATCTGGAATTTGTGTTTAGGCAAATAAACAGTATAAGTCTATCATCCATCACTGTTAAGAGTATTACTGACTATACTCCTTTGATGTATATTAAGTTCACATGACACAATGTATTTATTTTATATCTGGAAGTTAGTACCTCTTAATCTCCTTCACTTTGTCTGTCCCTCTATTCCTCAGCTCTGCTGCAACCAGCAGTTTACTCTCTGTATCTGTAAGTCTGTCTCTATTTTTGTTGGCTTGTTTCTTTGCTTTTAAGATTCTACATATAAGAGAGATCATATAGTATTTGACATTCTGTTTGACTTATTTTGCTTCCCGTAATACTTTCTGGATTAATCCAAGTTTTGGCAAATGGCAAGGTTGCATTCTTCTTTATAGCGAGTGATGTTCTGTTGTAAATATCTACCACCTCTTCTTTATCCATTCATATATTGATGGATATTTAGGTTGCTTCTACATCTTGGCTATAGTAAATAATGCTGCAATGAACATAGGGGTGCATGTATATTTTCAAGTTAATGTGTTGTTATTTTTTTTCCCCCTTAATTTTCTCTGAGTAAGTACCTAGAAGTGGAATTGGTGGATTGTATGGTAGTTCTATTTTTAATTTTTTAGGAACCTCCATATTGTTTTCCAGGGGCTTCCCTAGTGGCTCAACAGTAAAGTATCTGCCTGCAATGCAGGAGACACAGGAGATGCAGGTTCCATCCCTGGGTCAGGAAGTTCCCGTGCTGGAGGAAACGACAACCCACTGCCATATTCTTGCCAGGAAAATCCCATGGACGGAGGAGCTTGGCAGGCTGCAGACTGTAGGGTCACAAAAAGCCAGACATGACTGAGTGACTGATAGTGGCTTCACCGACATATGCTCCCATCAGCAGAGAGTGAGCCTTCCCTCTCCGCCACAGCCTCTCCAGCTTTGGTTTCCTCTTGCTTTTCACTCACAGAGGATGCTTACATGTGTGATGTGATGGCTCAGTGTAGTCTTGATCTGCATTTCTCTCATGATTAGTCATGGGGAGCATATTTTCATATCTGTTGGCCATTTGTATGTCTTCTTTGCAGAAATGTCATTCAGGTCCTCTGTCTATTTTGTAATCAATTTTTTTTTTTTTTTAATGTGTTATATAATTTCTGTATATGCCTTGGATATTAACTCCTTATTGAAAATACAATTTACAAATACCTTCTCCCACTCAGTAGTTTGTCTTGTCATTTTGTTAATGGTTCATTATGTACATCTTAGTTTAATATGGCCCCGTTTATTTATTCTTACTTTTTTCATTTTGCCTGAGGAGACAGATCCAAAAAATATTGCTAAGATCAATGTCAAAGAGTGCATTGCCTATGTTTTCCTCTAGGAAGTTTATAATTTTAGGTCTTACATTTAAGTCTTTAATCTGTTTTGAGTTTATTTTCGTATATAGTATGAGGAAGGAGTCCAACTTGATTTTTTTTACATGTTCTTTTTCCATTTGCCCAACATCATTTATTGAAAAGGCTGTCTTTTCCCTGTTGTATGTCTCCAGTATTTTATATTTATTAATGCTGCTTAAATGAAAAACCTTGTGCATATTTATTTTCATATTGTAATAATGTAATTTTATGAATATAAGAATATGATTTAAAACTGACACATTTGATCTAATACCATCACATTGAGCATTGGGCTTTCAACATATGAACTTGGCAGTGTGACAGACATTCAGATCATGTAACTGATTTTCTGTCCCACCAGAGTTATGCCCACTGCTAGTTAAGGAAGAGAACACGATTATGTCCCAGTGGGCACAGGGAACCACCATATAATGCGAACTGCTTTATGCCATTCATTTTCTTCTCCATTCCCCATGCTTCAGTAGAATAGCATATTTCTTAGGTTTGTAGAAGTAAATAGACTTGCTTACTTTTGACGAGCAGTTTATCTTCCCAAAGATAAATCTAAAATAAATATATGACTACTGCTACTATTGCTTCTACTATTCATAGTAATCCCCACTGAATAATGAAGCATACCATGAGTTGTACTACATATATTAATTTATTTAACAACCCAGTGAAAGGGGTAGTATCATCATCCTCATTATATTAAAAAAAAAGTAAGCGATGGTGCAGAGAGTTTAACCCAACGCCAAAGTCATACACGTAATAACAAGGAGATGTATTTGAACCCTGACAATCTGTTTTCTGAATCCACAATACATTAATACATTGAGTGAGAATCAAGAATACTAATGGATTTTAAATAGTAGGGATAAGCATTTTTGTGTGTCTCTGTGTTAATACTTCCTTAGAGCTTACTGCATACCAGCTCCTGGGCCAGAATCATACCAGTCCACACCCACAGCTCTCACATCTCTGTGAGAACAGCACGGGATTGCCACCACTGCCCCAAATTACCCAGCTCACAGGGCAAGTCAGGAGTAGCCCCAAAAACAGCTTATTCCACAAACTCTTCTCTCAAGCTCTAGCCTGCCATGAGGCTTTCTAAGCATTACACATTGATCAAGATCTGTAATCACCCTTCTTTACACATTCTTAGGTTTCGTTAGTAGGCACAAGAGTTTATGTAACTGAGAGAGAGGCTGCCCAGTCCAGGTAACCGTAGCTGCTTTTGCTCATGAGAACAATGGACACACGAAGGGTGCAGAGAGAGCCTCAGGGCCCCAGGGCCACAGATGGTGACCCAGGACTGAAACTGAGTGGAGGGGTCCCACGATTCTCAAACTGGGGGTTCAGACATCAACATTTAGATTTATTGCATTGTGTGTATCTAAGGAGCCTTATATTATCTTTTTAAAAAGAGTATTCCTATGTGGACTTTTACTAATTGAAATAAAGAAGCCTGCAGAACACTGGCTGTTATTTAAACATCTCAAGTAGGAATCGAGAGATCCATTGCTAGCCCTGGTTCCACTAATTACCAGCTCTGTGACATTTGGAAATCCATTTACACTTTAGTACCTGTTAATTGGAGGCCTGTCTGGCACACGCACTTTTTCAGAGACATACAGGGAACTCAGAGGCCCGTAAAGAGCAGATGTGCCGGCTGCCGTCAATCGCCTGCAGGAACCTCCCGAGGAGGGGAATCCATAGAAGGATTAACCTTCTCATCCGCGAGACAGCTGAAGGTGTGGACCTAATAAGCCCGTATGTTTACATATTTTCTCATAACACTTGGCTTCATCTTCGGCTGATTCTGAATTTCTGTTGGGAGGGAAAAAAATGTGCTAAAATTAGGCTCTTAATTTATTCTGCTAGTCACATATGCTCTCTTTCATCTCGCTAACTTGCAATAAGAGGATGTCCTAATCTCATCATTCATATCCTTTTCCTGTTGGCAGGGTTAAAAAAGAGGGAGAGAGAATAAAGGCAGAAAGAGCAATTTGTAGAGAAGACTGTAATAAAGTCCTCTGGTCCCCCCAGAAGGAACTCTTTCTGTTAACACGACCTTACATTGTCCCACTGAATAATGCAAAATTTGTTTGGTTGTACCCTGCAGGGCTCTGGGGCCTGGAAGCCAGGGGCAGCAACAGTACTGGGTTGGCAGAGTAGCAGAAATGTCATTTTTTAATTATGTGGTTCGGAGGGGAATCTATTATCCACTGCTGAGATGCTGAAATCAGACAATTTATCTCCAAGGCAGCTCTGTCTACAATCTAGAATATATATCTCTTGTCACTGCAGGAAATAGAACAAAAGGATGTTTTTATTTCTGGTGCCTTGTGTTTACAAATTTATTCTTTTAAGATTTGCCAATGAAAGAGAATAACATCCTAGCATATCGCGTGGTTCCACTCTGCCCCTTTCGTGACGCGTGTTCAAGTCACTAGGTTCTTCTTTCCTCCAACTGGTATCAAAACTTCTAGGCCTCATGTTGAAGAAGTCTTTACACAGCCTCCATCTCAAGTTCCAAATGCGCATTGCCAAGGTAAATAGAAACAAATCTTTAAGAAGGACCAAGTAAACCAGAGGCATCCACCTAAGTTAATATAAACACAAATTGCTCTTTTGCATTTCAAATGAGGTGCTGGAAACTACTTGAAACACATTCTTTCTCCTCTTGTGTGCTATTTTCATTTAAATGTAAACCAATACTCATACCTACCAGCTTGTTCATAACGGTTCTTCATTATTTCTGATTCTTTTCCCGTAAGGTATTAAGGCAAATGAAGAAATTTGGTTCATATTTGTCTATCTCCCCCACTTTTAAAAACTGCCAAATTCATTATGTTCACTAACTCTCTAGGCATCAGGGCTCCAAACAGTTCACATCTATTAACCATCAGGTACACGCTAAGTGCTTTTAAAATAAATGTGTGCGTTTATTTTAAATTCATGCATGCTTTCTATGATATTCTATAATAGCATCGGGAAAAGTGAGTGGAACCTGGCCGGCCAGAATGATCGTAGCTGCACTGCCCTCTCGTGGAGTAAGGTAGGCATAGCACGATCGGGAGAGCACGCGACAAGCAGAGAATTTTGTAAGCGCCTATGGGTCGATTTTCAGATTCAAAAGAAAGTGAAATGTCACCTCCCAGACTACTGAAGGGGGCTTGTCGTGAAATAAAGTGTTTTCAAAGGGTGTTGGTTGGCTTTCTAACACCAAAAGCATATATCACTAAGGTATTTTTCAGCTATCCTATCCAGTGTAAGCCAGGGGAAAAGGGGATGGCCTGTACTATAGACTTCATGGCTGTAAATATTAGGATGAAAACGTTTATTCCAACCACAGTCTTTGTCTACCCCTGGTATTCATTTTTGAAGAAAAGTACATTCTTCGACTGTATTGTTTATATTTCTGTGTTTACAAAATAAGTCAAACAGAAAGGAAGTCAATTTTAGAAAGATCTGGCTATCAGTAACACATAGCTCCTTATTATTTACAAATAGCTATTTTACTACTTGCAATGTTAGATTCCCTTAGGGATTTTATTCTGAGTCTGTCAAATCAACCTTCTTTAAAAACTCTTCTAGACTATGACCAGAAATACTTGGGAATTTTGATATATTGATACTAAACAGACGAAAAAATAGTAAAGATAGGAAAATAAGCTCGTTGATTAGTTGGAATTTGTTTCCCAGCTACCGTGTGACTTGAAGTAGCATATAAATCCATAAACATCACAGAATTGCACCCCAGGCATGCCTTTAATTTGTGTGACTCATCCAAACTTTGTAACTTCTTACGCACGCCACGCTAATCAGCTGGGTGTGTGATACATCATTCTCATCTGTTCCCATTTCCCAGACCCTGACGCAGGCAATTTTACCACTCAATATTTTTTTTTTCCTGACGAACTGGGAAGCAGGAGTCCGTTGCAGAATCAGCCATCACGTGCTCATGCCCTGTATCCAGCCCAAGCTCGGCCACTTCTGGTAAGTTACATAACATTCTGAGCTTCAGTTTCCCATTTCCAAAATGCAGGAAATAAAATCACCTGGCTCATAGAGTCGTCTAGAAACTAAATGAGCTGGGTCACACATAGCTCTCAGCTCAATACCATCATCTATAGATACACGCCCCACCTCAAGCAGCTACTGACCATATAAACACTGTCCAAACATCGAAGCATGAAGCGAGATGACCGGTTCACGCTGCCCCCTGGGACGAAGCCCCATCGCCGCAGCAAGGGCGAGAGGGGCGGGGGAGGGCTGCAGAAACTGACGGTGCCTGCGTGGCTGGAGGCGGCACTGACATCCCGAGACGCGCTCCATCTCAGATCACGAAGGGAGAAACCGGGAGCGCTGCTCAAAGCCTCGCTTAAAGCCCTCGAGAGGCTGGAGGGCCTCTGGGAAAGCCCTCTGTAGTATGTTAATATACAGGAAAAGAAAACCACAGAAAAGGCAATCGAGCGAACGCTCACAGTGGCTCTTTCCTTGGACTCGGACCAGGCGTATGCATGCAGAGCAAAAGGACCTCTCTGCTCTTCTCTCATACATTCTAAGGGAAGCAAACAGCCCGACTTACTGTGTTTGTGCTAAAAGAACTGTCCCCAGCCTGGGAAAACGAGAGCGAGGCCACGGCTCACATCGCTAGTGACCGACCAAGTCTTATGAAAAGGACTCTGTTCTCAGGCTACCGTGGTCCTGATCTGAGAAAAAAATGGATGTAAAACTCTTGCTGTTACAGTTTCACATATGATTCTGTTATTTAGCTGTGTCTTAACTGATTAAATAAAACCTAATTCAGAAACCTGATTCCATCTACTAATCCAATTTTATATACATGCCTCTCTCTATACAGGGATGCATGCCTACCAAGTCACTTCATTTGTGCCCGACTCTTTGAGACCCTATGGACTGTAGCCCACCAGGCTCCTCTGTCCATGGGATTCCCCAGGCAAGAATACCGGAGTGGGTTGCCATTTCCTTCTGCAGGGGATCTTCCCGACCCAGGGGTTGAACCCGAACCCAGGTCCCTCTCATTGCAGGTGGGTTCTTTACCATCTGAGCCTCCAGGGAAGTCCAATCAGCGTCTGAGCCATCAGCAAATTGTAATCGTCTTGCTGGCAGAGGTTCTTGCCTTGACGCTGATGCCTGCTGACAGATCAGACTGGTAGCTGCTGCAGGTTGGCGTGGCTGGGGCAATTTCTTAAAATAAGACAACGGTGAAACGTCACATTATCTTTTCTTTTCATGACTGATTTCTCTGTTGTTTGCAACGCTGTTTGATAGCATTCTGCCCACAGTCTTCTTTCAAAATTGGAGTCAGTCTTCTTAAATGCAGCTGTTGTTTAATCAATTAAGTTTATGTTCTGAATCCTTTATTGTCATGTCAACAGTCTTCACCAGGAGTGGGTTCCATCTCCAGAAACCCTTCTCTTTGCTCATCCATAAGAAGCAACTCCTCATGTGTTTAAATTTTATTATGAGATTGCAGCAAATCAGTCATATCTTTAGGCTACACATCTAATTCTAGTTTCTTGCTGTTTCTACCACATCTGAAGTTCCTTCCTCCACTGAAGTTTTGACTCCCTCAAAGTCACCCGTGAGAGTAGGAGTCAACTTCCAAGCTTCTGTTCATGTTGCCATTTTGACCAACCCATGAATCAGAAATGTTCTGAAGGTACCCAGAATGTTGAATTTTTTCCAGAGCATTTTTCACTTTGCCCTGATCCATCAAAGAAGCTAGTATCTATGAATTTTATAATCTTAACAAATATATTTCTTAAGTAATAAGACTCAAAATTCAAAATTGCTCATTTGATCAATGTGCTGCCACATGGATGTTTTGTTAGCAGGCATGAAATAAGCATCAGTCTTGTACATCTTTATCAGAGTTATTTTGGGACTAAGTGCATTGTCAATGAGCTGTAATATTTTGAAAGGGTTTTCTTTCTTTCTTTTTTTTTTTAACTGAGCAGTAGGTCTCAACAGTGGACTTACAATATAAAGCCAACCATGTTGTAAACATGCATGCTATCATCCAGGCTTTGTCATTCCATGTACAGAGCATAGGCAAAGTAGACTTAGCACAATTCTTAAAGACCTTGGGATTTTCTAAATGGTAAATAGATGTCTGCTTTGGCTTAAACTCACCAGTTGCATTAACCCCTCCTAATGATCAGTCTGTCCTTTGGATCTTTGAAGCCGTGAGCTGACCTCTCCTTTCTAGCTATGAAAGTTCTAGATCACATCTTCTAATATTAGTAGGCTGTTCCATCTGCATGGAAAATCTGCTGTTCAGTTTCGCCACCTTCGTAAAGTAGCTTAGTTAAATGTTCTGAATAACTTGCTGCGGCTTCTATGTCATCACTTGCTGGTTTACTTTGTACTTTTAAGTTGTGGAGGTAACTTCTTTCCTTAAACCTCATGAATCAAACCCTGCAAGCTTCTGGTGTTCCCCTCCAGCTTCCTCACCTCTCCTGGCCTTCACAGAAGTGAAGGGAGTTAGGGTCTGCCTCTAAATTAGGCTTTGTCTTAAGGGACTGTTGTGATTGATTTGGGGCTTTCCAGGTGGTGCAGTGGGAAAGAGTCCGCCTGCCAGTGCAGGAGATGCAAGACACGGGTTCAGTCCCTGGGCCGGGAAGATCCCCTGGAGGCGGGCTTGGCAACCTACTTCGGTATTCTTGCCTAGAAAGTTCTATGGACAGCGGAGCCTAGGAGGCTACAGTCTATGGGGTTGCCAAGGGTCAGATGCGACTGAGCACGCAGGCATGTACGTGCCTGGTTTGATCTCTCCAGACCACTGAAGCCTTCCCCACATCAGCAGTGTGACTCTTGATTTCTTACCCTTTCTGTGTTCACTAGAGTAGCACTTTCAATTTTCCTTCAAGGATTTTCCTTCAACTTAGCTAACGAACTTGCTTTCAGCCTTTTTTGACTTTTGACTTGCCTTCTTCATTAAATTTATTCATTTCCTGCTTTTAATTTAAAATGAGAGGCAGGAGTCTCTCTTTACTTAGAGGCCACCCTGGGATTGCGTGTGCTTGCGGGCTCCGTCACTCAGTCATGTCAGATCTTCAGGGTCCCATGGACCATAGCCCACCAGGCTCCTCTGTCCGTGGGATTTCCCAGGCAAGAATACTGGAATGGCTTGTCATTTCCTCCTCCAGGCCATCTCTCCAATCCAGGGAACAAACCTGCATCTCCTGTGCCTCCTACATTGCAGGCAGATTCTTTACCTGCTCAGTCACTGGGGACTGTTAATTGACCAAATTTCAATATTGTTGTGTCTCCAGGAATAGGAAGGCCAGAATCAGAACACACACATTTATTAAGTTTGTAATCTCACATGGGCATGATTGATGTCATTATGAAACCATTCCAGTGGTAACATGGAAGATCTCTGATAACAGCTCACCATGAAAAATAATAACAATCATCATCATCATCATCATCATCATAAACAAATTGAAACATTGTGAGAATTACTAAAACTTGATACAAAGACACAAACTGAGCAAACAGTGTTAGAAAAATGGCACCAATAGACTTGCTCAAAAAAGGGTTGGAACAAATCTTCAATTTGTAAGAAACACGATTATCTGTGAAGTGCAATAATGTGAAACTCAATAAAACAAAATGTTTCCTTAATCCTGTTGTGAGCCTAGTTTCTATCTTTGGTTTCATTAAAATATATTGTAACAAATGATCATAGAAAATGCAGCCTTTCTCAGGTATTTTGTAATTTTTTTTAGCCCTTAAGGCAGAATTGTGACTTTCTAAAAATCTGTTTCTAGTATAATTTGTTTGTATTGGGTTGAAAAATAAAAAGAACTTTTTTTTTATAACTCTTTACTGTTAAGTGACAGGGAACTCTCCCCACTTAACAAAAATTGCATTCTTTTTTTTTCTTTTTGAGGCTATGATGAAAATATCCAAAAGATTTTCCCACCTCTTGCTATAATTCCTGTAACTCTTTTCAGCATAATTTATTTTGTTCTACTTACTTTTATTTTTTTATGCAAAGACATCTTTTATTCAGTACAGTGATATCATCACATAACAGAAACAAAATGTTGCCTAAAATATGCCAACTTTTCACAGCTTGAACAGATACATCCAAATTTAGGATGAAATCAGCAAAGCATCAGGTAGATTTTGGCTGAAGAAAATGAAACTATGAACTCAAATTAAATCTGTCCAGTAAGGAAATATACACCCAGAAAAAGAATATATGATGAGCAATTGTTTAAATGCCATTTATAAACAAAGCACAAGCAATGAAGCTCTAGCAGTGTTTTATGGTTATGTCTACTAGTGTAGCTTTTCATTAAAACATAGATGGACCTTCAACAAATGATTGTGAACACAAAAAACTGGGAATCTGGTGTGGATATATACACATATTATGAAAGCTTCTATTCTCGAATATGGTTGTGTTTTTCCATTCCTAAAAAAAAAAAATATATAGTTTCTTATTTCTTTTGGATGACTTAAAAACTGTTTTGAAGGACCGTGAGCCATGTCTTATTTATAAGAAAATCAAGAGAGAGGTAAAGGGAGAGATTCCTTTCAAAATAAAAATATTGAATATCTAACATTGCTATTTAAAAAGAACTAACAAAACAAGATTTCATGGTATTTTCTGTTGCCATTTCAATCAAGTATGTGATCTTTTCACATAATGAAAAAACAGAATAATTATTTGAATTAAAATCTTAATTGATATAATTTAAATGGTTATAATCAACTAATTAAAAAGCAACAATAAATAAACACAACCTTAATTAAATGCATATATCAAACCACTGTTTATATCTTTATTTAGAAATACAACTATTTAGTCACAAGCTCTAATTCTTAGAATTATGATTTCTAACCTGAAATGTATTCTGCCTTTGTACTATTTGAATGGCAATTTCATGTATTTTTTCCATTAAAATCTATTCACATCATTCTATCCACAGAGTATATATGCATGAAGAACAATAAAAAATCAAAAAGTTAACAAGCAGTCTGTGGCAGGAACCTAAGCATTTTCCTTTAAAGGAACATTGCTCTGGCTTCTTCAGTACAATTATTTTGAGGGTGAGTGGTTTGTTAAGTTGAATGTGAAGAGAAGGAAAAAAAAAGTCGTGGGCCATTACAACATACAGAAAGCCTAGAGTAGCAAAATAACATTGTGAGTTGAAGGTGCGCAGACTCCCCGAGGTTAGCTGCTAGCCTGTTGCACTTTCACACATTCACTAGTGCTGGAAAAGCAATGAGAAAAGGAAATCTAGCCTGAAGGTTTTTACTGCAATGATGCACTCGAGCTTCTCAAACCAAAATCCAAACAGTTTGCTAAGAGATTGACGCCAAGAAGTGTTCCCTCTTTATCCTGCTGATTAAACACCAATGTTGGAATTTATTGGAGATTTTTTTAAATATTCAGCTCAAGTCATGTAGAAAATACATGTTGCATAAGATCATATCTGACAAAACTAACGTTCATCTAGAACTGAACTTCTAGTGCAGAACAGGCTAGAATTTGAAATACAGGATATGGTATTTTGAATTGCTAAAACCATATTAGGACTTGGAGAAGACTGCTCCCTCTCTCTTTTGTATTAATAAACTATTCATTCTCCAAGTAAAAAAAGAGAAACAAGTCAGACACTTCTCCAGAATGGATTATAAATTCATAATGAATTGCTTAAGAGAAATTAGAGCATTTTAGAATATGAACCTATATGTGTCAGTTGCTAAATATGATTGAAAAGCAGACAAACTTTCACATCAGTGACAACACTGAAGATGGATGTAGGCTGATAACAGCCATGACCCAGCAAGGCACAGTTCAGCTCATTCAGTCGCTCAGTTGTTTCTGACTTTTCACGACCCCATGGACTGCAGCACACCAGGCCTCCCTGTCCATCACCAACTCCCGGAGTTTACCCAAACTCATGTCCACTGAGTCGGTGATGCCATCCAACCATCTCAGTTCAGCCTCCATTGTCCCCTTCTTCCCCCACCTTCAATCTTGCCCAGGACCAGGGTCTTTTCCAATGAGTCAGTTCTTTGCATCAGGTGGCCAAAGTATTGGAGTGTCAGCTTCAGCATCAGTCATTCCAATGAACACCCATGGCTGATCTCCTTCAGGATGGACTGGTTGAATCTCCTTGCAGTCCAAGGGACTCTCAAGAGTATTCTCCAACACCACAGTTCAAAAGCATCAATTCTTCGGTGCTCAGCTTTCTTTATAGTCCATCTCTCACATCCATACATGACTACTGGAAAAACCATAGCCTTGAATAGATGGACCTTTGTTGGCAAAGTAATATCTCTGCTTTTTAATACGCTGTCTAGGTTGGTCATAGGTTTTCTTCCAAAGAGCAAGCATCTTTTAATTTAATGGCTGCAATCATCATCTGCAGTGATTTTGGAGCCCTAAAAAATAAAGTCTCTCACTGTTTCCATTGTTTCCTCATTTGTTTGCCATGAAGTGGTGGGACCAGATGCCATGATCATGCTTTTCTGAATATTGAGTTTTAATCCAACTTTTTTACTCTCCTCTTTCATCAAGAGACTCTTTAGTTCTTCTTCACTTTCTGCCATAAGGGTGGTGTCATCTGCATATCTGAGATTATTGACATTTCTCCTGGCAATCTTGATTCCAGCTTGCACTTCATCCGGCCCAGTGTTTCTCATGATGTAGTCTGTATATAAGTTACATGAGCAGGGTGACAATATACAGCCATGACATACTCCTATCCCAGTTTGGAACAGTCTGCTGTTCCATGTCCGGTTCTAACTGTTGATTCTTGGCCTGCATACAGGTTCCTCAGGAGGCGGCAGGGTACACTGTGTATCTATCTCCTGGTTCTCTGAATAAGGGGATTTACCGCATTCACCCAAGTCTTTTATTCAACAATACCAAAAGATTCTCTGAACATCAGCTGTGTATAAGCACTTCATAGGCACAGCAAATACATCAATTAAAAAAAAAAGTGTTTCCCTTCATGAATTTTATATTCTAGTGGAAAACTTAGAAAATATGCACAGTTAGTTCCAGTTCCAACTACACAGAAATAAATCACGACAATGTAATAGTGACTAGTTGGTATTTGTACGGAGGGCTACTCTAGTAAGACTGGAGAAAATTTTCCTAAAGGAGTAAAGTTTGACCTGAGATCTAATTGGTTATAAGAATGCGTTCACTCCAATATCCAAAGGAAAGGGCCTCTTGGACACAGCAGAACCAGAAAGTTCAGAAGCCCTTGGTTTATACACACCTGTCATGTTTAAGGGACAGAAAAAAAAAAGATGGAAAGAAAGACGGAAAGGTCTAGAGTGCTAGCAGACAGGAAGATGTGCATGGATTGGATGGGATCAAGTCAGAGAGATAAGGATGGGGCAGATCATAAAAGGCCATTGCAGAGATGCGGCGTTTTGTTAAAAATATAATTGCAAGTCGTTAGAAAATCTTAAGCAAGGGCGTGGATACTACTGGCTTGGCCTTGATAAAATTATCACTCACATGTTGTTTGGAGAAAGAGTAGACTATGCATGGTGGAAGAGCTAGGTGGGAGTGAAGCAAAGATGCAATTTGGGAGGTTGAGAAATCACTTAGTCAAGAGATGCCGTGGTGTGGCCTTGGGTTATATCACTGAATATGGCGAGACACTAGCAGCTCTCTGATTTGGGATTTATATCAGAGGTAGAAATGGCCTGGCTTTCTGGAAGCTTGGATATGAGCTATAAGGGAAAAAGGAAAAATAATCCATTGTCCCTAGTGATCTGACCTGAGAAAATAGATGAGGTGTTATTTGCTAAAATAGGGAAAACAAATGAAGAAAAAAGTAAAGAATAAAGCATTTTGCTTTAGATATGGTACTCTTGGCATGCATATTCCTATTAAAGCATAATGTTGAACAAGCAGTTGGGTAAAGTGGTCAGTGTGGAGGCAAGTGGGCTTGTCTGATGGCTTAGATGGTAAAGAACCCACCTATAATGCAGGAGGCCTTGGTTCGATCCCTGGGTAGGGAAGATCTGCTGGACAAGGGAATGGCAACCCGCTCCAGAACCTTGCCTGGAGAATTCCATGGACAGAGAAGCTGGGTGGGCTACAGTTATTCCCCAAGTGTAACACATATGACAATGCCTGTTAAAGGAAGGCTGTTAGCGCGTTGTTCCTCTGATACTGCATTCCCCAAATCCCAAATTTTCTACCCTGCCTTCACCAAGACAAGTCAGCTCCGATGCTCCAGTCAGCAGGTTGAGCAGTTCTCTTCTCAACTTTCCCTGGTTACACAGTCACACACACCTTCTCTCTACATCTGTACTTTTGTTGTTGTTTAACTGCTAGTTCAGTTTAGTTCGGTTGCTCAGTCATGTCCGGCTCTTTGTGACCCCATCGACTGCAGCACACCAGGCCTCCCTGTCCATCACCAACTCCTGGAGTTTACTCAAACCCATGTCCATTGAGTCAGTGATGCCATCCAACCAACTCATCCTCTGTCGTCCCCTTCTCCTCCTGC
Organism: Muntiacus reevesi; assembly: GCF_963930625.1. Taxonomy (NCBI): domain Eukaryota; kingdom Metazoa; phylum Chordata; class Mammalia; order Artiodactyla; family Cervidae; genus Muntiacus; species Muntiacus reevesi. The sequence continues at coordinate 91,098,472 of NC_089255.1, read as the reverse complement.
CTTCAATCTTTCCCAGCATCAGAGTCTTTTCAAATGAGTTGGCTCTTCACATCAGGTGGCCAAAGTATTAGAGTTTCAGCTTCAACATCAGACCCTCCAGTGAATATTCAGAACTGATTTATTTTAGGATGGACTGGTTGGATCTCCTTAATTACATTAAATAAAACTTAGTTGCAAAGTCCTATTTAATGCTTTGTGACCTCCATGAACTGCAGTTCACCAGGCTCCTCTGACTGCGGCATTTCCCAGGCAAGAACACAGGAGCGGATTGCCATTTCCTTCTCCAGAGTATCTCTGTGACCCGGGGATCACTGTGTCTCCAGCGTCTCCTGTTTTGGCAGATGAGTTCTTTTAGCACTGAGCGACCAGGGAAGTTCTTTCTGTCTGTATGCAAGATACAGAAATATATATAGCATTACCAACTCAATAGACATGAATATGAGCAAACTCCGGGAGATAGCGGAGGTCGGAGAAGACTGGACTGCTGCATTTCGCAGTGTTGCAAAGAGTTGGATACCACTAAGAGATTTAACAATAAATCTCTGTGTGTGTGTGTGTGTGTGTGTGTGTGTGTGTGTATCTTCCAAGGATACAATATACTCCTTAAAGTAAAATTCCATTGTATACTTCCTAATTTGCTGACTCAAATAGAGGTTTAATTCAGAGTCTGTCTGTTCAAATGAATGAAATCCTGTCTGAGATCTAAAGCTGAAATTTTATTTCTTTAGCATATAATGCAAATACTTCCAAGAGGAAGCACCACCTTGACAACTTTTATGTAAGGATAGAAATGTATTTAAATGCATACGTCTAGGTTGAATAAAATCTAATTTACTTTTTAAAAGGTCCTGAATTGTGTTATGAAAATTAATACCCCATGAAAATTAAAACTTCCAAGCGTCTGAATGTTCTTCGCTTGTTTGTATTAATCTCTGTTTTAATGGGAAGACTGGTTTGTGGTTTTACTTCCTCTTGTCAGCATCAATACTCATTTTTCATGTCCTGTGTAATATGAGACATTAAAACCTGCTACTGAGATTCATATTGAATCTAGGATCACAACAGGGATCATAGCTTTTTCCTTATAATGTCCAGTCATCACTGATATTTTGTCATTTCTCAAGTATAGTGAATTATTGCCCAGATTTTTATCTTATCAGGAAATTGCTGCAAGGCACAGAGCATGCACTAGCTAGCGCTTGAAGCAGCTATTATAAAACTTGATGTATGATAAAACAAAAGACAGTATGTAAAGCTAAGTCTATTTTCTGCTTTATTTTGCCAACAACACCCTCACCTACCTCAACCATCAATACTAAAAGTCAGATGCTTCCTATTGAAATTGTACTGAATGAATTAACTTGTATAAAATATAATTCCTATGACTTAAACTAAAAGCTCCCTGTAAAATTTCAATCAAAATTTCAAGTTCTATATTTCCAGGCTTTTCTCCTTGTGTATTATTCTCAGTCTAAATTTTGAGGTAACTGTGCAAGGGCATAGTTCTAGAAAGTTCAACTAAAAATAAATAAAATAAATTTGAGGAATTCAGGAAGGATTTGGGGGAGTATCACTTGAAAGTTCCTAAATTTCACCCTTATTCATAAAAAGAGCCTTACTTCTATAGGATGGGCAGCTTTGTTTAAAACTACCATGAATACCTGAATGAAATCAGATTAATTTTTAATTTGAAGAACTAACAACATAAAGTGACAACTAAATGTAAAGACAGCACATCTTTGCTTATATGAAAAATGCTTTGCATTAGTTTTAATCTAAGGAATATCTCATTAGGACTTTAGAGACAAGGAGATGATGGCAGAAAGTATGCAAACACGTCAAAGATAAAGGTGTGTTTTAAATATTTTCACTTGGACATCAGTGGGATGGCTTCTGATTTTTCAGAAGATACAACTTCATTACATATGGCAATATATTATCCATGGTGGACACCCCAAATGAACCTGAGCCGTCTCGTTGAAACCGTTCATTCATCTTTGTCAGTTGAACAGGCTTGCCATGGCTTATCGGTTTCAAGTCCAGACTCAGCAACGAAAGTACTTTTACGAAGATAGCTTTCAAGAATGCTTTGCTTCTGAGGGTCCTAGGCACTCCTGTCCTAACGTCCTTTGAAATCTGGATTTCTTTGAAATCTTGCCTCACAGATTCTTAGCATTTATTCCTTGTCCAAGGTTGTCTGCACCTTCATCATGATGTCCACCCGTGACAAACTCTGTCTCCCTGTCTCACTCCCAGCTTCCCCTATCACACACACACACCCAGGCTTCTGGTATATAAGAAATTTCCTTATCACAAATATCTTGAATCTATCAGTGATAAGATTATGTATATATATATATATATACACACATACATATACATGTATATATATATATAAATGACATTATCAGTGGTACAATAAGCAAATTTAGAAAGACTAAGAACAATTTTCAACATGGAACTGGTTTTTTTGAGGAGTGAAACAAAATACATCCTGTCACTTTGATTTCTAATTTTTTCATTCCTTTTCCACTTCCTTTTGCGAAGTTTGCATCTTCATCTGGACCTCCCAGATGACCCAGTAGTTAAGAATCTACCTGCCAAAGAAGGAGATGCAGGAGACATAAAACTTGATCTCTGGATGGGGGAGATCCCCTGGAGGAGGAATGGCAGCCCACTCCAGTATCCTTGCCTGGAAAATCCCATGGACAGAAGAACCCATGCAGACAGTTCATGGGCTCTCAAAAGAGTCAGACATGACTGAGCAAACATGCCCTGAAGCTTAAACCATTGAAGATACAGTTCTGTAGTTCTATTGGACCACAGAAATTGATCAACAAGAGTTTCTGGTCTTTTCATCTTAAATATTTAAATTATTTAAAGGCCAATAGTATTTGTCAAGACTAATAATGATAAAATCAATTTACATGCTAATATGTGAGGCTAACACCAAAATGATGGATTCCATTTGAAACTTGTCCCTGCTTCCCTTCCCTTTTCCATCATCTTCATAATCATTATCATTATCATCACCAACATCTTCTTTTAGAAATGGACAGACAGATGCATTTTCTAGCACTTTTTGGTAGTAAATTACTTTGTTTCTCCACAAATGTAGGGATAGCATCTCTTCTAGTTCCTCATCTTTATTCTTATAAAACTAGTCACTACATCCTTCATGAATTAGCATGTAAAGTCTAACTCTTTGAAATTATCAAAAGACTCACCCAACTGAATAATTTGTCATTCTCATCTGTTACTGTAGTAACCGGTGGTCCCTTTTGAATTAGAGAAAATAGTTTATAATAGCAATTAATGCTTAAAACTAGCTATTCCTAGAAATAATAACCCTTAGCTATTGTAACCTGGTGGGTCCTGGGAGTGTTAATTAATAGCTAGTCATTAACTGCCCTGCAGTTCCCCAACAAAGAATTTCATGCTTCTTTTCCTGAGTTGTTTTGCATATAAATATCACTTGTCTTAAGAAACACTACTTGAAAACATTGTTGTGTGTATGGTGGTGGGGGGCGATATTTCTTTAAGAAACTCTGAGGTGAGACCTTATACATTTAAACCATGCATGTAAATAGAAGTAAACAGATTTGCAGAATCAAGATAAAAGATGCCCTAGAAGTGAACCGGTTGTTTTGCTCTTGTATAGCCTGGTGCAGCTGCCTCGCTGACCTTTCCTTCTCTGATCTATAGTTGTTTTGTGAAAAGGTCAAACCTTGCCCCAATATAAACCAATTATACACTGCAGAAAGCATAAGGTAAGGATTGACAATTGTGTTGGTTACTTTTGTATGCCAACTTGACTGGGTTAAGGGGTGTCCTGTTAGCTGGTAAAACATTATTGCTGGGGCATCTGGGAGGGCATTTCTCAAGGAGGTTGGCATTGGATTCAGTAGGCTGAGTAAAGCAATTCACCCTCAGGAAGCCGATGGGCATCACTCAGTCCTCTGGGAGCCTGAAGGATGAAATTCCTCCTCGTTTTTGAACTGAGACCTCCAGTGTTTTGCCTGCAAACCTTGAAGCTCTTGATTCTCATGCCTTTGGACCCTGGGGTTTGCCAGCAGCAGCTGCTTGGTTCTCAGGACTTTGACCTTGGGCTGAGACTTAGGCCATAGGCTGCCCGGTCTCTCCAGCCTTCAGTCTTGGGGTGGAAATTTATCAGAGGCTTTTTTCTGGTTCTCAAGCTTGCAGACAGCAGATCACAAGACTCTGGAGCCCCCATAGCCTTATGATCCAATTCCTACCATAAATCTCCTTGTGTACACACACACACATGCATATCTTATTCATTCCGTTTCTCTGGCATATCCAGACGAAAAGGACAATCTGAGAAAAACAGATCCATCTCCATGCGGCACAGTTCAAATAGAGTCCTCAGTACTTAATATAATTGGAACCTTCTTCCTTTTGAATATTGTCTCTACTGGGAAAATGTAACATCAATTGGCAGACTTGGAGGGAGTGTAATTTGAACACAGTACACGTAAAATTGAGAACTGAACTTTGCAGAGCCTCTACAGAAGGCCAAGATGTGTGCTTATTGATGTCTCACATACAGTTTCATGCTGACTCCAATACTTTACCCTCCTTACGCAAAGAGCCAACCCATTAGAAAAGACCCAGATACTAGACTGAGGGCATGAGGGGATGGGAGCAACATAGGATGAGACGGTTGGATGGCATCATGGACTCAATGGACATGAGTCTGAACAAACTCTGGGAGATAGGGAAGGGCAGGGAAGCCTGCCATGTTGTAGTCCCTGAGGTTGCAAAGAGTTGTACATGACCTAGCTACTGAATAACAATCTCTTTTTAAAATGTCTGTTTTTAGGGTGAATTAGAGAATAGCCTTTTGGAAATGGGGAGAGGGGAGGAGAGGGTAAGATGCATGGGAAGAGTAACATGGAAACTTATATTACCACGTGTGAAATAGATAACCAGAGGGAATTCGCTGCATGGCTCAGAAAAATCAAACAGGGTCTCTGTACCAACCTAGAGGGGTGGGATGGGGAGCGAGGTGGGAGGGAGCTTCAAAAGGGAGAGGACACATGTGTACCTATGGCTGATTCATGTTGAGGTTTGACAGAAAACTGCAAGATTCTGTAAAGCAATTATCCTTCAATAAAGCCAGTGGAGGTGATAGAATTCCAGTTGAGCTATCTCAAATCCTAAAAGATGATGCTGTGAAAGTGCTGCACTCAATATGCCAGCAAGTTTGGAAAACTCAGCAGTGGCCACAGGACTGGAAAAGGTCAGTTTTCATTCCAATCTCAAAGAAGGCCAATCCCAAAGAATGCTCAAACTACAGCACAATTGCACTCATCTTACACGCTAGTAAAAAGTAGTGTTCAAAATTCTCCAAGCCAGGCTTCAGCAATACATGAACTGTGAACTTCCAGATGTTCAACATGGTTTTAGAAAAGTCATAGGAACCAGAGATTAAACTGCCAACATCTGCTAAATCATTGCAAAAGCAAGAGATTTCCAGAAAAACATCTATTTCTGCTTTACTGACTATGCCCCAAAATCTTTGACTGTGTGGATCACAATAAACTGTGGGAAATTCTGAAAGAGATGGGAATATCAGACCACCAGACCTGCCCCTTGAGAAACCTGTATGCAGGTCAGGAAGCAACAGCTAGAACTGAACATGGAACAACAGACTGGTTCCAAATAGGAAAAAAATGTTTGTCAAGGATGTATACTGTCACCCTGCTTATTTGACATATATGCAGAATACATCTTGAGAAATGCTGGGTTGGAGGAAGCAAAAGATAAAATCAAGAATCCTGGGAGAAATATCAATAACCTCAGATATGCAGATGACACCACCCTTATGGCAAAAAGTGAGGAGGAACTAAAAAACCTCTTGATGAAAGTGAAAGAGGAGAGTGAAAAAGTTGGCTTAAAGCTCAACATTCAGAAAACTAAGATCATGGTATATGGTCCCATCACTTCATGGCAAATAGATGGGGAAACAGTGGAAACAGTGGCTGACTTTGTTTTTCTGGGCTCCAAAATCACTGCAGATGATGACTGCAGCCATGAAATTAAAAGATGCTTACTCCTTGGAAGGAAAATTATGACTAACCTAGACAGCATATTAAAAAGTAGAGAGATTACATTGCCAATAAAGGTCCATCTAGTCAAGGCTATGTTTTTTCCAGTGATCATGTATGGATGTAAGAGTTGGACTATAAAGAAAGCTGAGTGCAGAACAATTGATGCTTTTGAACTGCAGTGTTGGAGAAGACTCTTGAGAGTCCCTTTGACTGTGAGGAGGTCCAACCTGTCCATCCTAAAGGAAATATGTCCTGGGTGTTCATTGGAAAGACTGATGTTGAAGCTGAGACTCCAGTACTTTGGCCACCTGATGTGAAGAGCTGACTCATTTGAAAAGACCCTGACGGTGGCAAAGTTTGAGGGCAGGTGGAGAAGGGTATGATGGAGGATAAGATGGTTAGATGATATCACTGACACAATGGACATGGGTTTGGGTTGATTCTGGGAGTTGGTAATGGACAGGGAGGCCTGGCATGCTGCAGTTCATGGGGTCGCAAAGAGTCGGACATGACTGAGTGACTGAACTGAACTGAATAAAATATCTGTTTTTAGGTTGAATTCCAAGCAAAGGATTGTTCTGAAAAGCACCCCATTTTCACTTTACCAAAAATGAACAAAAGGATAAAAAAGCAAGAAAAATTGGGGAAAGTGTTAAAGCTTTTTATTTAGCTGCACTCAGGAGAGAATACAGACAATGCTCATGAAATTATAACAACATTTCTCATTACTAACGATATACATATACATATACATACATATATATATATATATATATATATATATATATATCTCATCAGGGGGAAGCATTTTATTTAAAACGTGCATTCCTTGGCAGCAATTCTGAAGTTTCTGTTTTAGGGGTCTAAGGTAAGGGCCTGAAACACTATTTCTTTTTAGTTTTCTGAAAGATTCTGAAGTCCATCCATTCATAACTGACAGAGCAGAAAGTGGACAGAGAATCGAAGCTCTGTATTTTGCATAATTGTAATCAGTATTGACATAGATGATATGAGTTTTTAACAAGTGCAGAAGAAAGTGACAATATATTTCCCAATAAAATAGGGATATAAATCCAAAAACATGGCATTGAATGCTAGGACACCAAAAAAGGTAACACAGGCATGAAGAGAACAAGAGAGACAGAGAAAGACCAAAAGTTCAGCCTGTACCTGTGAGAGCTTTATGGCTTATCTTGGATATAGTTCCCAGTCTGTCAATCAAATCCTAATGTAGGTGTTGCTGTGAAGGTTATTTTGTAGATGTAATTAATGTTCATAATCCGTTGACTTTAAGTGAAGGAAATTTAGCCTAATAATCTGGGTGGACATGATTCAATCAATTGAAAGTCTTTATGAGCAGAAATGAGGTTTCCCAGAAGAAATTATGTCTGCAAACTGCAGCTTCAATCTGCCCTTCCATTAAGCCTGCTCTGCTGACTTTGAGCTTGTCTAGCCAGACCCCATTTTGCATAAATACCTTGCCCTAAATTTCTCAGTATATAAGCTCCTATTGGTTCTCTGGATGAACCCTGACTGTGGAACTACTGTAAGACTATTTGTTTACAAAAGGCTCATTATAAAGAAATCCATTTCTGTCAGGACCCCACCCAGTAGAAAGGCCCCAGAGAGCCTCATTCACATGGTAGTCGAGGTCATTCTCCAAGGGGTGACTTTCTCATAGAATACCATGTGATGAATGAAGACACCAGAGTTGTGCAAATCTATGGTTATTGCTCAGCCCTCCTTAAACTTGTTTTGCATAATAGTCTATAGACAATAGAATGAAATACTCCTTACCTGAAAGGAAAACTACAGTTATTCTCAACTGATCACCTCCTTTTCTTAGTGATGTTTCAAATAAAATATTGATTTTAAATAAAATAATAAATGGAAATAAGATATATTTTATTACCAAATCAATCAGGCACTAATTCTCAGAGAAGACTAGTATTTTGTCAAGGGTAACTTTCCTCCGGGAGTTGGTGATGGACAGGGAGGCCTGGCGTGCTGGGGTCACAAAGAGTCAGACACGGCTAAGCGACTGAACTGAACTGAACTTTGCTTTGCTTTGTACCACAAGTTACTGGAAGTTGCTAAGTGCTCAGTGTAACCCTCACTTGCTCTGTGGAGCTTTCTCTGCGTGTCACAGGTCAGCACGAAAATTGTTTTTACTCTTCTCTTAGGCTTTCCATGGCCTTCCCAGGTGCACCAGTGGTAAAGAACCCGCATGCCAATGCAAGAGGCATAAGCGACACGGTTCCTTCCCTGGGTCGGGAGGATTCCCTGGAGGATTAGAGGCTACGGTCCATAGAGCCACAAAGAGCTGGACGCGACGGACGCGACTCAGCGCACAGGCACACAAGTCTTTCCATTTCCCAAACATCCTTTTGATATTCCATTTTGTGTTCCATCTTTGGCACTTAGTAGATGATTTGTGTGTTTTGATTTTCTTGTGATTTTCACACGCTTTTTTCTAATATTTCTCATGTCTGTGCGTCACGTGCTGTATTCTGTCATATCCCAGTTTTCTAGCCCATGACCAACTTACTGGTTTTAAATAACCCTTTTTTAATGAAATTATAGCTACACAAGAAGACTTAATGACATCAACAAATGCATCATGCAGAATGTGTAAAATAATCTGTTTAAGTTTATCACAGAATATCTAAGCATACAAAGGGTTTTAATAATTATTGCAGCACCGTCAAAATCCTATGATAGTAACTCAAACTTTTATAATTCCTTTTTTGTTCCATTTCTAGCAATAGAGATTTGGGGAGATCTTTTTCTTACTGGCTGGTTTTTATTAAACGTTTTCCTTCAGGATATTTTTTCTTAGACACAAAACAATCCTCTAACATGAAGCGAGACAGAGACTCTAATCAGATGGTTCTCTAAATCCATGGTGAACCTCTTTTTATAGACGTCTCATCACTCAAGAGCTGTGTTTGAAGACTGCAGTCTCTTGTATTGTTCGTGCACTAGCTTACCTTGTCATCAGGATGTTTCCCTCTTGTAACACAAACCTGATAATGAGTTGCACTTCTACTAATGAGTGTACGAAGCTAAACTTATTTTAACACCTGCCGAAGAAATTCGCTAGTAATGATAAAGCTGTGAAGGAAAATGAACTTACCAAGTCTGATCCATTCTGTTTATTTATTACATAGGCTAAAGGCAGTGGTGCATTGGAGCCAGTTTGCACCAGCCAAGACAGAAGCCATGGTTCGCATTTCTTTCTGTTTTGGTATTTGCATTCTAGTTTGAATTGGCATGCTGAGAACATTCATATGATAGAAATCATCAAATGCTCCAAATTTAGGTTTTTCTTCTCCCCCTTCTACCAAACTGGTTGTTTAAAAACTTACCAGCGCAATATTACTAACAAAAACAGATTTTTATAATGAGGAAAAATAAATAAAGGCTGTGCTCATTCTTGGCTTTCTTTTTTTTTTATAATTCTATTCATTTATTTATTTTTGGGTGTGCTGGGTCTTTGTTGCTGCACATGGGCTGTCTCTATCGGGACGAGCGAGGGCTGCTCATGCTTGCGGTACCCAGGCTTCTCACTGTCTACCTGTGTACACAATGGTGTACCCGGGAGCTGCAGCCCCTGAAGCCTGTGTGTCTGGGGGCTTCAGGAGTTGCAGCTCCTGGGCTCTCGAGTGCAGGTTCTGCAGTTGAGGCACATGGGCTTAGATGCTCTGTGGCCTGTGGGATCTTCCCAGATCAGGGCTCGAACCTGTGTCCCCTGCCTCAGCAGGTGGATTCTTATCCACTGGACACCAAAGAAGTCCAGTTCTTTGTTTTCTAAAATTCATCTATCTGTGCTACTCCAGATGGTTTATTAATAAAAATAAACAAGGTCTTTTCAAGCCATTTGCATTAAAACTTTCACAAAATATTACGGTGAGCAGCAGGCAGCAGAGAGGGGTGACAAAGAGTGTGACCTTTAAGGTCTGAGTGACCCAGGCATTTGCTATTCCTGTGACATCTTATAATAAGTGCTATTGAAGAGTTTTCTCGTCTTTGAAATGAGTAGAGCACCTATGTTAGCATGCCACTGTGGAAATCAAGTAAACTGGTGAGTTTCTGATCCCATTGCAGGCATTCACTACTTCACAGCTCCTGTCTTCCATTTCCTTGCATTCCTTCCTCCCAATAACACATATTTCACCTACAGTGACTTGACTCTAGAATAAATTAACCAGCCTCCTCATGACAATTATTTTTTTATTTGCCTAGTTTTCCATTTATTTTTGAAACAAGCTGAATTCAGGTATAAGTGATGTTCAGCACACTGCCAGATGTAACCTCTAGAATTCAGCGCATTTGATAGACATACACAATCACAGACTCCAGTCACAATCATAATACGGAACACTTTTATCACCCCCAAAAGTTTCCTTGAGCACATTGCACTTAATTCTTCTCTCCGCCTTCAGTCTCCAGGCAATCACGGGTTTACTTTCCACCGCTATAAAAAGTTTCCAGTTTTAAAATGTCATATAAAGGGAATTGTATGGCCTGGACTCCTGTGTGTGACTTCTTTCACGTGGTGCAATATTTTTAATATCCATCAGTGTATGAGACTTTCAGTTGTTCCATTTTCTCTCTAACACTTGACATTATAAATACGTTTAATTTTAGCCACTCTAATGGGTATATAGTAATGTTTCTTTACAGTTTAAAAGCTCTTTTTCCTATAACTAATAATGTTGAGCATTTTTGTGTGATGGTTTTTCTTGATCTCTCTAGAGAATAATATTTTATTTTTTTATTTCTCTGCTTTATTTTCTTTTTATAATCTTTACATTTATCCTTCCACTTAATGCTAAATTTTCTTTGTTTTTCTAGTTTCGTTTAAAGATAGCTTTAATAACTGAATTCAGAACTATCTTTTCTAACATATTTTCTATATATGTGTGTATTCTGTACTTTGGATAATACATAGCCTTTTGTAGATGTCAGTGACTTAAAAGATGGTTAGTAGTGTCATTTAGATCTTATTTATCTTCATTACTGATATTGTTTTGACTAATTTTAATTTTTTTTAGGAAAGACTGATAAAGGTATACTTTTTCCTGATTGAAAGATGACTCTTCTAATTCTGTTTGGCTTACTGCCTATGTAGCATTTTTTTTTCATGATGTTTCGATCTCTTTTGGTTTTATATTTAAAGCTTGTCTCTTTTAGACTACATAGGTTTGGCTCTTGCTTTTGTAAATAATCTAAAAATCACTGCATTTTGAGTGATGTCAAAAGTTTAGCTGAGCTTGAGCTATTCCATGGTTGTTGTTGTTCAGTTTCTAAGTCATATCCGACTCTCCGACCCCATGGGCTGAAGCACTCCAGGCTTCCCTGTCCTTCATGGGCTCCTGGAGTTTGTTCAAATTCATGTCCATTGAGTTTATGATGTTATCCAATCATCTCATCGTTTCTTTCCCCCTTCTCCTCCTGCCCTCACTCTCTCCCAGCATCAAGATCTTTTCCAGTGAATCGGCTCTTGGCACCAGGTGGTTTAAGTATTGGAGCTTCAGCTTCTGCATCAGGTCTTTCAACAAATATTCAGGGTTGACTTCCTTTAAGATTGACTGGTTTCATCTCCTTGCAGTCCAAGGGACTCTCAAGAGTCTTCTCCAACACCACAATTTGAAGGCATCAATTCTCTGGAGCATGGTCTCCTTTATGGTCCTGCTCTCACGTCTGGACATGACTACTGTGTTGCATCTTAAACTGGTATCAGCCCCTATGCAAGCGCGTGTGCTAGATAACAGCCATGGGGCCACAAGCAAATGTGCGTTCCTGCTGGGACTGCCCCTGCAGCCCTCATGATGAGCGGTCTCTCCTGCCTGCCAGCTCCTGCAAGCCTATGTGCCCCTTAGATAAGACCCTTGGCAGGCTGACCCAAACCCCTACTCTTTTGGATTACATTGACCAATCCAGTTCTGGCCTAGGAACCTGAAACCAGTCCACCCATGGGCCCTAATAAGGTATGTGCTCAGTCCTGCCTCTTTCTCTTGAGTACTCGAGACACATAATACTGTGCGTCCTCCAGAACCTCTGAGTGAAAAATCTTCTCTATTTCAATGTCTGTTCTCTGTTGTTGAATTTCTTCTCTTCTGGCACCATGAGCTCCACTTAACAAATATTAATTTAACAAGTCAAAACATGTGTGTAGCCTATATACATTTACTAAAAATATTGTTTGATACACCATTTGACTTTTTTCCACTATTTCTTTTTTTGTTGTTGTTGTTTGTTCCTTTTTTCCTGTGTTTCTGTTAATCAGATATTTCTTTAGTACTGTTTTATTTCTTCTTTCTGCAGCCTAGCTATATTTCTTTGCATTATTTTTAAAAATTAGCCTGTAAGTATAACTTTTAGGATCCAGAAGTTAAAATATGTATCAACTTATCCCAGTCTACTTAGAGTTAATTCTGACTTACTTTTAGGGTAACAGAGAAATCTTAGTGTCGCATGTTTCCATTTCCTGCTCCACTCTGTTCTGTGTCACTGTGATCATATGTATGCTATTAATTTCTCCACAGTACCTTACAATTTTGCTCTCAACAGATAATGTTCTCTAAAGGAAACTAAGAAAAGAAATGGTAAACATTTGACTAGCAAAATGCTATGTTTATCCACATATTTACCATTTCCAGTGCTCATCGCTGCCTCCTGAAATTCAAGCTGCCTTCTGGTGTCACCCTCCACTTTTAGTATTGCTTGTAAAGCCTATCTGCTGCCTCCAGATATTCTCAGCTTTTGTTTACAGGAAACTTTCCATATATAGGATTCTCAGTTAACACTTCCTTCTTCACGATTTGAGTGTATTTGTAATATTGTGACCTTCATAGCCTTCCTGCTATTTTAACGTATCTCTGGCTTCTGTCACCTTTTAGGCAGAGTCTCATTCTTCTGAACTGTTCATTTTATAATTTAATCCAGTTCGTATTATCTGTGGGGCATTTTGAACAATCAGTTTACTCTGTCATCATTACCAAACCTCAGCTACCTTAATCTCAAATAATTCCATATTTTCTGCTAAGGAACAGATGATACCTCAAATGTAAGAATGTATAGAATCTGAGGAAACTCAGTACTGTGAACTTGGTTTGAATCTTAAATTTGAACAGATAGCACCTTGAGAAAATGCAGTACTATGAACTTGGTTCAAAAAATAGTCTGCTTCACAATACCTATTTTTAAGCCTATACAAAGACTTAAGACCATGATAACATGCTCTGCTGCTTTTAATTTCTTTTTGAAGTCAAAAATATATTTATTTTATATGTGCTTTTCAAACAAAGCATATATTTCACTGAAGAGGGCAGGGAAGTAAGGGTGGTGAATGATGCTTTAGGCAGAGAGAGAAGTCTATATTGGACAATATTTTTTGAGGATATTTTAAACCACTCTTTCCTATAGAACTAGAATGTTCTTGTTATGTTTAAACTTCAAAGGTCAACACTGAATTGATAGGTAAACCTTGCATTTACCTCTTTAGAAAATTGAAGCGCATGCCTATTGACAAAATGGCATTTTATGAGTTCAGTGAGGGGATGAGTAAAATGAAGTTTGAATGAAGGAGACAGTGCAAATGAGCAAAGACGATCTGTTCCATAAAAGCTTCAAAATGGTCAGATAACAGGCCTGACACAGGTGCACCCAACAAAACCTGAGAGTGGCCGGGGGCTGGTGCCTTGAAGTCCCTGCAGTCTTGAGGGATGGGGGTGGGTAGATGACGGTGTTACCTCAGAGAAACGAACGCTGGGGAAAAACAAAGCCTAAAGGTGAACAGTTTAAACAGCAGCAAAAGAAGGCGAGCGTCCTTGTTGCCTCAAAATGAGTCAGGTTGCCCAACTCTGTTCTTGACTTCTCCCTTGTTGTTAAACATCTCACTGAACTTGTGAGATTCCAACCACGTGTTAACTAAATATCTACAGACAAGCCACATGGAGAAGCCCTGATTCTCCACTGCCTCTCCCCCTCCCCTCCCTCTCTCTCTCCCCCTCCCACGACGCTGCCTCCTCCTCCTCCTCCTTCTTCCTTGTGAACTAAGACATTAGGGAGCATCTTAAAAATCTGATCTGTCATTCAAAATGTTTTCCTCTCCAACTTTTATGTTTTGGAAAAAAAGCAAAACACTGTGTTATCATCTATATAATCTGAACTGTGAATCAAAGCATTTCTGTTTTGATACTTACACTATGGTATCTGATTCATAGTTAACATAGGGTTCAATAGATGAATTCATATACCCTTCCTCCAGCTGGGTGCCTTGCTGGGGCTCTATCACTGTGACTTTTCTTTCTTTCTTTTTTTTTTTTTTTTTACTATTTTTTTTAAATTTTTAATTTTACACTATTGTGTTGGTTTCTGCCACACATCAAGGCAAACTAGCCATAATTATACATACATGCCCTCGCTCCAGGATCTCCCTCCCCTCCCCCGTCCCACCCCTCCAGGCCATCACAGAGCCCCTGACCGCGCACCCTGGGCTACATTCTCACCAGCTGTCCATCTGACACCTGAGAGCGTGTATATGCTGATGCTACTTTGCCCATCCGTCCCACTCTCTCCCTCTCCCACGGTGTCCACAACTAAATATGTTCCTCGATATCAGTTTTCTAGATTCCATATATGTATATACCATATATATGTGTTAGGACATGATACCTCTCTTTCTCTTTCTGACTTACTTCACTCCGTATAACAGGCTCTAGATTCATCCCAGTGTGGCTACGCTATTGGGGCATCAGAAGGCCAGAGTGAATTCAGAAGACAACCAGCTGTTCAGTGGCCTCAGAGTCAAGAAGACAACCTGCATGAACAGGACTTGTGAGTATAGATCCTGCAAAGCAGCACCTTGTCAGGAGATATTTATAAGGGGATTTGAGAAAAGAAGTGAACATCCTAGGAACACTAAGTGCCGTATTTCTCATTGTTAGAGAAAGGATGTGGAAATACACAAAGACAGAAACTTCATAGTGCCAGATTGGATTGAGAGGTACAAATAAGCTCAGCTTTTAATAGATTATAGAGAAACAGGTAGATATGTATGTATGTATTTGTGGAAACATCTGTTCATGTGTATGATGGGTCACTGGGTAAAGAATCAACCTGCAATGTAAGAGACACAGGAGACGTGGGTTCGATTCTTAGGTCAGGAAGATCCCCTGGAGGAGGACATGGCAACCCACTCCAATATTCTTGCCTGGAGAATCCCCATGGGCAGAGGAGCCTGGCGGGCTACAATCCAAAGGGTCACAAAGAGTCAGACACGACTGCACAGGTAGGTGAGCACACACACACACGTGTGTGTGTGTGTGTGTGTGTGTTCATGCTATGCCTACCTATATATCTCAGCTCTGGCCATTGTGAGAGGTTTAGTGGCTCAGTCGTGTCTGACTCTTTGAGACCCCATGGACTGTAGCCCACCAGGCTCCCCTGTCCATAGGATTTTCCCAGCAAGGATACTGGAGTGGGTTGCCATTTCCTTCCCCAGGTCATTCTGAGAATGTAGATTAAAAAAAAAAACCTAGATCTTATTATTTGAATACTATTTTCCACTAAAAGTAATTAGAGTTCCAATGGTTGATTGCAGGGCTAGGATAGAAAAAGTTTAAGATGAACTTAAAACATCTTTTGATAAGAGAGTACTCAAAGAATTATGAGATCTCAAAATAATAAAGATGATATCTTGAACTAACTCCCTCAGCCCAATATGGGGCCATTTGAACATCAAAATAAATACTGATAGTAATAAATTACTGATATAGTCCATTCTTATATAACTGAATTAGTAATATATGGAGAAGAAAGGAATTCTGGCTTAAGTAGAGTGCTAACTAATAAAAGGCATGAGGACATCAGAATATCATTATTTCACAACTGTTACAGTAACAATTTATTCAAGTAAGAATCATCAATGAATACTAAATCCAGTGGAAGAAATATCAAAGGAGAATGGATTATCTCCATAATCTCAAAATATCTCTGCACAAAAGCCCAGAGTCCACTGTTTTGATGACGTTTCTGGGGGTCTGATTGTCTAGGACATGTTGCCAAGTTGACGTATTTCCTTCAAGGTGAAAAACAAGTTCCTTCATCTTGCACAGAAAACCACTAAAAAACACTTTCATTTCTGGCAATTTGGAGGGGGGTGGGCGGCATTTGGAGGCAACATATGCCCTTCACTTTTAACATACAGAAAATGTTTTAAATCATTGTTATTAATAACTTGCTTCCTTGTTTATTTATTCAGCTTTAGGGAATGCCCAGTAAGTAGGTGTTTGGTTCTATTGTTAAATATTAGGTTAGCAGTAAATTTCCTTCTTCAATGTGGTATCTTCATCCTTGTGTATTGCTTCCCACATCTGGGTCCCTCTAGTCTATTCTATCAGAGGGTAAACCTCCAGCCTTGTATTGAATTTGAGTAGGAAACAGACACTCGCCCACACCAACAGGAATTCTGTAGAGTTGCTGCTTCTGCTGCCAAGCCGCTTCAGTCGTGTCCGACTCTGTGCGACCCCCTAGACGGCAGCCCACCAGGTTCCCCCGTCCCTGGGATTCTCCAGGCAAGAACACTGGAGTGGGTTGCCATCTCCTTCTCCATCTGTAAAGTTAACTGCTTAAAATTGTTAATCTGTAGTAGATGTTTTTGTTGTTTAGTCACTAAGTCATCTCCAACTCTGCAATCCCATGGACTCCAGCATGCCAGGCTTCCCTGTCCTTGACCATCTCCTGCAGTTTGCTCAGATTCATGTCCATTGAGCTGGTGATGCTATCTAACCATCTCATCTCCTGCCACCCCCTTCTCCTTTTGCCTTCAAACTTTCCCAACATCAGGGTCTTTTAGTAGATAGACTATAGTAGAGTCTATAGCAGTTAGACTAACATAGTAAGCCCCAAACACATAATTTCAGTGATTATTGAATCATGATCAATCTTATTTCAACAGTTTGGTGCATTTCCGTTCCTCCATCACATAATGTAGAAGCAAATCTCAGACATGATTGAATTTTTAAAAATATTTTGATATGACGCCTGAAAGATAAAGACTCTGTGTTAACAGAATCAAACTAGCATTGTCATGACTGTGCAGGGACGAGTTAGCCCATCAAGACAGTTGAGAACCACTGGTGTGTAGTGGCCATAACCTGAGACCTAGGGGACTCACTGTCACCATGCTGGCTATTATTTCTAGGTCATTACAGCGTGCAGAGTGGTTGTTGCTCAGTCACTAAGATGTGTCCAAAGCTTTGTGACCCCTTGGACTGCAGTACGCCAGGCCTCCCTGTCCTTCACTATCTCCCAGAATTTGCTCAAACTCAGGAAGCAACTGTTATTGTTTTCTAAAAGTTAAACACAACACGATTTCTTATCAATTTCCCCCATTCATATTCAGAACTATAGGATTGTTACTCTGTTTCATCAAACTTACATCTTAAATGCTTTTCTCCTACTCTGAAAGTCTGGGTCACAAGTGACACCATCAAAGTTGTTCTTATGGTTTATTACAGAATCAATAATAATATGAAAATAATTTGATTAGTAATAGAGTTTCACAATGCTTTGGGTTTACTTTTTTAACTAAGTGTGTATTCTATTAGCAATGTCCTGTCAAAGGACTGTTTGAAATGTCACTTAAAATAATTCCTTTCTGTGGTTCTTACCCACTTGAAACACACAGAATCATTTATTTATTCTTTTTATCTTTAGTATTTATATTAAATTTGTTTTGTTTTATAATTACCTACATGAAGGCAAAGTCACATCTGCAAAGCAAAGTAAAATTAGAGAAGTTTAGCTTCTCTCCTTCTCTATGTGTCTTTTCCAATGTTTCCTGCCCCTCTCTACAGATCACCTCTGTCTCTTCACACCTTCTCTCGCTCTCTTCCTCTCTCTTTCCCTCTCCCTCTCTCAGTACTGATCCTTCCTTTAATTTTTTAAACAATTCCTCTCTCCTTTTCAGTCTCACTTCTTTCAAAAGTCCTTAATTCCTTTGATGTCTGGATTAACTGGGTGACTTAATAACATATCTCCCACAAACAGTTTAGAGTCTTTCTTCCTTAGATATTTAGTCAGTTACCTTTCACTTCAAGCTTCCTTTGTTTATTTTTTAATATCTCTTCTGTTCCTCTTCTTTGCCCTCGTTTTATTATGTTTAAGAATCCCTTTATAATTATAATTTTGATATAATTTGGAGATTGTATGCATCCAGTTTATCATTTTATATAGAAGCTAGTTTGATGAAATGAATATTTGTACTTAAGGAACATTTTATGAGAAGATCAAGCATAATTTAAAGGGGTTTTTTCATGATTTTATCATGAAACTCTAACTTATGATTACATGTATCTTCCTTCTGATTTAGGACCCTAACAGCATCCTAAACAGCATCGATGCCTAACAGCATCGAGTGAAATTCCCTGCACTATACACTAGGTTCTCATTAGTCACTTATTGTATGCATAGTATCAGCTTGCATTCATTCTTTAACTCGACAAATATTTGTGAACATCTTCGAGGCAGAGGTACAGTTCATCTTAACATGAGGCAATTGCTCTGACTGAATTAGAGATTTATATGAGACTTATAGGGAACTGAGGATGACAACGCAGACAGAACAATACTAAGCTCGAAAGCTGCTGAATTCTTCCTTCCTTAAGTGTCAGTTTTCTTGTTTTATCTACAAAGATATTGTGTATTTAAGACCCATATCTGTACTTGCAATACTCTTAATTCAATGCTTTTTTCCCCTTCAGTGTCTCATCATTTTATATTTGTTTAGGGTTTGTTTTTTTTTTTTTTTCACTTCTCTGCCTCACATACCTCTTCTTTTCCAAATTCAAGTAAATGTGATGTATGTATCCAGCTGTACAAAGTAAGCACAGTTATTCTAATACTAGACGTCACTATAAGCCATGTCTTCATAATTTTTTATTCCTACTCTCGATATAGCTCCCTCCAATATGGACGGTAATTTAGCATCTGGCTATTTGATTGTGAATAACTCCAACGGTCATTTCACTTTCACTTCTACAATGACCTGCCTCGGGTAGACATTCACCAGCGGCTACGACTATTCATCAGGCATCCGAAGACAGTTCTCTGCTTGGAAGCATGGTTTGTACTAGTTACAGAAACATCACTGAGTAGTGATGTTAGCTTCAGTGGAAGGTACTTCACTCCACTGGAGGTGATGGAGAAGGTCAAAGTCAAATATGGTTTTATGCTTTTGGGCACACTATTACATTATGTTTTGCTTTCTTTGAAACAGGAATATTTTATATTAATAGGTAAACTGGTGGAAGCACTGTGAATCTACAATTCACTGATTAGTCATTACTACTTTAGCAGCCTCCAATGAGAAATTCCTGCCAGCTTCATCATCATTCCTTACCAACAAAACACAAAGATTCAAAGGAGATGAAAAACAGACACACCTTACAAGTCCCCTGTGGATATTTGGATACAAACAAAAGAAACAAATAATAGCAGCATTGAGTATTTTTTGTTCACTCTGTTGTTCTTCACTCAGCAGAACTCTTCTTGGAGGAATTTATACCTATCATTGTGCAGTAAGATTTCCTTTGGAGGAAACCACGTGTCTAGGCCTTTTATTTAATTATTAGGACTGGTCAATATGTATATTTCTTTTTGAGAGGAGTGAGGAGCATGCCACATGGCAAACAGAATTCCTGGTTAGTTTCCCAACCAGGACTCGAACCCTTGTTCCCTGCAGTGGAAGTGCAGTCTTAACCTCTGGACCGCCAGGGAAGTCTGTGGTGAATATGTTTAAATATGTGTTGCTGGTGATGGGAGGGACACTCTAGAGGGAGGACATATGTGTATACATACAGCTGATTCACACTGTTGTACAGCAGAAATTAACACAACATTGTCAAGCTGTTATATTCCAATTAATTTTTTTAAAATCATACCCTACTTTGGCCACCTGATGCAAATACCTGAGTTATTGGAAAAGACCCTGATGCTGGGAAAGATTGAAGGTGGGAGGAGAAGGGGACAACAGAGGATGAGATGGTTGAATGGCATCTCTGACTCAATGGCCATGAGTTTGAGTAAACTCCAGGAGTTGGTGATGGACAGGGAGGCTTGGCGTGCTGCAGTTCATGGGGTCACAAAGAGTCGGACACGACTGAGTGACTGAACTGAACCCTACCTAGAGACTATCATACAGAAAGAAAAAAATGAATAGTGTGCATTAACAGATACCTATGGAATCAAGAAACATGGTATAGATGATCTTCTTTGCAAAGCAGAAATAGAGACAAAGATGTTGAGAACAAACCTGTGGCTACCAAGAGGGGAGAGAGGGGTTGGGGGGACTGGGAGTCTGAGGCTGACACCTATAGAGAATAGATAGTATGTGTAAAATA
This sequence comes from Muntiacus reevesi, assembly GCF_963930625.1. Lineage (NCBI taxonomy): Eukaryota > Metazoa > Chordata > Mammalia > Artiodactyla > Cervidae > Muntiacus > Muntiacus reevesi. The sequence continues at coordinate 91,077,987 of NC_089255.1, read as the reverse complement.
GACAACTAGTGAAAATCTCCTGCATAACGCAGGGCGCTCCACTCAGTGCTGTCCGGTGACCTGAACGGGAGGGAAATCCAAAAGACGGGGGATGTATGTTTATGTAGAGCCGATTCACTTCGAGGTACAGCAGTGACTTTGTAAAGCGACTTTTGTAAAATGTAGCAAAATGAAATAAAGTGTAAAAAGTAATAAACATGCGTTCCTTTGTTTTGTTTGACCCTAGCTTGGCTAAAAGCTAAAATGATGAATTCGGAGGAAAGAGTGAGTCCCCTCTGCCCTCCGCACCCCCACACCCTGCTCTCCTCCAGGGCGACACGTGTGCCTGGCGATTTCCACCACATGTGTCTGCCTATCTCTTCAGCTGTGCCCTTGTCAGCACTTCCTCTCACTTTTCATTTGAATCGCATTTAACATCTGCCCTTTGATGATCGGTCGGGGCTATCCGCCTCTCCTGGGTGCCTGCTTCACCAGCCTCTCTGGCGCGGAGCTCGCATTGTGACCAGCATTAATATTGATGGTATTAGTGCTTCCCACCCCTGCGCCCCCCTCACAGCACCCTGGACTCCTTGCCAGCCCTTCCCTTGTGGCCACGATTGTCACTGTGGCTGGCATCAGCTCTCCTTGGTCATTAAGCTACAAAATGCGCAGGCCTGGCGCCTGCAAGCGAAAATCTCTATCTCTTACCTAACATCTTTACACAAGCCAGCATCGGATCACCCGCTGATGGAAGCCTCACGTGCTGCACTCAATTTCAGTTTCAGTATGGGATTTGCTGTAGGCAAGACATGAGTTCTAAGATGGGGCACATTTCATAGAGATTAAGACCGTAGTCCCCTGAAGTCAGACAGAAGGAGTTTCCATTCCAGGATCTTCTCTGAAGCCTTGGAAAGTCACACACCTCTATCTATCTCAGTGTTTTTTGTTTTTTTTTTTTTTTTTTTTTCATTATTGTAAGAGGAATGGGAAACACCACTCACAGGTTTTGAGGTCAGAATTAAAGAAGATAAAGTCTACAGAATTAATCCCACAGTTGTTTTATATCTGTGGACCAATGTATGCTACCTTTATTTTTCCCATTGTAATAAATTTTGGCAAAACTGATACTCTAGCCTTGGACTAATGGAGAAGGAAATGGGAACCCACTCCAGTGCTCTTGCCTGGAGAATCCCAGGGACGGGGGAGCCTGGTGGGCTGCCGTCTATGGGGTCGCACAGAGTCGGACACGACTGAAGCGACTTAGCAGCAGCAGCAGCAGCCTTGGACTAAAAGACCACGCTATTGTAAATGCATGTATTCTTGATCTGAATCTTCTCTGCAGTCTTCTACTTGATAATCACTTTATTGTCTATAAATTATTGAGTGTATTAAGTGTATTAAACAAGTTCGTGAAGCTGAATCCTACCAAATAGAAAAAAACAAAAACAAAAAACCTACCACTACTGACGTTTTATATTTGCTTCAATTGGGGATCTTATCCCTTGTTGCATGATTAATGTAACACCTGTCCCGCCTTCACACAGACATCCCACCTCCATCTACTGTGGATACTGTTGCCAGAGTGGATCACAGATCAGAAGGCATGAAAGCCTTTCTTTGTTAGCTCTCTGTAGCTTTAGAAGAAAACTGTTCTCTTGAATATGGTACCCGCTGCTCAGCTAGCATCTCTGCCTCATGTTCATATTCAAACCAAGCAGAAGCTGATGGGGCTCCCGGAGCACACCAGCTTCACGTTCAGCCCTAAGCCTCTGTAACCATGTCTTGGGTAGGACCATAGGTGTGACTCTCATTTGACCATTTAGACATTATCTGCTCTGGGCAATTTTCCCTGACCTCACTGCACTCCATCGCCTATAGCGGCCTGAGCCAGCCCGCTTTACTTGCACATGCTCAGTTGCTAAGTCATGTCTGACTCTTTCACAACCCCATGGACAGTAACCTGCCAGGCTCCTCTGTTCATGGGATTTTCCAGGCAAGAGTACTGGAGCGGGTTGCCATTTCCTCCTCCAGGGGATCTTTCCAACCCAGGGACTGAACGCATGTCCCCTCCATCTCCTGAATTGGCAGGCGGATTCTTTGGGACTGAGCCATCAGGGAAACCCATCTGTAACACTTTTTATACAGGGTGCATTGCCTGATCCCTTTAAAGTCTGCCTTTCGGAACTGCACTGTTGAATTATTTCTCTTCATAGTTCTAGACATCAGCTTAATAGTTAGCACTTGGTATCATTTGATAGTTTTTCTTAATTAACAAAATATAGTTTCTTAAAATGTTGTTTTGTTGTAAGGTAATATTTTTCATGTAGAAATCTTGGGCCGTAAACCTATTGCGAATCAACTGATAAAGGAAAAAAAGATCTCTTTCTCTTTATTGACTTTGATTCTAGAGAGAGTTGATGATTTATGTTCTGGTAAAGTTTAAAACTGGTAAACTTTAGTTTTCTGATGTAGCTATTTATTAAAGACATTTTCTGTTTGAACCTTGTTAGCAAGTTTCACAATTTTGTCTCACTCATCAAACTAATATTGATGTTTGAAAATTAAGATATTAATATTTGAACTCCCCAGAGAGAAACAACAGGGGTAGCATTACTCAAATAACATAAACGGCATAAAATTCAATGTATTCTGCCCAAAGCACGTGTTGAAATATCTGCTTTTGGCAGCCCCAAATCTGCTTTTATCTACAGCTGAAAATGCACTTTATGCTGGTAGCAATTTGTACCGCATTGTCTTAGGAAAGTCATTAAGGAAAAATAGACAGCTAGAAATAATCCATCATAACAGCCTACAATAACTTTTATACGTCAGTAAAGGTGAACTTCAATGCTTGTCATCGTGAATGCATGAGACACATCTTCAATGTGAGTTGTATTTGGTATTTCACATGTACTCTAATGCTCGTAACTTTCCATGAGACACTATTTTGCTTCTACAGACTTGATTTCTGAGTTTTTTCTGCCTGGTTTGTCTTAGTAACATGCAACACTAACGAACATATGTCATTTCAACCAAGATGTCAATATCCTATCTGTTTTTTGTTTAGTCATTTATTTTTAGGAAGCAGCTGGGCTCTATGTTACATCTAAAGATCTTTTTCACAAGTGGGACTTGGAATAGGGAAGGAAGGAATAGGGAGGGTGGGAGCTGGCGCTTGCTCTAGCTGGCCTAGATGTCTGCCTGATGGTGAATCGCATCTGAGGCCTTGAAGGCCCCGGTTCCTGATCTGGGGGTTGGCGAGGTGCCCAGGGCACTGCCACTTTCCATCAGTTCTCTGGATCTGAAGTGAATGAGTCACAGAGATGAGGATTCCTTTCTGTAGCATCCTGTGTGTTTATTTTGGTATTGTAAATTCTCTTCCTAATAAGACATGTGCCTCAGAGAGACTGCCTCTTTTTCCTTTCATTTGGAAAAAGTCTTGTTCATCATCACTATTTAGCAATCGGAAGATGCCGTCACTTACACCAGCAGCTACAGGGGCAGAAATACACAGTGAGTTAGCGCTCTGTATATGTTAGGTCACTTGCTCAAAAATAGGAATCTCCAAAACAAAGGGTGACCTTTATTAGACCCCCGACATCATAATGTTGCTCTAGGATATGCTGGGGCATATCTATGACAGTAACAAAAGTTCACTTCAGCTCATTTTATAAATGAAATAAAAGAGCACAAAATTCATCATCACCAGAATTCAAAGGTCTAGGTTGCTCTAAGGAACTGAGGAAGACCCCTCTGTCTCTGATAGCACTGGGATCTCCTATCTTATATCTAACAGCGATTCATAAGAAAGAAGTCGATTGAGCAACAGCCTCGAAAGTAGCTGATGTGTACTGATGACTTATCATGTGTCATCTGACATACCACGGGACTTATATACACCATCTTGTTAGCTTGCTTTAAAGTGGTAGGAGGTTGATCGCTGCACTGATTTTATATTTGACTAAACTGAAGTATGGATTAGTCAGTAGTGAGCTTAAGACAATAGTCTTTTAGTGTAAGAGGTAGGAGATGCAAGCCTATCTACCCGTTCTAAATTTACATTTTCATGCCCTAGGAAACAAGAGAAATCAACACGGAAACCGTCTATCTCCTGTTTCATATCTCTAGGGGCGTTGCGTGATGTGTTCCACTTTAGTTCAGAATCATCACTTTGGGCCCAGTTACCAGTGTCTGCGTCATCTTTTTCTGGTCATCCGAATATAGGTGTTTTTTACTTTTATTCTGACTTAGATGACTTGAGGTGTCAATCAGACTTCTTTCTCTTTGTCTCCTTTATACTTCATTTTATTAGGTTTGTTTCTAATTTACTCATTCTCTCTTCAGCTTCTTTCAAATTAGTTGTCTAATCTCTCCACTGAATTCTTAATTTTAATTACCAGAATATTCCCTTTTAAGTGTTTTACTTTTAGAATTTCTCCTACAAGTGGAGCAAGTGCTAGGGAAGGTAGAAGGCAGGAGGAGAAGGGGACAACAGAGGACGAGATGGTTGGATGGCATCACCAACTCAATGGACATGAGTTTGAGCAGGCTCCAGGAGATGGTAAAGGACAGGGAAGCCTGGCATGCTGCAGTCCATGGGTCACAAATAGTCAGAAACAATTGAGCAACTGATCAACAACAACCCATACGTGGATCTTTTCTAATCTGCCTGACCTTTCTACATAGTATTTCATGGCTTAGTCGTATTTTGACTCCTCATTGAAAACATGTGAAGTACACTTACATTCTATATTTGGTCATTCCAACATATTTGACTAGTCAGGAATATAATTATGTTTCTCCGTAGTGACTTGTTTTCTCTGATAAAATATTAGTTAACTTGAGCTCATAGTCTATGAAAGTTTTTCCTTTAAGCATTCTTCTGAGCCCTGCTATAAGATACTTCTGCAGAAAGATTGTGAGCTTTGACTCTGCTATGCTCCTTGTGGGTATGGGAAATCCTAAAGCAATTTTAAATATGAGCGTGGATATTTGGACCACACAAGGAGCGTGAATCCCGCCTTCAAATCCTTTTGAGAATCAGCTTATAGTTAGGAATTCTCGGCAAAGACGCTGTCCTCCTGACGTAGCAGAGACACGAGCGTTTTGTACATGGTCTCTGACAGAGGATGGCAGAAGGCTCTCACTCTTAGCCTGACCTTTAAACAGAGGCGTTTGTCCCAACTTGCTGTTTCATAAGCGGCCTCTGCTGTGTCCCTGTTCCATGTGCAGAGTCTGCGTAAGCTAGCATGTGGTCCAGCAAGGGCTGGCCGCGCTCCACTGCACAGCCGCCAACATAATATCTCATTGATATCCCTGGGGTCACGATCAGTGGTCAGTGTAGATTCTGGGCTTTCAGTTATGCTCATCCTTATATGTGTTTTGTATCAAGTGCAGGAGCGGAGTTCAGTATCATCTTTTAATACAATTGTGAATTTTGCAATAAACATTACAACTATTTTGTTGTTTTTAGAACCACTTGATCTACTCTTCTACTTTAATTCAGAAAATAGAACCACAGTTGAAGCACAAAAATGCCCAACACAATACTACAGAAGATAAAAAATATGGAAACAACCAATAACAAACATATGAGTAAATAAATGATGCTCAAATAGGGGCATTCCAAACTATTATTAAAAGTAAGAATTATTAAGAATATTTATGAAGGTAAGCAGTATATTATAATAAGAAAAAAGTAGGATATAAATTTATATATACTCTTATACCAAGCTATACCAATCCTTATACCAACACACACACACACACACACACAGAAGGAAGCACATTAAGATGTAAACAACACTTTTGCTTGGATGATAAGCCTCCAACTAATAAAAATAAATGGAAAAAAAAAGAATGTGATTGATTTGACTCTGACTGTGACCCCTTAAGATGTGTGAAATTATGAGTTACTTAACTTTTCGGATGCTCAGGATTTTGCTAGCAAACACAGGGTAATTATACCTACACTGGAGTTCTTACTTAAGAAGAAAAAACAGAGATAGTATATGTAAAGGCCTTAGTAAAAGTTCAGTAAAATTATAATCATGATGCTTACAGATTCATATGATTTTGAAATTCTTATACAAAATGTATTAAGAAACAAAGAAGACATTTGCCTTTTAAGACAGTGAAAGAGCATAAAAGTATAAAATTAATTTTTTGCATCGAGAAGACTTTCAGTTTTGGTCGCGTTAGTTGGGGCCATTTGGAGAAAACTGTTTGCCTAGGATCCTAAAAAAGAAAGCGCATGAGTGTGAGATAAGAACCTACCCCCTTTTAGACTGCTTTTTGTATGTGGCCTCTAGCCCTGTATTTTAGATGCTTCTTCCATCTAAAAGTGTGTTTGGCGCTTGCAGTCTCTGAAAACTAATGATCACAGAGAACACAACTAAACAGCAAATTGGTATGGATTATTTTTGATTTGTATAGACTTGAGTAACAGAGGTCATCAGATTCTTTTGTTTCTTCAATTACTGTCTCTCTCATTTTTATCAGCTATGCTAAGGCTTCATTGACAATTTCAACTTTAATATAGAAGGAATACATTAAAAATAATACAAGGAATCCAACTAATTTGCTTTCCATGCATTCTCTTTATGAGATAATATTGCTGATACCCTGCTTTCTCCTTACCCCTTTTGTGCAGGGCATGATGCCAGTCTATTTTTCACTGTGATTTGTGTGTCTGAAAAGGTCAGCACAATTAGAAGAGTTAGAAGTTAGCCTTGCACGCTGTCTTCCAAACACGGCAACACAAGCGCTGCCAAGGTAAAACTTCAAGGATAACAGTTTTCACCGCAACTAACGGAGTCAAATATAGAAATCTGGGCTCTTTCTAAAACCCAACAGTGAATATTGCCACTTTTAACTCTGCAACTGAAAATGACCATTCTTAGTGTGCAGAAAAATAATCAAGCCCCCTACCAGAATTCTGAACTTTAGAAATAAGATTAAGGAATAAACCGATAGAGAAAATACCACCTCTATTGTAGGAAACCTAGTAGGAGATATAGCTTACATGAAAGCAAAAAGAAGCTTCCAAATTTCCCAGGACTTACGCTACTTTTGAAGCATTGGAAAAGCCCCCTGGTAAGGAAGTTTGATGTTGTAGGGATAAATGAATGACTGTCTATGAAAGCGTATGCCTTTTCCTGAATACATTTTACTGAGTTTTTGTGACATACTGTTGAGAAAAAAAGGTTACAGAATTTTCTTTCGTGTGTTCTTAAAAAAGTGAATTTCCAAACAAACAAACAAAACTGAAAGTAAGTAGGTTTGATTTTTGGCCCTATGAGATGTATACACTGAGCAAATAACCTTGACATTATCACCTAGGAACCTGACTCACACCTGTAAGAAGTGTGACCTACAAACCAGCTTAGGAGAAAGTGCACAGATCAGAAACGGTCTCTTTCATCATCTAGTTTTGTAATGTCAGACAATAATTATCAAATATTTGACTGAATCCTGGTCTGTAAACATTATTCTCAGAAAGAGCTTTTGTTGTTTTTGTCTTCTTAAGACAGTTTGCACAAATAAGCTTCTAAATTTTCTTTAAAGAACTTTCTCTGCATAAGAAACTTTCTGCCCTCCTTCAAAAATGTGCTTGGACTTTTGATAGGACTCAGGGGACTGCATTTCCAGTATTCCAAAGTTTGTCTGAAGACCTAGGGGCATATTTTCTTCCATGTTATTTCATTCCAACAGTGTCATTATATTGGCTGCAACACGCAATAGATGGAGAAGGAAATGGCAACCGCTCCACTATTCTTGCCTGGAGAATCCCATGGACAGAGCCTGGTGGGCTACAGTCCACGGGGTTGCAAGAGTCGGACACAGCTTAGCGACTTAAACCACCATCACCACCACCAACAAGCAAGAGAAACTGGCTCTAGATAATGTAAGGAAAGAAAAAGAAAAGGAAGTGTTTTGGAAGTGTATACGGGACCTCACAGAGTGAAACAGCAAAACTGAACAGCCATAGCCTTGCAAGAAATACTGGACTTGGGTAGTTCCAATGAAGCCATCAAAATTAAAGTCTCTTCAAGGGAAATTTGGGGATTTCAGGGTCAGGGAGTAGAGAAGCCAAGTCTTTTTTTAATCCTGTGAAACTTGGCTCCACATTCAAAATCAGGAAGGAAAAGAAATTGACAAGCCTTCATCAAATTCTTACAGGGTTCTCAATCCAGCCAAACCAGAGGAATCTCGAAGGTGCAAGTTGCATCAAGAAGGTTCCTTGGATGTCTTCTAGATGCTTGCATCCTATTAGGATTCCAGCGTTTAGGTGTCTCCACCGGTCTTGACCTGTTCTGATTCACACCTGTTGTCCCACTTTAAATGTTATCAGTGTCCCTTTAACTACCAAGACTGTACATTTTAGTAACACGTGTGTTCTCTCAATAGTGTGGAGAGGCAGGCTCCTCCCAGCTGGCACCAGTTCTGCATGTACGATCCTTTCCAAGGCCGTGTGGGTAGTCTGAAATCAGCAAAAGCAGGTGGTTTGTCCCATGGCGTTTGGCAAACATCCAAATCAGATCTTCCAACATCCCCCAAAACCCTGGCCCTCGAGAGATGGTGTCACAGCACACCAAGCTATGTTGGACTGGTTTAGATTATAGGCTGTTCTTTGCCTTCATAGCAAACACACTTTCCTTTTAACAACCTGAAAAATGTGAAACAAAATTGCCCTGAAAGCCAACCATTAGAGGAGAGACAAATAAAGACATCCCCAGAGGCTCGTTTCTCTTGTTTTCTCTGGAACAGAGCAAAGAGCAGGCTGAGCAGAGGGAGCTCACACGGAGAATAAAAGGCGGATCAGCTGGGCTCTGGAGGGCTTCCTTTCTAACCTGACCCTTTCATGGATGAGGAAGCGGCATTGCTATGCAGGCACTGTCTGCCGCTTGCCTTCCTTGCGTTGTAAATGCTAAGAGCACTGCAGACACGTGGGAATCTCTCCACGGGAGTGCTCGCATGCTGCCTGCTGTCTAGCTACATCCAGACTAAACACCTTATCTGTGGGCTGAGGATGGCTCTGTGGCCACGTGTGCCCTGGGCCTTCTCCACTTGTCATCTCTGCCCAAATGGCACAAGTCATATAAAGGCAAAGAACAGCCTGCATATGACAAATAGGACTTGTCCACGTGTTATATTTGCCTCAGTAGTATTTGTTGCATCTGCATTCCCCTGCACATCCTCATTTCTTGGAAAATAACATACCATAAAACAAACACTTATTTTGCTACAGTAATCTAGTAGGGAAAATAGGAGTCTCTGTGTCACAGATCTGGAGATAGTGCTTCAGCTATTTCAGAGGATTACATTTGACCCTCGCAAAGAGGTTATCAGAAAATAGCACATCCATTCTTTCGTGAAATGGAAAATAATTGCAATTATAATTGCTCTCAAATAGTAACTGCCTCATATGTATTGTACATTTACCACGCAATTTATATACACGATCTCATTTCAGTTTCATGTGTATATATATATATATATACACACACGCACACACACACATACATGTGTGCATGCTTAGTTGCTCAGTCGTGTCCAGCTCTTTGAGACCCCATGCGCTGTAGCCCGCCAAACTCCTCTGACAATGCAATTCTCCAGGCAAGAATACAAGAGTATTCATTCCTTTCTCCAGGGGATCTTCACAACCCAGGGATCAAGCCCAGGTCTCATGCATTGCACGTGGATTCTTTACTGGTTGAGCCACCAGGGAAACCCCATACACACACACACACACACACACACACACACACGTGTGTGTATATGTATGTGTGTGTGTGTGTGTATATATATATATATACATACATATATATATATATATATATACATATTCCCCTAATAGATGAAAGGAAAAAACTTTTGATTTCCATGCAAAAATTTTTTCCAAAACAGCACTTGGGCCTGGAATTCCAAAACATAATAAGGGACCTTGACCAAGGTTGTATGCCTACTAATCTGTATCCTGAGAGAATATCAAATATTCTCTAAGGACACCAAAAAATTTTTACTTTAACTTCTTTTTGAAGAATAACAATGTGCAATATTTTATATCTAGTGCATTACAAGAAGAGGACCTTTCTGAACTTTTTCCTGAGTTTTACAAAATATGCATTCGAGTTCCAGATCTGTCATAACTCACATTGTGATTTCAAGAGACCGTGACCAATTTATTTAAACTGTTTTCTCATCTGCAAAATGGTAAATATTAAAATCTCTACAATTCCAGAATACATTTGTGAAGACAAAAATAGATACTTATTCTGAAACATCTTTGAACATTATGTGTGCTATACATACGTACAGTATTTTTAGTTCCGATTATGAGAAGAAAAAGTAAATAAAAATGTAGTAGATTTTTTCTTATTCAGCTATATGATTCTTTTCAGCCTTGTACCCTGAATTCAATTTACACTCTGTCATCGGGAAGAGTATCAAAATATATTTCAAATAATTTTCTCTACTTCCTGTTGTTAAATGGTGAATTTTCATTCCTTTTTTAGTATTCTAGTCAATATATTCTCTTTATCCCCTAAAGCCCTGCAAAGCTGAGAATTTTGCAGCAAAGCTATATTGAAGTATTTCTCTTGCATCTCACATTTCCTAAATTCCTTCAACTGACTTGATCATTACTGATAGCATCGTCTTGACCTGGGTTCATGTATTTTCATGACATATACATTCCCCAAAACCTATCATAAAGAGAGAGAATCTTAAGGCACAAGCCCTCTCTTGACTACTCATGCAGGGGGCTCAGCCTACTTCTGTCTGGTTAGATTGGGGAGGCCTCTGACTTACTTATACACTTATTTTTCTTGGACTGTGAATTCCTTGAGCCTTACTGAGCTAAGGGATTTTGAGAGGAGCAAGAGAATAATATTATAATGCATTCAGAGAGCAAAGATTCTGTGTCAGAAAAGGTCCTATTTTTATTTCAGTTGCAACCAGCAAGGAAGAAAAGTAACAATTTGAACAAGAAAATCAAAATTAGAGTGAAATTAAATGTTGGATACCTTTACTATTTTCACTTCTGTGTTCATGATACAGATATACATGCACACAAACTTACATAATTAATTAATTAATAAGCCAGTTCTCTGAAACTCTTAATGGCAGAGGCGTACATTCCATTGCAAGTGTTTTAAGAGCAGGTAGCATTATTTTGAGATATCTTATAAGGAGATTGTCACACAAAACCCTTTCACCTAACTTGAAATTATTTTGGGGACCAATATTTCAGGTATTTTAAAAGCTAACTTTCTTAATTACAGGTGTATCCTTTATGTCTTATTTTTCCCTATGTTTGTGTGACTTAAATGTACAACCAGGAGTCACTGAGGCATTTATAAATTTTTCTGGCATTTTAAATTGGCCCAACTGACTTTCAGAATAAAACTGAACTATGCAGGGAGCACTGTATAAGAATGTATTAAAACATTTTCACTTATCTACTGTCTTCTTTCAGAAAAAGGAAATTTTTTGGGAGATGGCTGATAAGAAAAATCACTGGAATATATAGACTGTAAGGGACTATAAATTTATATTTAAGTCAATAGTAACTACATTATTTAAACATCTTTACTGTCTAATTAATAAAAACTGCTTCATATTTTACTATTCCCATTTCTTAAGTAAATTCCAAAAACATAAGATTAATCCAGTATTCAGATTTTTATTGTTTGATAATAAAGCATATTTCAGACTATTTTATAGATATTTGTAATCCAGTTTCTAAAAATTCCTTTAAAATGATGACTTGCTATTTCAAATATTAGTCTAATGATTCAATTGGTAAAAAGTCTCTGTTTCCATTTAATAATTTTTATAATGCCTTCTACGGTATCTCTTTAAACAAAAAATCTAAAAGGAAACAGGAAGCATATTTTTCATTCAAACTTCACATTTTAGGAATTACAAAGAAGAAATACGTTGCAAGGTTATAGAATTCTATTTTGCTGGGATCACTTCTATTTTGCCGTGGAGTTTTATTTGTGTCACGTATTTAATCCTAGGTTATTTTGTATGCTTGGCTTGTCTGATGCTTTCGATGATCAGAACTGTCAGAAGTTAGTTTGACATCTGTGTAAAAACCTTTCGATCTAAATTTAGCCTGGTTAAATTGAAAATTGGGCCCCTTACACAAAAGTCAGTTTTATAATGTTTGACTCCTACTGGTCTGACCACACAAGACCAGAGAGGAGCAGTGAGTTATCAGAGAATCCCACACAGAGTTTTCTTTTGCAGAAAAGCTGACTTTTCTCAGCTCCCTTTATTTATGTGACCTTATGCAATCTCTTGGTTTCTTGTTACGACCCCAGAACTCTGCCTGTTGGTTCTTATTCAGAAATGGTAACCAGGGACAGAGGAACCTGGTGGGTTACAAGTCCGTGGGGTTGCAAAGAGTCAGACAGAACTGAGTGAGCGAGCACACACAGCCATGGGTTCTGCTCTCTGCATTCTCTCTCTTTTTTTTAAACCACTAGTCCAATCTTAGATTGAGAAGAAAGTTATCTTCCACATCTTTCCTCTTTCTCTTTGTCCAGAAGATACATTTTCAATGTTTAGAATATTCTCTTTGGGCTTTCCTCATAATCATGTAAGAATAATAAAAGCTAAAAATGAACTTGCCAATGTTTCAAAGTCTACAGCAATTCCATACCAGGGACCAGTGGATAGTTCCTCACTGCCTTCAGAGAGAATGCTTGGAAGCTGTAATGTATTCCTCAGTGTAATATTTTATAGTGAGAAATTATCCTTCCTCTCTGTAATGTAATAAAAAAATTAATATTTGGCCTTGTGCCCTGGCACAGAATTCCTAAAACCTATGGAATTTACTGTTGTTTTCATGCTAATGAGATAACCGTTGGGAGGATGAGGGGTGGGAGCCGAATAGCTTCAGGATGGAGGATGGTCACAAGAGAAGTCAAGTGTTTTCCAAAGAACTGGAGCTTTCAACTCCACCTCCCGATTTCCAGGGACGGAAAAAGGGCTGAAGACTGACTTAGTCATCCGATGGCCAGTGATTCAATCAAACCTGCCTATATAAACAATCTCCACATACCCCCCTAAATGCTGGGGCCCAGGGAGTTCTGGGTTGATGGACTCACTGATGTGATGTGACGGTAGCATGCCCAAAACAGGATGTGGAAGCTCCTGTTCCACCCCACACCTCATCTGGTGCGTCTCTTCCATTTGTCTCGTCCTGAGGTGTAGGCTTTAAAATAAGCTGGTTCACTTACATAAAGTGATTTCCTGAGTCAAGTGACTTTCAGTGAGTCATTCTAGCAGATTCTTGAAATTAAGGAGGGGTTGTGGGAACCCCTGAAACATAGCTGGTCCATCAGCTATGTATGGATGGTCCCTGGGGCTTGCAGAAAAATTTGTACATTGTGAGCATTTGGCATCTTTGAGTACATCTAGGCTTCGTGGGAATTTTGTTGGTAAACCAAAGCAGACACATGGGTATTTTGTCAGGAACAGATTGAATGCTACTTTCATCCTGACGCTCATATTTGGAATGTACCAGAAGACAGGACTATACATCCTAAGCACGTACCTATACTCATCTGAGGCAGTGTATCGTGCATCTGAACCATCCCTCTTCTTAATAATGTTCTAAGAGAATCTTCACTGAACTGCGTCATTACATTTGGAGATAACATGATTTTATCATTAAGGTATGAAGGGCCTGCAATTATTGGCTTATAAGTGGAAGAAGGAGGGAAAGGAAATGACAGAGGATGAGATAATTGGATGGCATCACCAGCTCAATGGACATGAGTTTGAACAAGCTCCTGGAGATGGTGAAGGGAAGCCTGGTCTGCTGCAGTCCATGGGGCCGCAAAGAGTCGCACACGACTGAGCGACTGAAAACAACAGAGGGTCTTCTGCTGACCACTGAATCAAGCCCCTACCTTCCTTGAAGCATTTCTTTGAAGTTGTGTTTTTGAGGGGTTTTGTGCTGCTTTGCCAATCAGGCATTAGCATCATCCCTCAGTCCTCTTTTCCTATATACCGTGGTTTCCCTGGATGCTCCATGTGGTCAGCAGTTCCCTGGAGGGGTGTTTTGGGGGTGCAGCCTTTGATTTCATAATAAGTGCATTTATTTCTTTGTTTATTGGCTACTCATGTCTAAGATTTTTTTTCCAGCTTTTCCACGGGATGCATTGAACTCTCAAGTACTCAAAGCTGTATGATATCTCACAGCAGAGTTAGGATGAGTCCATACCTCCTTTCATACTGCAATTGGATCTCTTGGGTCACAAAGGATGAAAGCTTGGGTTGAAACATAGTTCCTAGCTTAATCAAATAGCGCTAATGTGTTTACTGGAAATCATCTTTTCTTAAGGACCTGGTTACACAGCCTGAAGGATAGGAAAAGAACGTATTTCAGTAACAACCACTGAGTTATGCACATAAATACTCTGTATCTTCTAAGAATCAAGGCTTGGCAGCTATATTAAATTCATGACAATCACCTATTTCTTACCTTAGGATTAATTCTCTCGTGAAGATAGGTTGGGTCCCGTGCAAACGGACACTCAGGAGCTTACTATGTTGGTTTTTTAAACACATTAAGTTGAAGATAAACCTCCCGGATGAATCAGAACTGGAATTCTGTTACAAAATTTCTCTAGCTTTCAAAAAAAAAAAATAAATAAAAGCATCTAGGATCTTATTTCACTAGCTTACCAGATGGCAGCTGTTTACTCTAAATTCAACCTATACTTAAATTAAGACTTCCCACCAAAATTAAAACATCCAAAACTAAGGTAGGAGGCTAAATGTACACACAGGTCCCTTTAATATAGAATAAAGCTTATATTAAGTCATTTATATCATGGCTTCTTTAAAAAGCAAACCAACAAGCAAAATGCAATCCAGGGAATCTTTCTTCTGATATTATACCTTATTTAGGCATATCCCAGATTATATTTGCTAAAGATAAGTAAGAAATTACATATATTCTGGCTTTTTTGCCAAGATTACTGGTTAGATTCCCGTCACCAAATGTTCCAGTGTTCGTTCTCCATTACTTCAGTCCTTAGATTTTGGGGAATGAACATTCCAAGGTCAATGTGATCATTATTCTGCCCTATGGACAACCAATGTTTATTTTTAATTTGACTCTGGTAAATAAAGCTTTAATGGGATTTTAATGGCAGGTTGGACACACTTCAGTGTCCAGAGATGTGGCATCATACTCAGGAATGTCATTATCTAGATTAATTATCAATAGCAGACAGATATTAGAGCAATGTGAAAATGATAGAGGTTGTAAAAGAAATTTGCTAGGCAGAGAAGCTAGAGGAAAACAATATCTGATTTGCAGCTATTTATTATATCTAAAATATTTTTTTTGTAATTTGTGTGGATTTTTTGTTGTTGCTGTTGAGAATCTGCCTGAAATAATCCCAGAGTGAATTTTAATTACTTAGTTTAATTTCTAAGGTCAAGCTATTCTCCTTTAAAAGTTGAACATGTGGCTGGGTACCCTGGACTATCAGAAGAAGAAAAAATACACTTCTCAACACAGATCTTTTTATGAAATATGCTCACACAAAGAAAAAGTTGAAGTATATCATGGTATGGTCTTTGCTCATTAACAAACTCTACTCAATGGTTGATCTAGTCTCAGAATAATTAAAAAGTAACCAAGATGGCCAAAAAGAAAACTAATCTGAATGACAAAGTTTGTTTTTTTTTTTAAATAATGGTCTGCATGCTCAATAACACTAAATAATTTATGGAATATTTTTGCTTTTAATTATGCATCTTTGTTTTCAATGGCACAATTATATATACACTTCAATGGCATTTACACAATAGCATATAATATCAGCCTGGAAAAATATCTGATAGAAACATTATTATGCCTATTTTAGAGGTTTGAATACAAACATACCTATCTGATTCTGGCAAGTTTAACTGGCTCAACTGTAAAATATGACATTAGTTTATGTAACACATTGCAAGGAACAAATGCCTAAACCATAACTTTTAGTTTCACTGTTGAACTGTAGAATAATGCATCTTTGAAGACATTTTAGATGGCAATTGCACTCAACATCTGTAGTTTTAACAATGTATATAACTCATTAAAGGGATGACATAGAGAACTGCTATGACTAGGTAAATCACTGACAAGAAATGACAAGTCTGTAGACCTCATTATTTGACTTAAGTTGATCATAAATGAATCCTAATTTCAGGATGCAGAATGCAAAAAAAAAAAAAAAAATGTGTACCTTAGAATTGGTGGAATGCGGAATTTAAAATCCTAGATTCAGCCCTTGCTAATCTTTGTTTAAGCAAGCAACTTGAGTGTTTCTAAAACTTAGATTTCTCATTCTTGAAACAGACATGATATGGGTACCCACTGCCTCATATTGCTAAGATGAAGTAAAGCTTTGTTCAAAAATAGAAAGCTTGGGCTTTTATTTGTGTTTATCAGGATGTTATGTATAATGATCCTGAATTTTCCCTTCCTAAGGATGCATCATACAGCTACACGGAGCAGTTCCGTCTGCCGTCTGAGGGGTGATCCCTGAATCACTTAACCCTGAGAGTCAGTGGGGCTTACGTTTATGAGTCCTCCAGGACCATAGTGAAGAAAGAAGCAGTTCTCAAACAAGTGGAAAAGCACCTTCATGGCTGGGCTGTACACCAAGGCTTACTGCCCAGGGAGCAAGTAGAAATGCCTGTCTCTCAATTTATCCTGGAAGGAGTTTGACTGCATCCTTTCCCAGCTGCTTCCTGAGAGTGCTGCTTCCAATCAACCTGCAACTTGTACTGATATCACTCCTCCACTTTGGGACACTGGGGTCTTGACAAATGCTTAACTACTGGGAGATGCTAATAACAAAGAGAGCAGCTTGGATGACCACAAAGATTTGAAAGGCGGCCAAGTATATAATGTGAGGGAGAAACCTCCTATGAATCCCTTGGGATGGGTTGAAAGCACATGCAACAGCACATTAAAAGAATCAAACACCATGGTCAATGAGAGCTACCACAGGGACGCAAAGATGACTCAACGTCCACAAACCAATCAGTGTGATCTACCGCATTAAAATATTGAAGGATAAAAACAGCAGTCATCTCCATAGATGCAAATCAAAACCACGGTGAGATCCCTCACATCAGTTAGGCCATCTATTATCAAAATGATCATAGATAACAGATGGTAGGCAGGACGTGGAGCGAAGGAAACACCTGTACTTTGTTGGGTATGTAAATTGGTACGGCTAGAATGGGAAAAAGTGTAGAGATCTCAAGAAATTAAAAATAGAACCACCAATGATCACTTCTGGATATATAGCCAAAGGAAATAAGATTAGTATTTCAAAGAGGTTTCTGTGTTTCTATGTTCATCGCAGAGTTATGCACAATTGACCAGCTGTGGAAATAACCTAAGTGTTCAGTGATGGATGGATAAATAATATGAGATATATAGTGTGAGTGTGTGTGTGTGTGACTGTGTGTGTGTGTGTGACTGTGTGTGTGTGAGTGTGAGTATGAGTGTGTGTAACAGATTTAATGAAGAAGGAAGTCCTGAGGTTTCTGAACAACATGGATATGACAACACCAAGGACATTATTCTAAGTAAAATAAGTCAAACAGAAAAAGACAAATACTGCATGACATTGGTCATATATAGAATTTTTGAAGAGTGGAATTCATAGAAACAGAGAATAGAATGTTGTGTTCCCATTTCTTGAGAAGAGGGAGAAATCAGGAGGGTACAAGATTTCATTTTTAAGATGAACAAACTCTGAG
The DNA here is from genome assembly GCF_963930625.1 of Muntiacus reevesi. Taxonomy (NCBI): domain Eukaryota; kingdom Metazoa; phylum Chordata; class Mammalia; order Artiodactyla; family Cervidae; genus Muntiacus; species Muntiacus reevesi. Next base: position 91,060,215 of record NC_089255.1, on the reverse strand, counting down.
AATCTAATTTGTAATCATGGTGGCTCTAATTGGTAACACTATTTGTATACTTCAAGTTTACCAAGAGAGTAGAACTTAAGAATTCTCACCAAAAATAAAGAGGTAAATATGTGAGGTGATAAATGTGTTTGTTGAATTGATGGTGGGACTCCTTTCCCAATGTATACATTTATCAAATCATCACATTGTATGCTATCAGTGTACTATAGTTTTATCAATTAAATCTCAATAAAGCTGACTAATAAAAAGCAGGTGAGAAAACTCCTAGCTCAATTTGTGTATGTGTTCAATAAATACCAGCTTTTAGCAGCAGCAACAAGTGTTGTATAATGCTTGCCTGTCTACTTTACAATTTTGCCCAACAACTTACTGACTGGTGACCTTGCTGTGTTCAATAATGTCATCTCATAATAGCATCTGATGATGAAAGTCCTGTCACATGATTGAAGTAAATCCTGTTACTGGTTGAAGCAATTCTGTTCCTTTGCTCTTTTATTGCTAGCTGGAGCAAGTTTCTCTTACGTAGGATATCCATGTGGCATGTCTTCTATCATCTAGAATATTGCTAGACATGACAGCCCTTACAGAATGGATCTGGCCTTTAGTTAATAGCTCTGACCATCTTAAGGACAAAGACTTACATTTTAATTTGTGCAATTTAGTGTGGCATTCAAGTATGTAGCACTAGTTAAATAAATGTGCAATTTATGTTTGTTCTGATATCCCTTTTACTCCCAGGGGTAGCAGTAGGATGGAAAGAATGATAAAATAATACAGATTGTTTTTAATTTAGAAAATAAATGACTATTCTTTTCTAAGACAAAGTATACTTGGATGATACATAATAGGAAGTCATGCTGGGTTATGTAATTAAACTCCAAGAACACTTTCCAAAGATCCTCCCATTGTAGTTTGTGCTCTGCTGTGTAAAGTGCATGATGAAGTGTCCCTGAAAAATTCACTATTTAAGTTCAAGGCTACAGATCACTGGATACAGTGCCAAGAAAATTAAATGTGTGCCCAACTAGCAAAATGCTGTAAGTGAATTTGAAGCCCTCTAGAGAATGCATCAGTCAGCAATATGCCATCAACTCAGCTTGGGTTTACACCGCCTCAGCCCTTTATAAGGAAGAATTACTGGGGATTCCAAGGTTAAGAAATGACAGCTCTACTTTGGTGAAAGAGCCTATCTTAGGGGTTTATAAGGTTACCTCATTTAACAAAGTTGCCTTTTGAATAGAAAGGGTTCTAAAATGTATGTGAAACCCATAGTAGATTCATTCCGTCTTCATGGAACCCAGGCTCCAGAGAATTTATAACTTTCTGGAAATGTTAGGAAAATGATCTTTTTTTTCTAGTATTTTTTTTGAGGGTGCCTTAGATTTCATCAGGCCCGGAAGGGACTTGGAACACAAAAAAATAATAAGTACTGCATGTAATTTATATTTCTGTGAAATAAAAATTATTGCCAACTTAAATACTTTGTCTTGCATATCTTAATGTTACTTTAATCCTCATGACATTGATGAGAACATTGCAAAACAGCGAAGATAAGTAAATTGTCCAAAATCCATCAGCTAGTAAGTGGTGTATCCAACAGCTGAGCCAGGCAGTTTTTTTGCAGGGCTGACACAATGATCTTTTGTATCCGTCAAGACAGACAGATTTAATGTGCAGAAAAGATCTCTGGGCAGGGAATTAGAAAACTCTGTGCCTAATTCCAATTCTAGATATTGCATTCATGGTGACAGGAGTTGGGGTTTGAGTCTGGCTAGTGATTTTCTTTTTCAGTGCTTGCTCTTTACGGTTGCTGGATTTTGCAAGTAAAAATATAGAAAATTCAATTCAATTTGAATATCAAATATCAAATAAATAATGGGTAGTTTTTAGTATAAGTACCTCCCAAACATTTCATATACCAAACTTACACTAAGAACATATTTTCATTATACATGAACACATTTTCTGAAAATTCAGTTTTGGAATTTAAATTTAACTGGGAGCCCTGTAATTTATCTGGCAACCATACTGTTAAATATAATAAGGGGACGTGAGCATCAGAAGATACATTTTCTCTTTCTTTCAAGAATATATCTTTCTGGTTTAAAAGAAATAAAAACACATGAAATATTTTAAGGAAATACTGACCATTTAAGTCACTTGATATGACTCAAAATCTTCCTTCCCTTCTTCCTATCTTCTTTTCATTACAGATGCAGTTTACAAATCTGGTTCACATGCTTCCTAATGGAAAGTAGGACAATGCCTTTAATGCATTGTCTAATTTGTTGATTGAAAAAATATGAAGAGTCTTAGAGTGGATCTGTCAGAATTCCCCTGTGCTTTAAAAAGAACAAAGATTACTCTGGAAAAAAGTTTGCAAAATTCAGAAAGGCAGAGAAGGATGGTCTCCTAAGCCAGATTCAGTGGCTATTAGACAACACATACTCTCTACTGAGTGCATATATATTTAAAGCATTTACTTCAGTCATGAAATTAAAAGACGCTTGCTCCTTGGGAGGGGAGCTATGACAAATCTAGATAGAGTATTAAAAAGTAGAGACATCACATTGCTGACAAAGGTCCGTCTAGTCAAGCTGTGGTTTTTCCAGTAGTCATGTAAGGATGTGAGAGCTGGACCACAAAGAAGGCTGAGAGCTGAAGAGTTGATGCTTTTGAATTGTGGTGCTGATAAAGACTCCTGACAGAAAAGGGATCAAACAAGTCCATCCTAAAGGAAATCGAACCTGAGTGTTCATTGGAAGGACTGATGTTCAAGCTGAAACTCCAATACTTTGGCCACCTAATGCAAAGGGCCAACTCATTGGAAAAGATCCCGATGCTGGAAAAGATTGAAGGCAAAAGGAGGAGAGGGTGGCAGAGGGCAAGATGGTTAGATAGCATCACTGACTCTATGGATGGGCATATGTTTGAGCAAACTCTGGGAGACAGTGAAGGCCGGAGAAGCCTGGCATGCTGCAGCCCATGGGGTCACAAAGAGTCAGACAGGACTTAGCAAATGAACAACAAAAACAAAAGGCTATTTAGAAAAGACTGGTGGTAATCAGAGCTCTAAATTAATTCTATAGTACAAAATAAAATTATTTTGCTATCATATCTCATAAAAACTCCTTGTTCATTTTCTAAAATCAGGAGATGCTACAAATGTTTATCTGCATACATGTTGAAGTTTATACTGTTGGTTCATACAAGTTCATAAGAACATTGGGTGATAGATTTGCAGTTATGTAGAAAAGATTTTGCATCATTTTCAAAGCATAAATGTAGCTCTCATCCCAACAATAGAGGCTGCCACCCAATGAGGGGCAGACATATTTCAGGGTGGAGAAAATTCGAAACAGTTTTCAAGGAGTCTTGATTTTAACAAATACATATTTGTCTCCTGAAAAGTCATAAACAGGTGGTTGTGAATGAGTAAAGGAAAAAATAGGATTGGGGGAAACATTTAAAATGGTCAATACAAAAGCACAAGCAATAGAAATTGGCGTTTTTGCACAGTGCTTGGAAGTTTCGAATCACTGTATTTAAAAACCTTAATACTTTGGTAAATGATCTGCATCAGTTAGGAAATAAGCGATGCTGCAGTAGTAATTTCCAAACTCTGAGACTTAATACAGCAAGGAATTATTTCTCACTCATGTCTATGGGGAGTTTGTTAGATTCTTTTCTTATCAGAGTCATTCAGGGTCCCAGATGAATAAAGCAGCTACCCTCTCGATTGGAACCATGAGCATGCAAGAAGGAAAAAGGGAATTTTGGTTTATTATAAGATTTCAAAATGCATCAGCCAGAACTAGTATCGAGGTCTTATGACAACATAAAAGGATTAAGATTGGAGTCTAATCTCACCGTGATACTAGAATTTAGAAAGTGAGAAACGTCTGGCTAACAGTATGAAGAAAACCACAGTAACCATTATTATCCTTACTTTTCGAGTATTGTCACAGATGCTGAATAGCTCAAAGGAAAGTCTACAATAGGTGGAGCTACATGACACCAATGTGGATCAAGCGTCCGTCTGCATTTGCTTTAAGGCCTCAGCTTCCTGTTTAAGGAGAGGTGTAGGAAAGAATAGTAAAGTGACTTAAATCTGACAAAACAGGATCTTGTCTGTCAAAAACACACATTACAATCATGTTTTGTTCCAGGAACAATTCTAGCCTCTAGGGATACATCTATGAACAGAATAGATGCAATCACTGTCTCATGGGATTTAGTCTAGCAATGCTAAGATATTGTTTCTTGGTCACAAGGAAATATGTTATAGAGACAGAATCTATATGTTATAAATATTATGTGAGCATGTAGAAACCCTAAAAGTGGAAAACAGAATAGATGGAATGTGGCAGATTTTGGCAATAGCAGCAGAATGAAGAAAATTGAATCAAGGAATAGAAAAGAGAAAGGGATGAAAAAAGTAAGCCATTGAGTATTTTTTCTTCTAAATGTTATCAGCAGACAGTGATAGCTCACTTAAACATGTTTAAGTGATTTACTGTATCTCAGTAGAAAAAGCAATACTTACTGAGTCAGCAAAATTCAAGTGGGCAGTACATCACTGCTGAGCAGAGGCTTGCTTTGTGCAAATTATATACACTCCCCCAATAAGACCAGTTGTTCAAAAATGAGACACAATAATGTGGAAGTGAATACATTTTTGGATACATGTATGAATTATGTCTTGTTTTTTAATACCTAGCATTTAATTATCACAGGATGCTCTAGATCATCATCTTCAGTGGTAAGATCAATATGGTTAACAACTCTTTTACTCCCAGAAATCAGTTTCAGTTCAACAACAGAAGTGGTCTCATATGCAATCTCATTTGTTAGATACCAAAATAAATCCCAACTAAAGAAATTCTCTAGAAGAACAATTGCAATTTTGCTGTTAATCATTGGTATTTACACATAGTAATTATCTTGCAAATTATAAAACTTATTGAAAAACAGAATAACAAATTAATCCTAATTCCTTGTGTGACTTTTTTTTTAGAATTGACTATTTACTTAAATGATTTAGCAGTGAATATCAAATAAAATTCTTGTCTTATTCTTTATTTTAATCAAAATAAGTAATGCATAATTGTTATATAAAAAATAAAAAAATAGAGGTAAACAATCATCATCATTATCAGTATCATCACCTACCCTTCCACACACTATAACCTGCATACCCTCCTCTCATTTAAAATTGCTGCCTAGTTATTTAACCAAAAACTTTGGGACATTTAGATTATTTATCTTTCTTTCTTTTTGCTACCAGTAATTCTGCAGCTCCAACTCCATGGACATGAGTTTGAGCAAACCCCAAGAGGCAGTGGGGGGCAGAGGAGCCTGGTGTGCTGCAGTCCATGGGGTCACACAGAGCTGGACGTGACTCAGCGATGGCCACAACAGCAACAATCCTTGCAGTTAACATCATTAAACAAACATCTTCATCTTCTTTTCTCCTCCTCCCTTACAACAAAATCCTATAAAAAGAATTGCCAAGTCAGCTGAGTTTTTTTTTTGTTGTTAGGATTTTTGTTCCATAGTGCTAAATTACCAAGTAGAATTCTTAAATATGGGGTGAAGGGTGTTTCAAAAATGGGGATCTGAATAAGAAGACTCTTTAATGTACAGTTTTGCTATTGCCCTGGCCTGATTCAAAGTATATCAAAAGCAGTAAAGCAATAATGCTACAGTCACAAAGAATCTAGCTTAAAGTGGAAAGCAAATTTGGGGAGAGAGTGTTCTTTGGAGAAACTCCCAAATTGGCAATCTGTTTGTCAATATTATGTACCTTAGACTGCTGATAGTAAAGATCATCACTGCCACTTGTCCAGGCAGGTTGTAAGTTATCACAAAATTAAGATATTAGTTTTCTTAAATTATAAATAGGTCAAGAAAATTATTTTGGAGGTTTCTGGCCATTAAAATTTTAAGAAACACTTAAAGAAGTAAGTCTAGGCAAATTTTCCTGGAGGTAGGGGGAAAAACTATATGTTTTAGAAGTCAACTTTATACAGTGAAGGAATTCATCATTTGCATAAACAGAGACAAAAAAAAAAACATATATAGAAAAAGTTTGCTCTGACAGAAGAGTCATCTGAAGGAAAAATGGTGAACCAGAAGGAAGGAAGAGAAAGCATAAGAACAGAGTGAAAATTCTGTTGATTAGGAGCAACAGTTATAGATATGTTGTATACCTTTCAAAAATTTGATGTGGGAGTCATACAAGATGTTTAACAGGTAAGAGAATTCCTTTGAAATCTCTGAACTGTCATTTATGCAATCAAGCTTAATGCTTAGAAGTTAATTTCAACCTGTGAGATGTCAAGATTCAGGGTTAGGTCACTAAGAACTCTAGGTGTATGGCAGTATGATTTACTGAAATATAAATTCTTATTTCACTTTCACTGCTATAAAAGTTTTAGAATGAATCATGTCTTAATGCTATCCATAGGTTTTGGGGAAAAATATTTTCCCTCTTTCAACTCACATCACCCTAACAGTTTTTACCTCCTTCTACATGATTCAATGAAGAGTTAGGGTTTTGTGTTCCTTAAATATAAGAGAAGTTGGGAGAAGAAAATTCATCCTCCTGTACTTTTTGAAAGGCTAAAACAAATCAAGATTATATTTGGAATCCTTTAGAGGAAGGGAGAGATATGAGTGGTTTAGAAAGAAACTAAGAATTGAATACATTCACGTCTGAGTAGTGTTCTAAAGACTGTGAACTCCATAAGGAGTAGAGTTTAATGATGGATTTCCTCTAGCGGTCCTGGCAAGTGATGAAAACTTGAAAAGTAATGTCTAAATGATATCATAGGATCATTGGACCCTAGAGAAACAGGTCACAGCCATAAAAAGACATAATATAGTAGGTGCATTAGGCTGGGATCAGCTGCAATAACATATAATCCCTCAATTGCCTGTCACAACAAATGTTTATGTCTAATTAATTCCACACACTGCACACCCTTATTACATAGTTATTCAGAAACTCAAACCACTGGAGGGTCCTCTGTCTCAACATCAATGCTTCGTGTTTACTGAGGCAGAGAAAAGGAGCATATTGAGAGTTAACACTTTATTTTCTGCACTTTATCCCCAACGCAACATATCTCCATTTTACTCACAGCATTTTGATGAGAACGCTTCATACAGCCTCACTTCAAGACAGAACATTAACTCACAGATGAAAATGGACTATTTGCTGAGCATCACTGCCTCTTTTAGGGGCTTCCCCAATGGTTCAATGGTAAAGAATCCACCTGCCAATGCAGGAAACGTGAGCTCAATCTCTGGGTTGGGAAGATCTCCTGGAGAAGGAAATGGCCATCCACTGTAGTATTCTTGCTTGGGAAATCCCATGGACTGAGGAGCTTGGCAGACTACAAAGGGGTTTCAAAAGAGTCAGATATGACTTAGCGACTAAAATCAACCACCTCTATTACAAGTATCCACCACTTGGCAGTGGAATCAACAGCTTTCAAGGGATAAAAATTTCTAGGGCGTATACAGAGTCAGACAACGGATATTTCAAGGACAGCTGTGTGTACTGAAGATGCTCCTGAATGTTTCCTCTGGATCAATTGCTTAGGGCATTTGTAGAAATCATGAAGGAAAGGAAAATTTAAAATGAAAAAGTATTGCCGTACAGGCAGAGTAGAGACTGAGAATAAAATTTAATTTTGATGAAAGAAATTTTATGATATTTTCTCTACTACCTGAGTTTCTGGAGTTATTCATACTACTGTCAAAGTGTGAAACACTGTTAGTTGCTCAGTCACGTCCAACTCTTTGCCATCCCATAAACTAAAGCCTGCCAGGCTCCTCTGTCAATGGACTTCTTCAGGCAAGAATACTAGAGTGGGTAGCCATTCCCTTCACCCAGAGATATCCCCCACCCAAGGATTGAACATGGTTCTCCTGCATTGCAGACAGATTCTTTACCATCTGAACCACCAGGGAAGTCCCAGAAAGGATTCCCCAAATGCTTTTTTTTTTTGTTTTGCTTTGCTTTAAATAAAGTTAAAATGCCACCTCAGATCACTCAAGAACTGGGTCTCAGTTTAAGAGAAGGGAGGTCCTTTCTTTCATCAAAATACTCTAAAATCATAATTATTATCCCATTATTAATATTGAAAATACTTATTGAGTGTGTGGAGATGACAGAGTTACAGTGAGTGGTCTATAACTTACTCCTCTCCTACTAAGGAATGCCTTCAGGAAAAAAAACTGGTCATATACTGTAGTTTAATCTCCTCATAGATATGATTACTGGAACTCTGAGTAATATATGGTAATGATATTTTCTAGGAGGAAATTCAGGACAATAGACACGTAGAAACTAGCATATTTATAAAATAGAATCATATTTAGTCATAGAATTTAATATTTCAAAGTTACATATAAAGATATGTTAATCTTAGTACTGTTGAATAAAGCACCAAGTTTCTGAAGTGTATACACACACACACGCATATCCTACAGGCTATATAGGTATGCATATGCTATAAATGTATATCAATGTATAGTTATAATACCACTTCAAAGACTAAAACTATGTGTAGTATATATATATATATAAATATCAAGTTTGTAAGTTTCAGTTATTAAATTGAAGAATGTCATAAGAAATATTTGCAACAGATTGAACTAAGATTTATGAGAGAGGGAAATGCAAAGTGCTGTGATAACAACTCCAAGGGACTCAAAGGAGTCATAAAATGTTTACTGGAAAAGCAGATACTTGAGCTGATTCTTCACCACTGGGAGAATGGTGCGTTGGTGGAAAGAAAAGATGAGTTGTGATGATATTCCAGGAAGAAGCAGCAGCAATCATGAAGAAATGGTGATAAAGGAAAACAAGGACAGTTCCAGGAACTGCTAATAGTTCATGTTTATCAGGAGGTTGAGAGATAGAGTTTAGAAACAGGAGAGAGAGGTCGTGGCCATATCATAAACAGATTCCTTTAACATGTTTTACCTTCTTATCTATAAGGATTTAACAAATGTAAGCAAGGGAATAGCAATAATAAATTCACACATAAATCCAAGTCTGAAATAAATAATCGCTAAATAAAGCTCTGGGAAACAGAGCTTGGGAAACAGCATGAAAACTTTCTCAGAGATAGCTCTGAGAAACTGCCTCAAAGAGGCAGGAGGGAAGGTCTGTGTGTGTGTGTGTGTGTGTGTGTATGTGTGTGTATATAAAATTTTGGTAAAGGGAAAGTATATTAAATAAAGCACTTTTTTTTTTTTTTTTTTTACAGAAGGTTTCTGCTAGCCTTGTGAAGGTTGCTGCTAGTCACTAGGAGTAGATGTCACCATGAAGGACTTCTAGCTATGAGGAGATTCAAGAATTGGGCTCAAAAAATCATCTGAAAATAATCTAACTATCTGAAGACATGATCTTCCAGGTTTTTTTTTTTTTCTTTCCCCTGAGCACAGAATGCCTCAGTTCTGATCTCCACTCTGAACTCCTTTCAGGGAGTGTTGAAGATCAGCACCTGTAGTGGCTTGTAATTCAATCCTTCTAGAGGTAGATGCTAAGTTCCTACTTGCAGATGACATTAGTCAGCAAAGGATGTCAAGATCATCGGTAATTGCAGCCACAGCCAAAGGTGAGCCCTGAGGGAACTCAGGATATGAAAACCCAGGACACTGGCCCCAGATAGTTGAGGTGCATATTGAAGGAATGATTTCAGTGAGCCCAGACTCTAGCATCTTTCCAAACACAGAAAAGGACTAAATTCTTTGACTTGAGATACCTAGTTTTCTTTAATTAGCAGCAATTTTTTTGTCCCTACTACCTGCCCTTTGTTGCAAAACCCCTATATATCATAGCTCCCCACCCCTCACCTCCTTGGAGCAGTTTTCTCATGATTACTTGAGATGCTGTCTCCAGGGCTTGAAGCCCTTAAACTTCCTGCCAAATAAAACATAACTCTCAACATTTAGGTTGTTATTGCATCCTAAAAAAAGATGAAGGACAAAGGATGCTATGAAGGATCTGTGAGAAAGTTGATTTTAGGTCAGTGGGTAATGATCCATTTATTAAGCACAGCAACCAAGGGACTGACTAGACTGTCACTTTCTCTAACAGTAAGCTCAGCATTTTGGAAGAAAAGGGTCTCCCTACGTGGCCTGGTAAATGGAGAGGAAAAAAAAAAAAAACTGGAAAAATGCAGCAAGACATTGACCCAAGCAAATCTTCTACTTCTGACAGTTTTAAAATACATACAAGGATCTGGATTTCAATGGACAATTAAAATGGAAACTAGGTTCACCAGGCAGGATACTTTGCGATGGGTGTGCCTTCAAAATCGCATGTAACTAAACAAGCCAAATGCAAATGTAGGTATATAAAACATACGATTTCACGCAAACAAGAGAGTCTCCCCTATCTGCAAGTCAGCCTTGACATTCTTTCTAAATGAAAGATATTAAACTTTCACAACTGACTGTGGATTATGCCTCCAATTAGTAGTTAATCAAAATTATTGTTTCATCGACTAAAAAAAGATGCACAACTTGAGAGTTGCAAGTTCAGTTTTATTTGGGGCAAAATAAGGACTGCGTCCCAGGAGGCAGCACCTCAGATAGCATTGAGAGACTGCTCCAAAGTGGTAGGAGGAGGAAGGTCAATATGTGCGGGGAGTTTGTAATTTCCTCGGTTCTGTTTCATGGCAACAAAAATTTGAAGCAAATGGCAGACCAATGTTACAGCTCAGTGTTACAGCTCAGTTTTATTTAGAAAGCAAAGGAAAACACATCCTCGAGGCTTAAGGGCTGGCCAACTCAAAAGACACTAAAAGAAGAGAAGCCCATGGCTCAATTGTAACTTCTCTTTTTATATGTTTTTTCTCCTCCCCCTGAGTCCACCCTATGTAAACTGGGCTAGCCAGGAGGGCTGTTCGTTTCACCTGAGGTTCTCACTCCAGTCCTCAGACCTTCCTTTGCTCTGTTTTCATGGGTATTTCCCTTTTTTTTGTTTTTGTAGCCACTGCCATTCCAGACTCCATTTTCCTATTCTAACTACCTAACAAATATATGTCAGCAAGTCTGGAAAACTCAGCAGTGGCCACAGGCATGGAAAAGATCAGTTTTCATTCCAATCCCAAAGAAAGGCAATGCCAAAGAATGCTCAGACTACCACAAAATTGCACGCTTCTCACACACTAGCAAAGTAATGCTCAAAATTCTCCAAGCCAGGCTTCAACAGTACATGATTTGTGAACTTCTAGATGTTCAAGCTGGATTTAGAATAGGCAGAGAAACCAAAGATCAAATTACCAACATCCACTGGATCATTGAAAAAGCAAGAGAGTTCTTGTAAAATATCTACTTTTGCTTTATTGACTATGCCAAAGCCTTTGACTGTGTGGATCACAACAAACTGTGAAAATCCCTAAAGAGCTGGAAATACCAGACCACCTCATCTGCCTCTTACGAAACTTGTATGCAGGTCAGGAAGCAACAGTTAGAACTGGACATGCAACAACAGACTGGTTCCAAATCGGGAAAGGAGTACGTCAAGGCTGTATATTGTCACACTGTTCATTTAACTTATATGCCGAATACATCATGAGAAATGCCGATCTGGATGAAGCACAAGCTAGAATCAGGATTGCCGGGAGAAATATCAATAACCTCAGATACGCAGAAGACACCACCCTTATGGCAGAAAGTGAAGAAGAACTAAAGAGCCTCTTGATGAAAGTGAAAGAAGAGAGTGAAGAAGTTGGCTTAAAACTCAGCATTCATAAAACTAACAGCATGGCATCTGGTCCCATCACTTCATGGCAAATAGATGGGAAACAATGGAAACAGTGAGAGAATTAATTTTGGAGGCTCCAAAATCACTGCAGATGGTGACTGTAGGCATGAAATTAAAAGATGTTTGCTCCTTTGAAGGAAAGATATGATCAACCTAGACAGCATATTAAAAAGCAGAGACATTACTTTACCAATAAAGGGACATCTATTGAAAGCTATGGTTTTTTCAGTAGTCAGGTATGGATGTGAGAGTTCAACTATAAAAAAGCTGAGTGCCAAAGAATTGATGCTTTTGAACTGTGGTGTTGGAAAAGACTCTTGAGAGTCCATTGGACTGCAAGGAGATCCAATCAGCCCATCCTAAAGGAAATCAGTCCTGAATATTCATTGGAAAGACTGATGTTGAAGCTGAAACTCCAATACTTTGGCCATCTGATGCAAAGAACTGACTCAATGGAAAAGACCCTGATACTGGGAAAGATTGAAGGCAGGAGGAGAAGGGGACAACAGAGGATGAGACAGTTGGATGGCATCACCGACGCAATGGACATGAGTTTGTGTAGGCTCAGGGAGTTGATGATGGATAGGGAAGCCTGGCGTGTTGCATTCCATGGGTACGCAAAGAGCCAGACACAACTAAGCAACTGAATTGACTGACTGAACAAAATATATAAGGTTTTGGTGAAGGTGGGTGCCAGTATCATTAACCACACATTTTACAAAGATTTTCTCCTAGTCACAAGGATCTGATGTCGCCATGAAGGGATTTAGTGCTTTTCTAGATGAGGATATACAAGGATTGAGATCACAAAATCTGTTCCTAAAATCATCTATTTAGAGACCTGTCCCGTAAGATTCCCTGGAGCACAGAATGCCTCACTCTACCCTGCTCTACTTCAGGGGTGTTGAAGTTCAACCACTGCAGCAACACAGGGTCCAATCTCTTTGCAGAGACCGATAACAAATGCCCTTGTTGTTCAGTCATTGGCAATGCTCTTGGCAAATGCCAATTTGTAGTTGACAGGTTTTTTTCTTTTTGTTTTTTCTGATTTATGATTCACAACCGATACTAAATATTGGAATTGCAAAATGTTTACAACCATATTCCTGTGTAGTCAATGTATGTTCAACTCCTAGATACCACTCTCACATTTCATCCTAAGATGCCCATAACTATTCCATGCTAAAAAGCTAAACCTATCAACAACTTCAGTCAAAACACTGGAAATGTATCAGGCAGGAAAAGAGAAACCACATTAGTTATTTCAACACATAGAACATCAAACAGCAAATTGGCTTAATATATACTGAAAAGCAAATAGAACTTTGGGGGAGCAGAGAGATGGTAACGGTAACAAACCCTCTAGCACTGAGGTTAAAAGGGAGGAGTTTGGATTTTTCAGCACTTGGAAGGTCAGAGAAGGAACTCCAAGAAGCTGGATTCAGATCTCTCAGAAAGAAGGAACAATACAACTGTGGTCAGTTCCTTTGAGCTCCGTGAAGCTGGTATTGATACAGGTGGAAGAAACTGGAAACTGGAACCAATTTCCACTCTTCCCAGTTGGTGCTGCTGGATACAAGTTTTGCCGTGATGATCCTTACAGCATCAGCAAATAAACCAGGCGGGTCCACATTTCTATGTCCTACTGCTCTTTCAGTCTACCTGGCGTCAATTGGCAGAAGCTAAAATGGAGACAGTCTACAAGAAAGAAATATAATTTGTAGAATTTCAGCCCCAGGGCCACAGAGCTGAGAGTAGAAGGGCGGGATTGTAGCCAGAACAAACAGCTTAATAAGCACCACAGAGGGGTGAGGCAGTGCATTGCAAGGGCTTTTCTCATCAGAATTTAGGTGCAGAACTGGTGGGTCCTCCGCCAGGTCATTGTCTCATTGCTTCTATCTGTTGCTATGCAGAGTTCTCTTCCTTGTTTGAATGAAAGCAGGAATATTAAGTATGCAGAGACTGGGTAATACAAGGAGCCAAAATTATTACATTTGGAAGCCCCCTGGCATTTGGTAATTTGGAATCATTCATGTTAAGAACGGTAAGCAAATAGGCAAAAATCACGAATCATTAAATGCAATGATGCCAAGGGGATTTAAATTGTAATCAAAGTGCATATTACAAATTAGCTGCCAGTGGGCTTCTTTTTTGTCAATCAATCAACAATGAATGTTTAATTGAGTTTGTAAATTACTGCTCAAAATTTGCTAGAGGGACCCTGTCATAAGTTAGATTATAAAATCACTGTTTTTATGGGTCAAGACTAATCATATATCAGCAGTTTTGTAACAGGGTCAAGTAATACCTCATTTTAATTACAGATTGCCTTTTGATGAAAGTGAAAGAGAGTGAAAAAGTTGACTTAAAGCTCAACATTCAGAAAACTGAGATCATGGCATCTGGTTCCATCACTTCATGGGAAATAGATAGGGAAACAATGAAACAGTGAGAGATTTTATTTTCTTGGGCTCCAAAATCACTGCAGATGGTGACTGCAGCCATGAAATTAAAAGACACTTGCTCCTTAAAAGAAAAGCTATGACCAACCTAGACAGCATATTTAAAAGCAGAGACATTACTTTTCCAACAAAGGTCCGTCTAGTCAAGGCTATGGTTTTTCCAGTGGTCATGTATGGATGTGAGAGTTGGAGGGTGAAGAAAGCTGAGCACCGAAAAATTGATGCTTTTGAACTGTGGTGTTGGAGAAGACTCTTGAGAGTCCCTTGGACTGCAAGGAGGTCCAACCAGTCCATCCTAAAGGAGATCAGTCCTGGGTGTTCATTGGAAGGACTGATGCTGAAGCTGAAACTCCAATACTTTGACCACCTCATGGGAAGAGTTGACTCATTGGAAAAGACCCTAATGCTGGGAGGGATTGGGGGCAGGAGGAGAAGGGGACGACAGAGGATGAGATGGCTGGATGGCATCACTGATTTGATGGACATGGGTTTGGGCAGACTCCGGGAGTTGGTGCTGGACAGGGAGGCCTGGCGTGCTGCGATTCACGGGGTCTCAAAGAGTCCGACACGACTGAGCGACTGAACTGAACTGAACTGAACTGAACTACAGACCATCTACATTGAGTCAAATGTAAACCTTACCTTAGAAACTGAAGTGGTTTCATTGGTATCTGAAGAAACTTGGGTTGTTATTAAGACTATTAAATACTCTAATTTTATCTTCCCTCATGGCCAGATATTGAATTACTATAACTATTAGAAAGGAATAACCTTGGAAATTTCCAAGTCTAAGCATTAGCTTAGAAACTCTGGTTATCTTATATAACTACCTTTTTTTGTTTGTTTGTTTTGTTTTGTTTTATTTTGGATTATCTAGCCATTGTAGTTAGGCAGGTTATTCAAATTATTCAGCTTCCTCATTCATAAAGTGTAAAATGCATTATTTACCAATCAGGGTTGCTCTGAAGATTGAATAGCATATGGAGTATGTAAAATGTTTTAACAAGGTCTGTCATATTAGCTGGGCTTATCTGGTGGCTCAGATTGTAAAGAATCTGCCTGCAATATGGTAGACCCAGGTTTGAATGCTGGGTCATGAAGATCCCCTGGAGAAGGGAATGGCAACTCAATCCAATATTCTTGCCTAGAGAAGTCCATGAACCGAGGAGCCTGGAGAGTTATAGTCCATGGGGTTGCAAAGGGCCAGACACAATTGTGAGACTAACACTTTCACTTCATCATATTAGTTATCATATTACAAATTGAAGTCAATGATGTCCTCCTAAAATCATCCTAAAAGGATACAAATAGCAATAGTCCTTATAACTAGAGTTATCATGAGTCTCAAAATGAGTTAACAAATGCAAAGTGTATAGATCAATTCCCAGCATATACTAAGTGTTATATGAGGATTTATTCCCTCTAAAAATAATATGTATTATCAATATACTGGTGGCAGTACTTACTAGTGTTTATAATAGCTGCTATTATCACTATCATTTTTTTACAATTATTTGAGCACCTTTCCCTTCAGTCTCAACTCATAGTTATACCTAGATGAGAAAACATATTGCAGAGCTTTGTTATTTGCATCCAAACTAGACGTGTGCACACACACCCACATGTGTGTGTGTGTGTGTGTGTGTGTGTGTGTGTGTGTGTGTAGATTATTTCACTGGCCCAAGTTATTTCTTTATGTCAGTTATTATATGCCACTCTATCTTTGACTTCACAAAATCTTCCCTGCTAGCTCAGATGGTAAAGCCTCTGCCTACAATGCAGGAGACCCAAGTTTGATCCCTGGGTCGGGAAGATCCCCTGGAGAAGGGAATAGCAACCCTGCCCACCGTTCCTGCCTGGAGAAGTCCATGGACAGAGAAGTGTAGGTGACTACAGTCCATGAAGTCACAAAGAGTCAGACATGACTGAATGACTAACACTTTCACCAAATTGGAAAAAGAAAATCCATACTGTGTTCTGTATCCTATGCTGTATCACACTACTCTCAAAATCAGTTTGAATCCATAGGACTATTGGTACTACATTGACTAGGTAACAAGTCTTTACTTAGTTGGAGAAATAAAGGCAGCATGCCCAACAGAAAATGACAAATTACATCACAATTCCACAACTTTGGAGGTGCACAAGCATCAAGGGACCCAGTGGAATAGGATTCAATTTTTACAAATCAGGAAACTGAAATTCAGAGACAACATTAAGGACTTGAATTGGTTCTGTTTCTGAAAGAACCCTAGAGGTAAAACAATTTCTGCACAAATTTCCCAGGAACTGAAAAATCTTCAGTAAAAGGCCATTTTGCTTGTCTGGGATTGCTTCCTAGGGAAACCCGGTACACAGCAATGCAACACATTTTATTTTTATGTAATTCCATTAAAAGAAACTCACTTAAATTATACCAAATGTCCTCTTAACATTCTTTAAATGTCCTCTTGCTCATGTTTATTGCATCCTAGAACCAAGTTTAATTCGTTTTTATTCACAAGAACTCCTCTAAGCTTATCTACATTTAGAGAAGTAATTAGAGAGATTGTTCTAAACACCGTTCTCCCCAGAACTCAGTCCGGGGTCTGGCCTATACGTGATGTTGCTTAGACAATGATGTTGCTGCAAATCAATTTTCTCCAACCAGTCACTGGCGCTGCATCTGGTCTACTTTTAGTAGTTTCAGCAATGGCAACATTTTACATTATTCATGGATTGTCAAAATCTGTGGATAATTCATTACCAGCTTCGCTTTACTCATTATAGACCCCCAAATCCACCTAACACTTTATCTTGCACACTTTTTTAGGTCAAAGTAATTTCAGTCATCTTCTCTTTCTTTTTCCCCTTCGCTTCCAACACCCTTCACTGGATTTATGTATCCTTTCAAATGTGCAGTTATATTGATGTTCGTCGGGTTTAATAAAAAGCTATTTTCAAAGCTATAAATGTAATTTACTGTGATATAATTGCCAGTGCTATTAATATCTTCCATGCTTAATGTCACTGATTTTATTGCTACAAACTTTGTTTGCAGCAAAATGAATAACACTGACAGATATCTCTGTGTGTGTGCATGTGTGAGTGTGTATGTGTGTTTGAGTGTGTAATACATTGCTTTCTATATTAATATATCACCTTATGTGGCAGGTCCTGATGAAAAGAAAATAAGAGTTATAGAAGGATTTCTGCATTACCTTCGTAACATTTGTCTTCATCAGTGAAAAGATTGTTGAAAGTGTGCAATGACAGCCCTGGAAAATGTCACAAGCATTTTTCAGTAAAGGGAGAAGTCTGTGAATTGCAAAATGGATATTTAACTGCACAAAGGTCCCAGGGATTCACTCTTATTTCTTTTGGTTGTGGAATATAAGTTTATGAAGCATGAACTCATTTAGTACTTTTTTTAGGTTTTGGTTAAAAATTTTAAAGTTCACTCTAAGAGTGAGAAGTACAAATGTTCTTTTGTGTCTGAAATTTAGACCCACACCATTAGAGGCAATAGAAGTTTATTACAGGGAAATAGTTATTGAAAACTGATCCTTTCTCAACTGCAACTCTAATGCTTGATCCCTAAGCACCTTAATGGGAAGGAAAATGGTTCAAGGGAGTAAAGAGAGACTGGTAAATTCACCATTGGGCAGAAAAAAAAGCCTAATTAAAGGAGCCTGTCAGTAAGGCAATAAAAAGCTTAAACATAGATTTGAAAAAAAAAAAATGTTAAGGAAGCAGCGTTTGATTTACTGTATTTTTTTAATTGAATAAAGACGTGCATTTCATGGTAGGGGCTTACGTGAGCTTTCTTCCTCCTGCTTCTGGTGTGCAAAATCAAAGGATTATTTATAGAGAATCATGGAGGCTTGAAAGAAAAGCAGAGACCAAAACCATAAGGACATTTTTAGAAGCAAGTTCCCTGGGGTTAAAGGCAAAATCCGCGATTTGTTGATCTAAAAGTAGGAAGGACTTTTGCAAATAATTTTCAAGTATTTGCAAAAATTGCTTTTAGCTTCAAAATATATATTTCCCCTCTAAAGGAATCCATACAGGAAAATGCAATGCTTCAAGTGAAAGATGGAATTGCTCTTGTTGAATTGAGGAGGGCCGGTATTCTACAGTTCAGCTTCCCTTTCCATTTCTGAGATGCCTTAGACTCTTTCCTAGGGCAGTTAGTAGAAAAGCTTGAAAACCACAAGTCTAGGCCAATTTCCTTATTTTACAGTTGAAGAAATTGCAGCCCAAAAAAGATGAAGTGACTTGGTCAAGGCTACACGTGTAGAGGCTGGGTCAGGTAGAACACTTGTTGTCTAAGGAAACAACAGAAAGGGAGGCCCATTCCAGTTCTCAAGAGTGGGCTGTTGTCTAACACTCAGAAATGAATTGTCCTAGGAGACACATGTGCTGGAAAATTAAGAGAATGCACCAGGATGGGTGCCTGGGCAGAGAGCAATGGGTAAGGGAACCCAAGAGGACTGCTCTGCCACGCGGCCCACAGTCTCAGGTTTTATGGTGACTGGGTTAGTTTCCAGGTTGTCTTGGGCTTCCCTGGTTGCTCAGCTGGTAAAGAGTCTCCCTGCAGTGTGGGAGACCTGGGTTCCATCCCTGGATTCAGAAGATTCCCTGGTGTAGGGAATGACTACCCTCTCCAGCATTCTGGCCTGGAGAAGCCCACGGACCCCATGATTCATGGGGTCACAGAGAGTCGGACACGAGTGAGCGTCTTTCAGTTTCACCAGGTTGTCGTTGGCCAGTCGCTCTGACTCAGGGTCCTTCTTGGTGGCACACGCCATCACTCAGCCACGAGGGATTCCAGCAAGATGGATTCTGAGAGGTGGGTAGAACATATGACCTGGAGCAGCCTCTTCTTCACCTTTCCCAGATTCTTCTGGTTGGTGGTAGCTTGTTAGTTCCAAATTCTTTACCAGGACCTCCTGTTTAAGATAACTCAAGAAAGAAGTTACTATCACGCAACTGGCCTGGCCAGGGTAGGCAGTTTCAATCAGCGCCCTTTTGTATTTTGCACAAACTATTTATTCAGCATAATTAGTTCATAATTTAAGGGCTAGGTGAAAATTTTGAATCATTTTTACATTGCCAAGACTTCCTAAAGTCACTTAGCTGTTTTATTCTTGTAGTTTGATTTAACAAAAATTTCCAATCATGGCATAATGCCAATATAAGAAAAGTGAAAACAGCCTGCCTATTAGGCACAGTAGATAGAAGGTGAGGATTCCTTTTCCCAAAGAACTTATGCTATTTATGGGAAAATAAAACAATACCACATGAGAGAGGGAGAAACAAAAATTCTGATGTTAAATTAAATTTTACTAATGCCTTTTGATAGAATTTCATTAAAGTGAATAAATGAGACAAGGAAGGTAAGGTGTTAAATGCTATACCTGAGATAGGCCTTGAAGGTAGTGTGGGGCCTAAACAAAAGAAAATCACATGCATTGTTTTGAGATTGAAGAATAGCATCTAAAGTGTGAGATAATAAATGCTGAAACACTCCATATAATCAAATGTAGAATGCTGCCTTGACTCTTTTTTAAGAATTATGAACAGTGTTGATTGTTAATGCTACAGTATGGATTACTCTACCTGGCTGAAAATCCTTGTATGTTCCCTCACCATCAACAGTGGTATTTTCAGGCTGAATAAAATGTTTTATCAACTTTGAAAGTGAATTAAAAAATATTTGTCGTTGAATTCTTCAAATGAAATGTGGATTTTTTCTTTCTTTCTTTTTTTTAACCTTCAAGGTTACTTGTGCTTGGCAAAAACACAACATACTGCTCTTAGAAAAGTAGCTTGAAAAGATTAAAAGGTTCTTCATGGAACCTAAATTAGAATCCTCAAAAGTGTTCTTGAAATTTGAATGGGTTTTACAAAATAACACCCTAATGACTTCAGTGTAAATAAATGAAAAATGAGAAGACTAAATTTCCTTCAAAAATATGCTTTTGCAAATTAAAAGTAAAAGTATAGTAGGAATAAATTTGTTTTAGATTTTAAAAGACGTTAAGTGGGTTTCTGTAAAAATAATAATAATAGTAATTCTGGAAATTCAGAGCCCCAATTCAGAAAATGTGTCCATTTTCAATCTATTTAGAAATGGATTTGGAAATATCCCCTTTCTACCCTACTTGAACTTTAACTACAAATGGAAACATGGAAAACTAAATATATAACTTCCTTTTTTATTTTTAATTTCAAAGTAACTCAATCAATGTAGACAGGTTAAAATGAATAATTTAGAAGCACTTATTCTATACCAAAGCATGTATTATTTTTATAGTTAATTCTCAATTATTTAGCTACTGTGTGTGTGTGTGTGTGTATATATATATATATATGCATGTATATGTATGTATATATATATATATATGCATGTATATGTATGTGTGTATATATATATATATATATATATACACACACACACAGGAACTCTAACTTTTCTTTTTCTACAATGTTTTATTTAACAAAAATACATCTGTCACATTAGTGTTCCATTACAGAAAGCTTATCTGGAAACTTATTTCTCAAAATTTTAAAGCAAAGTCATCCTAACATGTGTTTTCCCTACAGAGCATTCAAAATGTGTTTGTCATTTTCTGAGGATCATAAAGAAGGCTTGTTGGTGTGCTCCTTTTCCACAAAGACTTGAAATAGCTCTCAGTACTATAATGCTCAATAACCGGAGGGTTTCCTTTCCAACAAAAGGTAAATTGTACACTGATGAAGAGAAAAATGTGAAAGTGTTACTTGCTCAATTGTGGCCGACTCTTTGCAACACCATGGGCTGTAGCCCGCCAGGCTCCTCTGTCCATGGAATTCTCCAGGCATAAATACGGGAGTGGGTAGGCATTTCCTTCTCCAGGGGATCTACTTGATCCAAGGAGTGAACTTGAATCTCTTGCATTACAGACAGATTCTTTATCATGTGAATCACAAGGAAAGTTCGAAGACAAAAATAGGCTCTATACAAAGGAAGGAAGTTTCTGCACTAATCATTTCTCCATAATTAATTAGGCATATATTAATTACCAAGAAAGTCTCTTTTTAAAATTTACTTTTCTAGACATTTATTAAGAGACGAGGAAACAGTGACTTTTAAGTTTATCTCACAAGTAATGTAATGTATTTTATAGTCTTATATAAAGTTATATTCGCACATTAAAAACTCCATTGCTGCTTTTCTCCTCCTGTTTGAGCATATGTCCCTACAACATAAAGTACAATAATTGTGTTTCTGAATATTAATTAGTTTTCCAGAAGGTGAAGATAAGAATATAAGAGTTCTTTCCTCTAGGACTAAAATATTAATGTAAAAATTTCATCTGGCCAAACACTTAAAAGAATACAATTAATAAGAAACTGGACATGGAACAACAGACTGGTTCCAAATAGGAAAAGGAGTACATCAAGGCTGTATATTGTCACCCTGCCTATTTAACTTATATGCAGAATACATAATACATCATGAGAAACGCTGGGCTTGAAGATGCACAGGCTGGAATCAAGATTGCCGGGAGAAATATCAATAACCTCAGATATGCAGATGACACCACCTTTATGGCAGAAAGCGAGGAGGAACTAAAAAACCTCTTGATGAAAGTGAAAGAGGAGAGTGAAAAGGTTGGCTTAAAGCTCAACATTCAGCAAACTAAGATCATGGCATCTTGTCCCATCACTTCATGGGAAATAGATGGGGAAACAGTGGACATAGTGGCTGACTTTACTTTTCTGGGCTCCAAAATCACTGTAGATGGTGACTGCAGCCATGAAATTAAAAGACACTTACTCCTTGGAAGGAAAGTTATGACCAATATAGATAGCATATTAAAAAGCAGAGACATTACTTTACCAACAAAGTCCTTCTAGTCAAGGCTATGGTTTTTCCAGTGGTCATGTATGGATGTGAAAGTTGGAGGGTGAAGAAAGCTGAGTGCCGAAGAATTGATGCTTTTGAACTGTGGTGTTGGAGAAGACCATTAAGAGTCCCTTGGACTGCAAGGAGATGCAACCAGTCCATCCTAAAGGATATGAGTCCTGGGTGTTCATTGGAAGGACTGATGCTGAAGCTGAAACTCCAATACTTTGACCACCTGATGTGAAGAGTTGACTCATTGGAAAAGACCCTAATGCTGGGAGGGATTGGGGGCAGGAGGAGAAGGGGATGACAGAGGATGAGATGGCTGGATGGCATCACCGACTCGATGGGCATGAGTTTGAGCAAACTCCGGTAGTTGGTGATGGAGGCCTGGCATGCTGCGATTCATGGGGTCGCAAAGAGTCGGACACGACTGAGTGACTGAACTGAACTGAATTGAATAGGAAACTGAAAGGAGATTAGGTGAAAAAAAAAATAAGCTTAAATAAATAAGTGATATGCTAAAATGTTTGTAAGTATCTCAGTTCAGCATATTTTCAGACATTGTCATCATATCCCCTTGTTTAAGACACATAACCTTCACCTTCTCTAGGTTAATCAAAATGACATAGCTCATCTTCAAAGAGTTCATTTGGACACCTGGCACTTTTGATTAAGGGTTTTTATTTCAGTACTAAAGAACAATTGTCATCATTATTTAAAAAAATGTATTATAGTACTTTAAAGCCTAGAACATGGATTTGCATA
The DNA here is from genome assembly GCF_963930625.1 of Muntiacus reevesi. Classification (NCBI taxonomy): domain Eukaryota; kingdom Metazoa; phylum Chordata; class Mammalia; order Artiodactyla; family Cervidae; genus Muntiacus; species Muntiacus reevesi. The sequence continues at coordinate 91,037,321 of NC_089255.1, read as the reverse complement.
TCATATAAAGAATGGGGCAGGTTCTGGTCATTTAGATATTCATGCCACGCCACTTCCTTCCTGATTTGTAGCAAGGCTACCGCCATGAATGACACAGCTCCTGTGCCCAGTACCTATTCTCATTCCTATGAGGGCTCCTGTCTTTGAAGTGGCTAAAGATCGCATTGTATATTAGCTTCTGCCGTTGAAAAGGCTAGTGCAAAGCTGTAAACTGAAAGGTCATACCTGATGTGACTCAGAGAATGAAAATGGTTCAGTTGTTGCTAATGAAGTGATCACCCATCTTGTCAAATCTACATGCACTTTGAATATTATTTGGGAGTTGCAATTCACCAAAGGAAAATCACAGTCTGCTCTGAGTATGTCTTTAGCCCAAAGTCCATCCTGAGTCTGAGCGCTGCTCGCCCTGGGATATAGACATGCAGACAGATGGAAACTAGCAATGCAGATCCTTCATGGTTGCTCACGTGCAAGCATCTAGGGATTCCTTAATATAGCAGAAGATGATCCTCAGAATGATTTTGTCATTCTGGTTGCTCTCTGATTGTCTTAGCAAAGATTTATGAGTCCTGCGGGGAAGAGAATTTTATTTCAGAAATCCTAAAAAAATTAGCGGAAGTGAGAATGTGCTAGTCACTCAGTAGTGTCTGACTGTTTGCAACCCCAGGGACTGTAGCCCACCAGGCTCCTCTGTCCGTGGAAGTCTCCAGGCAAGAATACTGGAGTGGGTGGCCGTTTCCTTCTCCAGGGGGTCTTCCTGACCGAGGGATCAAACCCAGATCTCCTGAACTGCAGGAAGATTCTTTACCACTGAGCAGGGAGGGTAGAGAGGCCAAAGGGAGCGGCAGACAGTGCCGATGGGCAGGGGGTAGATTTAATCAGCAAAGACGCATGCAAAGGGGGCCTGTCTTGGGCCACTGCAGGGCCAGTAACTCTCCACACCTTCCTGCCAGAATCTCTAAAGTTTATATCGAGGTCTTACCAGGGTTCAGTCACGTAAACTGTCCAGGGGGTGTCAATCACACATTGCTTTCTCAAGGCTGAGTTTTTGTGGCGGCTTCTAGCTCAGGGGGAAAAAGGTGGAAGGTGCATTCCAAGGACAGGAGAGGGGATGAGGGGACTCTGATTGCCCCGGTCCATCCTGCGGCTCAACTGATGATCGTGTCCTCTCGATGACCTCCTCCAACAGAGAAATACTAAAATAGAAGCTTCACTAAAACCTTCCTGGGATTCTGGGAGCAACAGACTCAGGAGACCTGAAAGTGAGAGCTCTGTCAACTAACAAAAATGTCACTGGTAAATTTTAGACCAAACTCGCAATGACATGGGCACCTCCAACATGGACATCTGTAATTCAGAATCAGAATGGGCAAGGGGGGAAATTGTGGATTGCAAAGAAGTAACCTTCAAAGAGTTCTAAAAATTTCTAGGAGAAATAATCTTCGTAGGCAAGGGAATACTCCAGACGTGTAAAAATGTTTAGACATGTAGAAGATTCAGATACTTGGAATTCTGCAATGTTGTAAAAAAATTTAGAAGTAATTCAGATCAATTTCTTCATATTGGAGGCAAAAATAAAAAACAACAATGGTATTGATAGATTAACTTTTTCAAGCCCCCATTCACTTAAAACTGCAGCTGGAATCTCTTCTAACCCTGAGCTTATTTCACTGTATACCATTGGCTCTAGAAGAATATTCAACTCAACAAGTATTTGCTAAACACCTCCTGAATCAATAGCATTAAGTCTTGTACTTAAGCAACTTTTTGCATTAAATGGTATAATTTTGGAAGAAACAGAAATTTAAGAACTTCAAATTGTCCTGGTATGCAGAATAGCTCTTTATAATACTTTATGTTCCTAAAACTATGAAATCAGCTTCCTATGGTATTGAATCTTTTCCAGTGAGTAATTAAGGCATGGTAAAAATCTAGAAATGAAGTGTATGACGAAGAGGAAAGAAAAACAAATGTGTTCATACTTCAGCAGTGGAGGGTATCAGAAGCTGCAAAAAATGTCCATGGAAAACACATCACAGGATAGAAGAAACCTTGCACTAGGATAAAATTTGTTTTCCTTCTAAGGTACACCCTTTTATTTTCACCATGTACGTCCTAAATTAGAATTGTCCATAATGCTGCAATGTAAATTGTTCATTCTATCTTGGAAAGCAGATACCATTTAAATATTTATAGTAACACTTGTTTCCAATTTGCACTGACAGGTGTATCTTAAAGTTTCAGTCCAGATAAACACAATTCCAAGATGGCATATAAAAACTACTTCATTCATTCATCTGCATTTTTGTGAGGCTATCTGTCATCTTTGTATTTCTAAATGGGTACATTGAAAAAGCTTTAACTATTTAAGTTTCAGGAATATTTAAAAGCAACAATTTTAATATTTCTTAGACGAGGTTATTTATCCCTGTTAACCTTTTCATTAATTTTTCCAGAACATCTGTTAGTGTACTCTCATTCAGCCTTCTCTGTTCTCCTAAATGATCTGCCAAACTTGCATCTTTAGTTCATGACTTCCTCAGCAATGTCATCACAACTTTCATTTTTCCGTGGCGAGCCAAAGCCCAGTTTTCAGCCCACTTTTTCCTCCATTGCCTTGTCTAGAGATTGACATGTCACATAATTTAAGAAAGTAAGACGTCATTTAAAATCAACTTGGGGCTTTGAGGTCAAATATTACTGCTAATCTTTTTAGGCTCTGAGAGTTTCATAACTTTAAAGTAAATCTGACTCATGTCATTTAGGAAAGATGGTTTAAAAGCAGAAGATGTTTAACCCATGTGGCCACAGATGACAGGGATCAGATTTATCCTCACATATTATAACAGAGTTGTTATTCAGTCGCTCAGTCATGTCTGACTGTTTGTGATCCCGTGGACTGCAGCAAGCCAGGTTTCCCTGTCCTTCACCATCTCCCAGAGTTCATATTATAAAACAGTAAAACTCGTAAATGAGAGTTTTCAGATATGAACAGTAGGTGGTGAATGACTGTCACCGCTGAAAAAGGGGAAACTATCAAAGTGCACATAATTTACCCAGATTACTACTTAGACTCCATTTTCTAGACCAAAGAGCAGAATGGGAATCCAGACACAACACCACAAACTTGTTGAGTGGAAGAGAAAAGCTCAAAAGGCAGAGAGTGGAACAGTAGCCAGAATTTCCAGAGTACAGTGTCACAGAGGGGAAAGTTGAATGGACAGAGGGAGGGTGAGAACCTTGGAACTGCAGCTGAATAATGACCTGTACCTGCATGAAACTGAACTCTCTGCTACTGAGGAAAGAATCTCTGTTGCAGTAGGCAAAACGATTTCTAGAGTTCACACCGGGCTGGGAAGAATGTGCGATCTAGTCAGTCAGAGCAGAAAGCCCGTATAATACACAGGGTCTCATCTGATAGAATCTACTAGTAAGTAAAGTATCTCTGTGTCCATCCTAACAAAGTTTACTTTAAAAAAGAGTTCAAAAATATTAAACTCTAAGTAACTTCAGCATGTCCACATTAAACATCAACAATATTTAATGTTCTGTGACAAAATTCAAAATCCATATATATCAAATTCACTACATCTGGATCCATTCAAGAGTACTCAGACATACAACGAACCTGGAGTATACAACCCATACCATGGAAAACAAAGTCAATCCTGTACTAAAAAGCAAAACTTCATAATAGCCTCAAAAGATGCAAAAAGAAGATGTACATTTAACAAATTGAACACACATTTATAATAAAGCTCTCTGAAAACTTGGAAGAGGAAGTAACTTCCTCAACCTATTAAAGCTATCTTTAAAAATATAGAGCTAACATCAAACTTAGTGGTAAGATTGAATTTTTTTTCTCCTAAGATTTAGAACAAGAGAAATATGCTACTTAATTCAATATCATAACTGGACGTTCTGGCCAATAAAATAAGGCAAGAAAAAGAAATAAAATTTTGCATATTTGAAAGGAGGAAGTAAAATTGGTATTATTTGCAGATGACACGATAATGAGTCTTAAAAACATATCTATAAAAATTCCTCTAGAATTGGTAAATAAATCAGAAAGGTCATAGGATATAAGATTAGTACACAAAAAAGTAATGCATTTTTTATGTAGCAATAGTGCACATTTGGAAGTTGAAATTAAAAATGATATCTTATAGATCAAATATAACAGTATTAAAACACAGCACCAAAATATAAAATGCTTAGGAATAAATTAAAAAAAATTAACAAGACCTATTTACTGAAAACTGGAAAACATTACAAAGGTGAGATTAGAAGTGTTTGTGGAGGAAGGTCCTTCTAAAAGCTGTTTTTTTTTTTTTTTTTTTCATAAAAGCAATAACAACAGGGAAAAAAGTGGTCCACAGGTCCATGTAAAGATGCTCAATGTTATTAGTCATTAGGAAGGCAAGGACTACATTTGAATGAAATACTTTTTCACCCTCATTAGAATGATTACGATAAAAGATCAACAGCAACAGATGTTTGGAGGACTTAGAGAAATTAGAACTACCATATATAATTGGAGGGAGGGTATAGAAAATGGTGCAGCTGCTTTGGAAAGCAGTTTGGCAGCTCCTCAGAAAGTTAAAGGTTGAATTGCCAATTGCCATGTGACCCAGCAATTCTACTGAGAAAAATGTACTCAAGATAGTTAAATGCACATGTTTACACAAAAAGTTGTATGTGAATGCTCACATCAGCATTATACCTAATAGCCAAAAATATGAAACCTCCCAAATGTTCAGCAGTTGATTAATGGATAAACCCTGTGGTACGTCCATGCAATGGAACAGTATTCAGCAATAATAATAATAACAAGATATTCATATATGCAACCACATGGATGAAACTTTTAAATAGTATGCTAAATTAATACTTTATGCATATAAAATGCCTCAGTTCACTTCAGTCACTTACTTGTGTCTGACTCTTTGTGACCCCAAGGATTGCAGCACGCCAGGCCTCCCTGTCCATCACCAACTCCTGGAGCTTGCTCAAACCCAGGTCCATTGAGTTGGTGATGCCATTCAACCATCTCATCCTCTGTTGTCCCCTTCTCTTCCTGTCCTCGATATTTCCCAGCATCAGGGTCTTTTCAAATGAGTCAGTTCTTCACATCAGGTGGCCAAAGTGTTGGAGTTTCAGCTTCAACATCAGTCCTTCCAATGAACACCCAGGACTGATCTCCTTTAGGATGGACTGGTTGGATCTCCTTGGATCCAAGGGACTCTCAAGAGTCTTCTCCAGCACCACAGTTCAAAAGCATCAATTCTTCAGTGCTCAGCTTTCTTTATAGTCCAACTCTCACATCCATATATGGCTACTAGAAAATCCATAGTTTGACTAAACAGACCTTTGTTGGCAAAGTAAAGTCTCTGCTTTTTAATAAACTGTCTAGGTTTGTCATATTGTTCTTCCACTGAGCAAGCATCTTTTAATTTCACAGCTGCAATCACAATCTGCAGTGATTTTGGAGCCCCCCCCCCAAAAAAAAATAGATTCTCTCACTGTTTCCATTGTTTCCCTATCTATTTGCCATGGCGTGATGGGACTGGATGCTATGATCTTAGTTTTCTGAAAAATGAGTTTTAAGTCAACTTTTTCACTCTCCTCTTTCACCTCATCAAGAGGCTCTTTAGTTCCCTTTGGTTTCCTGCCATAAGGGTGGTGTCATCTGCATATCTGAGGTTATTGACATTTCTCCCGGCAATCTTGATTCCAGCCTGTGCTTCATCCAGCCCAGCATTTCTCATGATGCACTCTGCATATAAGTTAAACAAACAAGGTGCCGACAGGCATCCCTGTGTTGTATTCCTTCCTCAATCTTGAACCAGTCAGTTGTTCCATGTATCATTCTAACTGCTGCTTCTTGACTCACATACATGTTTCTCAGGAGAAATGTAAGATGGTCTGGTATCCCCATCTCTTTAAGTGCTTTCCACAGTTTGCTATGACCCACACAGTCAAAAGCTTTAGAGTAGTCGATGAAAAAGAGGTAGTTTTTTTTTTTTTTTTTAATTTGCTTGCTTTCTCTATGATCCAGTAAATATTGTAAATTTGATGATTGGTTCCTCTGCCTTTTCTAAGCCCAGCTTGGGCATCTAGTACTGAGGAGTACTACTCAGCATTTAAAAAGAATGAACTACAGATATGGCAATGTGAACGTATTATTCAAGAATTTTGCAAAGCAAAAGAAGTCATAGAGAGACTACACACCATACCAATGTAGACTACATGTGTAGGAGCTGATTAGACACATTGATGAGACTATGGACACACAGATCTTGGTTATATAAAATTGTAGAAAAGTCAGAGCTGGAGAGGGGAAGTAAATCTGTGGTTGTCATGGAGTGAGGATGACGTGGGAGGATTCAAAGAAAAGATTTGTGAGGAAACTTGTGTGTTGATGAAATGTTCTATGCTACTCTGTATTATGGGAATTAAGTACAAGCCAGAGAGTGATTTTAAAAATTCTTGTAGCCATATTTTTAAAGCTAAGAAGAAAAAAATATATAAATAAATTTAATTACAGCATATGTTTGGCCTAACTGGATACGTTTTGACACTTCGCTGCACCAGTGTTTCCAGTGCAGAAACACCTCATGCGCTTGGACGCTACTGTAGTGAATAGCTTAGCTCCAAATCATTATTTTGGTGGTATCATCACCACACTCAAATTGGGATAGACTGACAAAGCTCATAAAATTTTGCACTGAAGTGTATACATTTTACTGCATGCAAATTATACATTAAAGAGATATCTAAAAAATGAACAAAATAAAACAGCACAAACAATGATGAGAATGAATGACTCCTGTGTATACATTTAGAATATAAACAGTATATTCATATACCCGTCTCTATCATCTATTTATCTATCTTGCATTTGTCAACATTCAAAAAGGAATCAAGTGTTTCAGAAACTAGATGTTCAGTATACAGAAAATCAGACCAATCAATCTGACTGGAAATCAGCACTGAATAACCATTGGAAGCTGAAGCTCCAATCATCTGGCCACCTGATGCGGAGACCCGACTCACTGGAAAAGAACCTGATGCTGGGAAAGATTGAGGGCAGGAGGAGAAGGGGGTGATAGAGGATGAGATGGTTGGATGACATCACTGACTCAGTGGACATGAGTTTGAGCAGACTCCTGGAGAAAGTGAAGGACAGGGAAGCCTGGCATGTTACACAGTCCATGGGGTCAAAAAGGGCCGTACAGAACTCAGCTGCTGAACAGTATTGCAGAAAGTCAGACAGAGTTAGAAACAATGCACGTGGAATTCTTTTTTCCACAAGTGAGAAAGTGTTGAAAACTTGTTTTTCATTCTACTTTCTTGACTTTTTCTATATAAAGCATAGTTTCTAAAACGCTTGACTGACTCTTGAGTGTTGAGAAATGAAAGACCTTAATGTGATCCTAACATACACTGGAGAGAAGACAGTCAAAGAGTAGCAGCGTTCCCCTAAGGCACACATCTCCCATAATCAATTTCAGTGAAAGCAAAGAAACAAGGGCAAGGGAAAAGAAGTAAATCCCTTTATTATGGATTCATTCTTCAACAGGATCTTTTCAGCTGACTGTTAATTTGAAATTCAAGGCAGAAATAAAAAATAGCATCTGGTCATGTAGCTGCAGATAAATGGATGCACGCCTGAGCCTCATTGCCCTAGGAGCTCTCTCCTTTATTTCAGTGACCTTCTGGGATAATTATGGTCACCATTTACAGAGCTTATTGATTAAGTAATTAATAAATGATGATAAACCCAGGCATTTCTAAGTGCAGGCATTGCAGCAGCAGAACACGTGTTGAATACTAACCTTCCACCTGGTAACTGCAGTCAGAAGGAAATGCAGGAAGCCCTAGCATTTGAAGAGTCTAAGCTGTAGCTGAGGAAATGGAAGAATTCCAGCCATTTGCTTCATCTGCCCTTAGTTAGCAGTCTAACGTGCTGCCCAAAAAGACATATCAAACAGTTATTTATCACACAAATGGGAAGACTGAAAACCCTCACCCTCCCACGCTTTTTCACACAGACTTTCTACATCTGTTCTCCATTATCTTTATTGTCCTTAGTATCCTGTTGTATATTGTTGGGAATAATTTCTTACTGAAAGTCCACAAAGTGAAACAATCTTTATCTCAACTTAAGGAGCAGTGTTCAGATTTCCTATAAAGATACATTTTTAAAATCCCCTCTATACTCTAGGATTTCTATTTTGTTTCATTGATCTATATTCCTGGCAAAAACCACTACCATATTGTAAAGAAATTAGCCTCCAATTAAAATAAATTAATTAATTAAAAATTAAAATCCAGTCTAGTTATTTCTGTGTTTATTTGTATAAACATAGTAGACAGGGATACATATAAGCATGAGAGAGGCTATCTATGCTTGATACTGGTTTTGATTCACTTAAATATCATGTTTATTGTGAAGATCTAAAAATTGAACTTAGTTTCCTGTTGGAGAATGTAGGTTAATACTAAAACATATGTATATTTAAAAAATCTTGATATTGAGAAATATTTTTGTTTCTTCACATACATAAAAATCTCACTGCATTATTATTCTTTATAATAGATATATAAATAAACAACAAAATTTAAAATGGTGACTTAATCTTTAAACAGAAAATAAGCACAATATATTATAACTTTGTACAGTGTCTAAGTTCTTAAATAGTATGTTTATAAACAATTTCCCCAAAACTACATGTGTATATACACAAATATTTGTATGCAAGCTATTTATGTATGTGTATATATATACACACATGTTTATGAATATTAATGGTTATCATTAATTTACATACATTTATTTAAGTTGGTTATTAAAAGCATGACCAGTCAGTAGACTAGACTTTAATTTAAAAACAATAAATTATCAACAGAGAGACAATCTATACCTACTTATTCATTAGCTTGGGTAATCATGTACTTTTTCTCTATACACCCATGTACATTAAATCTATTCTTCCTATTGCATTATTGGACTATAAAAAAAGAGGAGCACAGAAGAACTGATGTTTTTGAACTGTGATGTTGGAGAAGACTCTTGAAAGTCCCTTGGATTGCAAGGAGATCCAACCAGTCCATCCTAAAGGAATCAGTCCTAAATATTCATTGGAAGGACTCATGTTGAAGCTGAAACTCCAACACTTTGGACACCTGATGCGAAGAACTGACTCATTTGAAAAGACCCTGATGCTGGGAAAGATTGAAGGCAGAAGTAGGGGATGACAGAGGATGAGATGGTTGGATGGCATCACTGACTCAATGAACACGAGTTTGAGTAAACTCCGGGAGTTGGTGATGGACAGGGAGGCCTGGCGTGCTGCGGTCACAGTGTCGCAAAGAGTCGGACACGACTGTGCGACTGACCTGCACCTGAAGTGACCTGAATTGCATTATTTTTTTCTTTATGTAATTTTAGAAACAAAGGTAATCAAGTAAGATGCCAGCCTCCTCTAGTCAGTCCTGTCTGAGCCTTAATAATCAGAACCTATCAAGAGCCACTGGTAGGAAGAACAGACGATCTTTGTCCAACACATTTTCCCCACAGCCAGCTCCAGACACAGCCGAGCTCACCAGCTGTCTAGGGTGTGTTCTTCCTGCTAGCTGATAGCATGGTGAAGATTATCCACAAATTCTCCCAAGTCAGCTGCTCAACTGAACAAATGAGCATTCCCTGTCCAAATGTCTAACCAGTAATGGTTTTTCCCACCCAGATGAGTCCTTGTCTGAGAAATTGAAGACATAATTAACTCTCTTACATGTATGCTGATGAGGAGTTGTAAAGGCATAAAAATGCAAAAAAAAAAAAAAAAAAAGACAAGCAAAGTCCAATCTGCTATCAGCTAACATCCACACAGATGTTTAAGTTCACATCTTTAAGCTCTGCAAGGGCTTCTTCTCCCTCTTCTAAGAGATGGGCAATTCCTCCACACACTGCAGGAGCCGAGCCGAGCTTCCCCGTTGGCGAGGTTAGCATTGCTGGCAGGTTAGCTCCACCCCTGGTGGGCCACAGAGGACGTGCAGGCGATGCCCATCTCCACCGTGGCCGCGGGATCTGGCAGGTGATCCTACACCAGCTTCTTTGTCTCTTTCCGACGTCGGTCACGACTGTTAACAGGATGGTCGGATGAACGGTTTCTGTTTCCTTGAAGAGAAATATGAAGGCAGGCAACACTCCAGCATCCTCGGAATCACAGACAGTGGCGAGCATTGAGGAACTTGAAAAACCTCTTCAAGAGGGGAATTAAAATGCTCAATTATTTCTGCCCTGCATCCACCGTTTAAAGATGTCTGTTAAAGCATATATAGGGAGGGATCCAAAAAAACGGCACTGATGAACCTACTTGCAGGACAGGAATAGAGACCCAGGCGTAGAGAGCGGGCTTGCGGACACAGGCCAGGATGAGAAGGTGGGGCGAGCCGAGAGAGGAGCGCTGCCGTCTGCACGAGCATCGTGCGCGATGCGCAGCGAGTGGGGACCGCGGCATGCCACAGCGGTCGGCGTGGCGCTCGGCCGTGACCCCGAGGCCTGGGGTGGGCTGAGGGTGCCAGGAAAGCTCGGAGAAGCGGTTTATGTTTCCATTCAGCTGATGCACGTGGCTGCACAACCGAAAATACCACAGCACGGTTACTCAGCTACACTTCAGTAGGAATTGCAGATAAACAAAGATGCCTGTCCAGAAGGGATTTCCCTCCTCAGGGGACTGGGTCTTGGTGAGGCTCTGTCCTGCCCAAGCAGAGAAGCCATGAAGAACATGCAGAAGGGGCCCACGGGGGAGCTGGGCCAGACCCCCACACCCAGAAAGTCTCCCCCAGAAAGTCTCTAGCCAAAACCAGGCACAAGAACTTGCAGATGAGTACCTGACCTTGGCTGGTTTTCTCTCTTCCACTCCAACATAGCAGAAAGAAAAGAAAAGGAGGCTTTGAGCCAAGCTAGAGTTGAGGGCAGACAAGGAGATAGGCACTATATTAGATTTGTCTTCTGGACTTTTTTACATGTATGTGTTTATTTTTGCTGAGAGATAAATGATATATAGCATTGTAGTCGTTTCAGGTATACAACATAATGATTTGACATTTGTAAGTGTTGAAATTGATTGTCACAAATAAGTCAAGTTAACATCTATCACCATACCTAGTTACAAGGCATTTTTTCCTTGTGATGAGAATTTTAATATCTATCCTCTTAGCAACTTTAAATTATGCAATATGCTATTTATAGTTAATAGTTGTGCTATCCTGTGCATGACATCCCCAGGGCTTACTTTATAACTGGAAGTTTGTATGTTTTGACTCCCTTCACCCATTTAGTCAACGCCTACCACCCCTCTCTCTGGCAACCAACAATTTGTGCTCGTATATATCAGCTTGTTTTCTTTCTTTTTTTTTTTTTTTAACATTTTTATATTGAAAAGTATTCTGTAGGTTGTAGATTCTGCTCAGATCTAAACATCTAAATGTCTTTAAGTTGGATACATAATTTACCATTTAAACTGGGCCTCCTTTGAAAGTAAGAGTAAGGGATTGATACAAATAATTAACACATACCAAGAGCTGACTCATTGGAAAACTCCCTGATGCTGGGAAAGACTGAAGGCGGGAGGAGAAAGGGATGACAGAGGACAAGATGGTTGGATGGCATCACCGATTCAGTGGACATGAATATGAGCAAGCTCAGGGACATGGTGAAGGACAGTGAGGCCTGGTATGCTGCAGTCCATGAGGTCACAAAGAGTCAGACATGACTGAGCAACTGAACAAGAGCAATCAATATACAACAGTCATAAACCACTATAATATTACTGCCATGCACACCAGAATGCACGGTCATCTTATCTTGTAGGAAAAAAAGGAAAAAAAAAAAACTTTCTATATTTGCAATCTATTCAGTCAGATGGTTTTAAAAAATGATTGAACTTCACTTCCAGAAAAGTTACCCCAGTGATAATTTGTTTTTGTTTAACAGTTTTAAGGGAATGGGGAAGAATATTACAGTCTCTAAGTGTACTAAAAACAGTGCCAAGTACCCGCACCAGAGCTTGTGACCACATCCAATTTCCTCATTCCCTTAAAGCTGTCTAACTAAAAGCAAATCCAGGTTTAGATAAGAAGAGACTTTTATTTGAAGGCTAGTGCAATAGTGGGAACTCGCCCATCTCAGGATCTGCAAGCATCACAAAGTCAAAGAGGAGAAGACATTTGCAGGGAGGGGGAAACGGCAGGCAGGCATTTAAAGGAGAAACTGGACAGGTGAGGTGGGGGAGTGGACAGGTGATCTGATAGGGAGTACTTCGTACTGTGGCCAGCCAGTTCTGAAGATCGGGGCGGGGTCTGCATTTTAGTGTTTGCTAGACTGGAGGAAAGGCATAGTGCAGGGGCCTGCTTGGAGAAGAGACTTGACGAAAGTTTGGTTTAGCCAGGCAGAGAATAGAGAACAGGCAATTCTGATTACTTGGTCAAAACCTGTAAGGGGCACTGGGCCACAGCCTCCAGGTTCAGACTTCTGTCCATCTTCCAATAGGTATCTAGTCGTTTTTCTTTAACCTAATCATGAAGTATTTCAGTCCTTCAGAAAATCCAAGGAGCTAAGATGACAAACCACCATGTACCCTCCAGCCAGCTTAATAAACCTTAATATGTTGCTATGCTTGCTTCAGATATTTTTATTTTGCTTTAATAAAAAAAAGTAAAATTTTATAAAAACAGTTGCAACCCTCTCAGTGGAACATGTTCTCTAGCCTACTCCTGAAAAATAGAACTGTGATTCAATTTTTAATTTGCTTTTAATCCAGGAATGTGTATGTACAATCAACAGTGTCACTTGTGTGTTTTAGACATCTCTAAAAATGTTCTCATACTATAGTGGTTATTATTCTACAACTTGGTTATTTTCACTGCACATTGTTCCATAATTTTATGCATTTGATTCATGCAGCTTTAGTTCATTAATTTCAATTGCAGATTAGAGTTATACTTCATGAACATTTCATAATATTTATGAATTCCTTAGTAGACATTCTATTTTGCCTGTAACTTTTTTTTTTATTATTTCAAATAATACTAAAATGAGCATTAGTTCAGATGTCTCTTTCGGTGATGGTGTAGCAGATTCTGAGGGCTATATACCCAGATTTTCAGGTGTGAGGGGTGATGTTATGTCACAATCCAGTGATCTGTGTAACTGGGCTCCCTAGCTCCAATGTGTGCTGTGCTGTCACTCAGCCATGTCCCCCAGGCTCCTCTGCCCACGGGGATTCTCCAGGCAAGAACACTGGAGTGGACTGCCATGCCCTCCTCCAGGGGATCTTCCCAACCCAGGGATCAAACCCAGGTCTCCTGCATTGCGGGCAGATTCTTTATCATCTGAGCTACCAGGAAGCCCTTGCCCCAGTACTATGGAATAATTGGGGCTATAGGAGTCTTTGAAAAATTAAGATACATGAAAGAGATCTCATTTTTAGAAATGCTGTTTTTTTCTGTAAATTTTCTCTTCAGATATTTTGCCCCAAAGATCGTTGTACTCATCTTTCTTGTTCTGCTATGAAACCATTGCTTGCATCTAAAATTCTAATATATGTAATATGTATATTTACTTATAAACAAATTTATAAACTTAAAAAGCAATTTCACCTCTTTACGTTTGGCTGTGCTGGGTCTTCTTGGCTGTGGGGGCAACTCTCTAGTTGCGATGTGCAGGTTTCTCCTTGTGATGCCTTCTCTTGTTGTGGAGCACGAGCTTCAGGACACGCCAGCTTCACAGTTGTGGGTCCCGGGCTCTAGAACACAGGCTTAATAGTCGTGGTGCAGGGGCCCAGATGCCCTGTGGCATGTGGGATCCTCCCCAACCTGGAGTCGGATAAGAGTCTACCACATTGGCAGGAGGACTCTTTACCACTGAGAAACGCAGTTGATCTATAATCTGTAGCATTCATTTCTCACCTTAATTGCATTGAGGCCAGGCCATTATTGTCATAATCTTCTTTAAAATTTATTTGAATTTACCCTTTGATGTAATTAGGCCAATGGGCTTCCCTGGTGGCTCAGATGGTAAAGTGTCTGCCTACAATGCGGGAGACCCGGGTTCAATCCCTGGGTCGGGAAGATCTCCTGGAGAAGGAAATGGCAACCCACTCCAGTACTCTTGCCTGGAAAATCCCATGGACGGGGGAGCCTGGTGGGCTACAGTCCATGGGGTCACAAAGAATCGGACACGACTGAGCGACGTCAATGTGTACATTTCAGTGTGTTTTTTAGTTGAATGCATAGGTGTAAGATTATATAACTCTGCTAGCTATTTATCTATCCATCTAATCTTTCTATGAGAGAAAGACATGTCAATAGCCTCAGATATACAGATGACACCACCCTTATGGCCAAATGTGAAGAGGAACTAAAGAGCCACTTGATGAAGGTGAAAGAGGAGAGTGAAAAAGTTGGCTTAAAACTCAGCGTTCAAAAAACAAAGGTCATGGCATCTGGTCCCATCACTGCATGGAAAATAGATGGGGAAAGAATGGAAACAGTGAAAGACTTTATTTTCTTGGTCTTCATAATCACTGCAGATAGTGACTGCAGCCGTAAAATTAAAAGACACTTTCTCTTTGGAAGAAAATCTATGAACAGCCTAGACAGCATATTAAAAAGCAGAGACTGCTTTCAACACAGATCCATGTAGACAAAACTATGGCTTTTCCAGTAGTCATATGTGGATGTGAGAGTTGGACTAGAACTCTGAAGAATTGATGGTTTTGAACCATGGTGTTGGAGAAGACTCTTGAGAGTTCCTTGGACTACAAAGAGATCAAACCAGTCAATCCTAAAGAAAATCAACCCTGACTATTCATAAGGCCTCATGCTGAAGCTGCAACTGCGATACTTTGGCCACCTGATGCAAAGAGTCAACTCATTAGAAAAGACCCTGATGCTTGGAAAGATTGAAGACAGTAGGAGAAGAGGATGACAGATTATGAGATGGTTGGATGGCATCACTGACTCAATGGACATGAGTTTGAGTAAGCTCCAGGAGATGGTGAAGGACAGGGAATCCTGGTATGCTGCAGTCCATGGGGTCCCAAAGAGTCAGATACAACCGAACAACAACAATCTCTCTGTTGGAGAGGGAATATTAACCCACTCCAGTATTCTTGCCTAGAGAATTCCATCAACAGACCATGGAGTCACGAAGTGTCTGACACTGAGCACCTAACATTTTCACTTTAATCTCTCTGTCATGTATTGATATGTGGGTAAGCAAATATCTTTTATTTTATCAGTGTTTTAATTTATTTACTATACTCTTACCAAATTTTGTTGCAACTGTAACCTTTGGAGAGACATATTGTAATGCCCTGTGTTTGCAGATTCTGTTCGGTCAGTTCAGTTGCTTAGCCCTGTCTGACTGTTTGTGACCTCATGGACTTCAGCATGCCAGGCCTCCCTGCCCATCACCAGCTCCTCGAGCTTACTCAAACTCATGTCCATCAGGTCGGTGATGCCATCCAACCATTCTGTTGGTTTCCACTTATTGTTTTGATGTTTCATTTTTGAAGCTATGCTTTTAGATGCAAAATGTTGATGACTTTCATTTTATCTTGGTGAATATTTTCTCTAGTGACTCTATTTCTATTAGAATTCATGTACTTATATTCTTTTTTATCTGTTATTGCTTTTACCACTGCAACTTTCATTTGATAATTTCTTGGCAACTATTTTTTGATTCACCTATTTTTAGACTTTCTGTCTGCTTTGATTTGGGATCTTTTAAGCAACCTATCGTTTCACTGTTTTTTCACAAAAATGTAAACTCTGTTTTTAATAGATTTTTCATCTATTTTAATTTATATATAAATAAATGCAATTATTTATGTATTCTGACCCACTCATATTGCCATATAGAGTGCTTTCTCCTGTCCAGCGGGATGGTTTTTAAATCACTGCTGCCTCTTCCTGCAGTGCTCTTTACCATGGTGTGCCTTCCTGTGAGGTATTTTCTAGTTGCCCTAATAGCACTCTTGCCGAGTGAGTTGATTTCACCCTGAAATTTGAGAGAAAGTAAGAGCCATCATCTCGGAAAAGAAGCATTAGAGGCCACAGTGTGATTTGCCATCACCTCTTCACCCCCTGTCCCAAGACTGGAGATTCTCAGTTAGAAGCTCTTCCAACAGCCTGAGTCCCACAGTGAATATTGAATGCAGCCTGAGCAAGCTCAGTTCACAGTAGACACTTTTTGGGGTGCAGGGTGGGTGTACTAAAAACATGCCTTAATGCTAGAAACTACTGGGATATGGGGGTCATGCTTTGGCATGGCAAAACCACTCAGGAAACCTGACCGAGATCATGATGCTTCTGATTCCATGTTTTCCCATCATGTCCATCCTTCACTTGGTCAATGCTTGAAGAGATAAGGTTTTCTATGTTCCCTTTTCTTTAACTCTGCCTGTAGAGAAGCCTCAAATTACATTCACAACCTTTCCAGTGACTGACTCTAAATTTTCAGTCCACAAGGAGCTTAGCAAGCATTAGCAAGCATATTCACCTATTGATCACTCCTCCCCCATAATTGTGGTATTCCTGGCCTGATGTTTAAATTATCTTTTATTACCCTATACTTTGTTTGTTCTGGAGTTTTTTTTTTTGGCTGCCCTGTGTTGCGTGTGGGATCTTAGTTCCCCAACCAGCGATCAAACCGTTGCCCCCTGCAGTGGAAGCCTGGAGTCTTAACCACTGGGCCACCAGTGAAGTCCCAATAAACCTTTGTTTTAAATCACACATAACAATCTTTACTTTCTTTTTTTAAGTCAGTAATTTATTAAATATACCAACATATTTTACAGAAAGCTTATTTTCACTTCTGATTATCTTTCTCCCTCTGGTTTACTGCTCCTTGTCTGGTGATTCTCTGGTCCTTTGAACCTTGTTTGCCCCTGGGTCTTCTGAGTAGAACCAAGTATTGTCATAAATGGTTGTGGTTCTTGCCCCCATGTGGCCATGTGAACCATTGCAGGGCCATTCCAGAGGCAGCAGGAAGCTCTGCTCAGGTCTTTATTCACCTACTCATGAATCTTGTGTTCCCACATAAACCTGAAGCCCAAGACAGGTGTTATACTGTCTTTCTCCAAGCTAGGGCCACCGCGAACACACTGAATGGTCATATATCTTGTGGGTGGAACAAAAGCTTCGAGCCTTGTAGCTACTCAGAGAAAAGAACATTTTTCCTCCCTTCTAAAAGACTGTCAACCCTCCACCCCTAACCAAACTTACACTTAAGGGGAGAAATGTTTTCTAATTTCCCTAAAGTTCTTCTATAGTTTAAAGCAAACTGGTTTCCACTTCCTCTTCGCAATTTGCATTCTTGTTATTCCTTCCCTGGTGGCTCAGACCGCAAAGAATCTGCCTGCAATGTGGGAGACCTAGTTTCGATCCCTGGATTGGGAAGATCCCCTGGCGATCCCTGGATTGGGAAGATCCCCTGGAGTAGGAAATGGCAACCCACTCGAGTATTCTTACCTGGAGAAATCCATGGACAGAAGAGTCTAGGAGGCTACAGTCCATGGGGTTGCAAAGGGTTGAACACAACTGAGCTTTTTACTAACACTTTGAATTTCACCTTCAGACCCTCAGTTGCCATTTCCTGTAGCTCCAGGCATCTCTTTGAAATTTTTTTGTCCTTGGAAATATGTCTTTTCTGAGACTGGCTTTGGTTGCTCAGCTTCTATTTAGAACAGACAAAGTACCCCTTCCTATCATTTACTACCTATGATCATAGGAACGTTTGAATTTTCACAAAATCCCTCTTTAAAGCAGTACCCCCACCCTCTCTCTGGTGTGGTGTCCTCATCCTCTTCCTTTTGTGAAAAAACCGCTCACCCCACATGAGAAAAGAGGCTACCTTCGTGCACTTTTTACAGGGTATACATTTAGTTGTCTTTGCTTTAGCCCGATGTCAACAGGGCTTTGTCTAAGCCAAGGGGGCTACAAGCTGGGTTGGATGCTAGTCCCATGAAATAGGGAGTGATGCCTCAAAATCCAGTTGATTTTATCCAATGCCTATAACCAAGACTATTTTCCTACTGAGTTAACTAGGCAAACACCTCATTGCAGCAAGTATTCATTTAATTCTGAAGAAGACAAACTTCTTACGTAATGAAATCCTGTCACTCCTCTAATCAGCATGGCTTGTTGCTCTTTCCCTCTCCTTCAGCCCTCCCTTTTTCTCTCATCCTTCTCTTTCTCCCCTTCATCATGTACATGGGAAAAGCAATACTGGCAGTTACTGTGGCTAAAGGACTATTTCCCTCACCCCGGGTTTGCTTTCATTCCAAGGCTCCATATTATCTAAGAATGTCTTTGGCTGGCCAGCCTGGGACAGATGGCACAGCTTCCCAAATAACCTTTCTAGTACTTGGGATATTCAACAGCTGGATATTCCATGTCTTCTGTGGGTGGTGGTCCATATCGCTTCAAAACAGATAAGGAAACTATTGGATACAATTTTCATATCCATCTTTTCTATACTTCTCTCCTATAATATGTCCCATCTTTGCTATTTCTCTGTTTTCATGTTCTCTATTATTTATGTTAGACATTGCTGTGATTCCTCTACTCCCAAATTTGTGGCAGATCTTATCTCAATTGCTTACCCTAACTAGGTTTAATATAAACACTGAATTTAGTGCAAGCTCAGGTCTTGCCTTTTGGAATTATCCGGTAAAGATAAATCAAAGATTTTTCTTAAAAATCCTTGGCAGATAAGGAATGCTTTCTTTTAACATCACCTTCATTTTAGTTCTTATAAACTCTTTAGCTTTGACCCTCTATTTTGTGCCAAGCTGTGCCTCTCCTATTCTTAATGCAGTACCCTTACTTTGGGGGACCTACATCTGATCTGACTTCTGATGTCTGCTCCATAAGACCCTTAATCTTCAGTTGCTCCTCTCACCATGTCAGGGCTGAAAATTCTATTTCCTGTTAGGAAGGAAGAATCTCCTATCTCAGAAGGATAGAAGTAGTCCAGCAGGAACCAGAATAAAAGTACTCCCTGCTAATACCACTCTTGAAGCAAGAACATAACTACTTTAAAAAATTTTTTTGACAGTTTCTATAAATCAGAAATTAATTTCGGTAGTCATGAAAAACCCAGTTCTTCATAGCCCAGAATAATAGCTGTCTTGTTTATTCATATCAAATTTATTAGTAGTATGCCCATAATACATTACTTATGACACTGTGTTAAAAATAAAAGGAAAAAGTGATTCTGTGTATTTGTTTTCTATTGCTGTGTGACAAATTACCCAAAACATAGCAGCTTTAAAAGAATTCTCATTTATTCTCCCAGTTTGGTAGGTGAGAATGCTGTGTGGGATTGGCTGGGTTTTCTGCTGAGGTTCTTACACAGCCAAATTTGAGACACCCTCTAGGTTGGGATCTGATTGGAGTCTCTGGAGAATTCGCTTCTAAGTTCATTCACGGTTTTGATGGAATCCATTTCCTTGTAGCTGTGAATCGAGGTTCCCATTGCTCTGTGGGCTGTTGGCTGTGGACTTCTTGCTTGTCCTAGGGACCGTCTATATTTCCTTTCATGTTATTTCCTTCATCTTCAAACCAGAAACAGAATGTCTGAGATCATTTTATTCTTGAAATCTCTCCACCAGTATGAGAAAACTCTGCTTTTAATAGACTTGTGTAATTAGGTTAAGTCTACTAGAATATGGAGAAGGAGATGGCACCCCACTCCAGTATTCTTGCCTGGAGAATCCCAGGGACGTAGGGGCCTGCTGGGCTGCCATCTATGGGATCGCACAGAGTTGGACACGACTGAAGCGACTTAGCAGCAGCAGCTACTAGAATAATTAACTGCTGCAAATTAAAATGATCATAGAAATAACACCAGAGAGCAAATGTCATGGAGGTTGTCATAAAATTCTACTTGACACAATTCATCCAGAGAGCATAAATTCATTGAACACATCCTCTATGGACTATATTCTGATTTTCTGTTAAAGACAGCATAGGAAGATGAGCAAGATGAGGAAAGGATATCACGAAGCAAAAATTATGATCAACCAACATCTGTGCATCTAAAGATGCAATAAAATAAAGACTAAAAATATATTAGTAGATACTGTTTTCATTCCCTTTGGATATATACCTAGAAATAAGATTGCTGGGTCATACGGTAGTTCTATTTTTAATATTTTGAAGATCCTCCATACCATTTGCCTTAGTAATAATACTAATTTATATTCTCTCCAATAGTGCAAAAGAGTTCCCTTTTCTTCACATCCTTACCAACACTTGTTATCTCTTGTCTTTTGATTACGGTTATCCTAACAGGTATGAGGTGTGAGGTGCCTGCACTCCTATGTACATGGCAAGACCATTCACAGTAGCTAAGATATGGAAGCAACCTAAGTGTCCATCAATTGATGAATGGAGAAAGAACATGTGATGTATTGATATATATATGTATAATGCAATATTATTAGATATATATGGACATTTAAATATATATATATATATTTGAACCCAGGAGACATGGGTTCAATCCCTGGGTCAGAAAGATGCCCTGGAGAATAAAATGGCAACCCACTCCAGTATTCTTGTCTGTGGTCTGTGAAACCCCATGGACAGAGGAGCCAGGGGGCTACAGTCCAAAGTGTCTCAAAGAGTCAAACACAACTAAATGACTAGACATACACACATAGCAATCATTTTGAAAAATAAAAATGTATCAAATCAACACCTCGTGCACCTTAAACTGCCACAATGTTATATGTCAAGTATTATCTCAATAAGCCAAATTGAGAAAGGAGTATGTTAAGGATGTATATTGTCACCCTGCTTGTTTAATTTGCATGCAGAGTGCATCATGCAAAATGCTGGGCTGGATTAAGCACAAGCTGGAATCAAGATTGCCAGGAGAAATATCAATAAGCTCAGATATGCAGATTACACCACCATTATGGCAGAAAGCAAAGAGGAACAAAAGAGTCTCTTGATGAAAGTGAAAGAAGAGAGTGAAAAAGTTGGCTTAAAAGTTAACATTCATAAAACTAAGATCATAGCATCTAGGCCCATCACTTCATGGCAAATAGATGGGGAAAAAATGAAAACAGTGAAAGCTGTTATTTTGGGGGGCTCCAAAATTACTGCAGATGGTGACTGCAGCCTTGAAATTGAAAGATACTTGTTCCTTGGAAGAAAAACTATGACCAAAATAGGCAACATATTAAAAAGCAGAGATATTACTTTGCCAACAAAGATCCATCTAGTCAAAGCTATGTTTTTTCCAGAAGTAATGTATGGCTGTGAGAGTTGGACTATAAAGAAAGCTGAGCACTAGAGGATTGATGCTTTTGAACTGTGATGTTGGAGAAAACTCTTGAGAGTCCCTTGGACTGCAAAGAGATCCAACCAGTCCATCTTAAACAGAATCAGTCCTGAATATTCACTGGAAGGACTGACCCTGAAGCTGAACCTCCAATACCTTGGCCATCTGATACTAAGAACTCACTCATTGGAAAAGACCCTGATGCTGGGAAAGATTGAAGGCAGGAGGAGAAGGGCACGAGAGGATGAGATCGTTGAATGGCAGGACCAACTCACTGACATGAGTTTAAGTAAGTTCTAGAAGCTGGTGATGGACAGGAAGGCCTGGCATGCTGCAGTCCATGTGGTCACAAAGGGTCGGACATGACTGAATGACTGTACTGAACTGATATCTCAATAAAGCCAGAAAAATAAATTAAAATATATAATAGTAGATGAGTAAACATGAAACTGATATCAAAGGTCTTTAGCCTACCCAGAAGAAGAGAATGTAAATAGTGGCATGTAACCACATTTGCAGGTGCCATGAAATTACTAAGTGCAGGATTCTAGGTTAGCTTAAAGGAGAGGTAGCTCCATTCTATTAATTCTATCAAGGACCTGCTAAATCATCAAGAGTTTCCCAAAAAAGGCCACATGCACTTGAATTATGAGTAAGTTATTATGAAGTTTGCAAAGTAGCAAGGACAGTCTATGACAAGGAATTTGCATAAGCAAGTTGGAGGTAAAATATATATTGACCTGCTTGCAGAAACTAATGAGCCATACAAGGAAGTGAAGATGATATAATAATTTACTTAAATTACTGTTGGAGTCTCTGTGAATCATTACCCATCCCTTGATAAAGAACAACAATAAAGATGGAAAGTCATTAGTTAACATGGCATTTCTTGTCTCAAAATCCATCAGGGGTCCAATGTTTCTTTTGGTATCAAAACTAAACCTTTTGAGAAACCTCATTGCCCAACAATGAGCTATTTAATAATTACCCCATTATACCCTAATAAGAACACTTAGAATTTTTGTGTTTACAGAAAGATCCCATCTTCTAATTGGTGTGATTTATACTGTACTAAGACATGTTTCCACACATCAACTTACATAGTATCAAACCTTTTGTCTGTCCTGAAGTGCCCAGTTACTTATCTCTCCTTGCTCATTTTCTGCTCTTTGTGGCATAGTTCATATTTCTATTCTACAAAGCCTTCCCAGTTTTCATTGGTTTTCCCACTTTTCAAATTTCTGCTTCCAAATTTCAAATTTTCAAATTTCATGAAACAGTTATTACACATAATTAGAACTTCAATAAACACTTTACAAAAAATAAACTTTTTTAAAGCAATTTTAGGTCCATAGCAAAATTGAGTGGCAGGTACAGATATATCCCATATATCACCCCACCACACCCATCCATAGCCTCCCCAGTATCAACATTTCCCACCAGAGTGGTACATCAATTTAAAGTGATAACCCTACATTGACACATCAGTTCACTTCAGTTCAGTAGCTCAGTCATGTCTGACTCTTTGTGACACCAGGGACTGCAGCACTCAAGGCTTTCTATCCATCACAAACTCCTGGAGCTTCCTCAAACTCATGTCCATCAAGTCGGTGATGCCATCCAACCATTTCATCCTCTGTTGTCCCATTCTTCTTGTGCCTTCAATTTTTCACAGTCTCAGAGTCTTTTCCATTGAGTTAGTTCTTCTCATCAAATGGCCAAAGTATTGGAGTTTCAGTTTCAGCACCAGTTTCAGTCCTTCCAATGAATATTTATTACTAATTTCCTTGAGAATTGACTGGTTGATTCTCCTTGCAGTCCAAGGGACTCTCAAGAGTCTTCTCCAACACCACATTTTAAAAACATCAACCCTTCGGCACTAAGCTCTCTTTATAGTCCAACTCTCAAATTCATACATGACTGTGGGAAAAACCATAGCTTTGAATAGATGGACCTTTGCTGGCAAAGTAATGTCTCTGCTTTTTAATATGCTGTCTAGGTAATAACTTTTCTTCCAAGGAGCAAGCATATTTTAATTTCATGGCTGCAGTCACCATCTGCAGTGATTTTGGAGCCCCCCAAAAATAAAGTCTCTCACTGTTTCCATTGTTTCTCCATCTACTTGCCATGAAGTGATGGGCCTAGATGCCATGATCTTCGTTTTCTGAATGTTGAGTTTTAAGCCAACTTTTTCACTCTCCTCTTTCACTTTCATCAAGAGGCTCTTTAGTTCTTCACTTTCTGCCATAAGGGTGGTGTCATCTGCATATCTGAGGTTATTGATATAAATCCCAGCAATCTTGATTCCAGCTTGTGCTTCATTCAGTCCAGCGTTTCTCATGGTGGACTCTGCATATAAGTTAAATAAGCAGGGTGACAATATACAGTCTTGATGTACTCCCTTCCCGATTTGGAACCAGTCTGTTGTTCCATGTCCAGTTCTAACTGTTGCTTCCTGACCTGTATACATATTTCCCAGGAGGCAGGTCAGGTGGTCTGGTATTCCCATTTCTTGAAGCTTTTTCCGCAGTTTGTTGTGATCCACACAATCAAAGGCTTAGGAATAGTCAGTAAAACACAAGTAGATGTTTTTCTGGAACTCTCATGCTTTTTTGATGAGCCAACAGATGTTCACAATTTGATCTCTGGTTCCTCTGCCTTTTCTACATCCAGCTTGCATATCTGGAAGTTCATAGTTCATATACTGTTGAAGGCTGGCATGGAGAATTTTGGGCATCGCTTTGTTAGTGTGTGAGATGAGTGCAAATGTAGTTTGAGCATTCTTTGGTATTGCCTTTCTTTGGGATTGGAATGAAAACTGACCTTTTCTAGTCCTGTGGCCACTGCTGAGTTTTCAAGTTTTGCTGGCATATTGAGTGCAGCACTTTCACAGCATTATCTTTCAGGATTTGAAATAGCTCAACTGGAATTCCATCACATCCACTAGCTTTATTCATAGTGATGTTTCCTAAGCCCCATTTGACTTTGTATTCCAGGATGTCTGGCTCAAGGTGAGTGATCACACCATCGTGATTATCTGAGCCATAAAGATCTTCCTAGTATAGGTCTTCTATGTATTTTTGCCACCTTTTCTTTATATCTTCTGCTTCTATTATGTCTGTACCATTTTGGTTCTTTATTGAGCCCATCTCTGCATGAAATGGTCCCTTGGTATCTCTAATTTTCTTGAAGAAATCTTTAGTCTTTCCCATTCTATTGTTGCCCTCTATTTCTTTGCATTGATCACTGAGGAAGGCTTTCTTACCTCTCCTTGCTATTCTTTGGAACTCTGCCTTCAGATAGGTATATCTTTCCTTGTCTCCTTTGCCTTTAGCTTCACTTCTTTTCTCAGCTATTTTTAAGGCCTCCTCATACCACCATTTTGCCTTTTTGCATTTATTTTTCTTGGGGATGCTCTTGATAACTACCTCATTTACAGTATCACCAACCTCTGTCCATCATTCTTTAGGCATTCTATTAGATCTAATCCTTCGAATCTATTTGTCACTTCCTGTGTATAATCATAAGAGATTTGATTTAGGTCATATCTGAGTAGTCTAGTGGTTTTTGCTACTTTCTTCAATTTAAGTCTAAATTTTGCAATAAGGAGCTCATGATCTGAACCACAGTCAATTCCTGGTCTTGTTTTTGCTGACTGTACAGAACTTCTCCACCTTTAGTTGCAAAGAATATAATCAATCTGATCTTGGTATCGACCATCTGGTGATGTTCATGTGTAGAGTCTTCTCTTGTGTTTTTGGAAGTGGGTGTTTGCTATGACCAGTGCGTTCTCTTGGCAAAACTCTGTTAGCCTTGGCCCTGCAAACTTGCCTGTTATTTCAGGTACCGCTTAACTTCCTACGTTTGTATTCCAGTCCCCTCTAATGAAGAGGACATTTTTTTGGGCTGTTAGTTCTAGAAGGTCTTGTAGGTCTTCATAGAGCCATACAACTTCAGCTTTTTTAGCATTAGTGGTTGGGACATAGGCTTGGATTACTGTAATATTGAATGGTTTGCCTTGGAAATGAACAGAGATCATTCTGTTGTTTTTGAGGTTGCACCCAGGTACTGCATTTCAGATTCTTTTGTTGACTATGAGGGCTATTCCATTTCTTCTAAGAGATTCTTGCCCACAGTAGTAGATATAATGGTCATCTGAGTTAAATTCACCCATTCCAGTCCATTTTAGTTCACTGATTCCTAAATGTTCACTCTTGCCATCTCCTGTTTGACCACTTTCAATTTGTCTTGATTTGTGGACTTACCATTCCAGGTTCCTAAGCAGTCTTATTCTTTAAAGCATCAGATGTTACTTCCATCACCAGTGACATCCACAACTGGGTGTTGTTTTTGCTTTGCCTCCGTCTCTTCATTCTTCCTGTGGTTATTTCTCCACTGATCTCCAGTAGCATACTGGGCACCTACTGACATGCGAAGTTCACCTTTCAGTGTTCTATCTTTTTGCCTTTTCATACCGTTCATTGACATATCATAAGGACCCAAATTTCATAGTTCAGATTAGGAGTCATCCTTGGTGCTGCACATTCTGTGGTCTTGGACAAATATTTAATGACATGCATCCACCATGTTAATATTATATAGAGTAGCTTCACTGCTCTAAAAATCCTTTTGTTCTTGTTTAGTTGCTCAGTCATGTCCGATCCTTTGCGATCCCACAGACTGCAGGACACCAGGCTTCCCTGTCCTTCACTATCTCTCAGAGCTTGCTTGAACTGATGCCCATTGAGTCGGTGACACCATCCAACCATCTTATTCTCTGTCATCTCCTTCTTCTCCTGCCTTCTATCTTTTCCAGCATCGGGGTCTTTTCCAATGAGTCAGCTCTTCACATCAGGTGACCAAAATATTGGAGCCCAGCTTTAGCATCAGTCCTTCCAATGAATATTCAGGACTGATTTCCTTTAGGATGGACTGGTTTGATCTCCTTGCAGTCCAAGGGACTGTCAAGAGTCTCCACAAATGCCACAGTTTGAAAGCATCAGTTCTATCTTCCCAATATCCACCTCTAACCCTGTCAATCAATGATCTGTTTACTAACTCTCTAACTGGATGACCGTTAATGTTTACCCTTGTAAGACATATGTATCTTTACATGTAAAGTGTCAGCTACCAAATTTTCACATCTCCAGGCTTCACAAGGTCATCTTGCTCTTAAAATATACATAAAAAGATTTGAATGCCCAATCCACAATTGATAGTGTTCTTTGGATGTCCACAGGCATCCTAACGGCATTTAGCTCCAAAAGTTACTTAGTTAGTTTTTTAGTGTTAGTCATCAAGTCGTGTCCAACTCTTTGCAACCCCAGGATCTGTAACCCACCAGGATCCTCTGTCCATGGGATTCTCCAGGCAAGAACACTTGAGTGGGTTATCATTTCTTCCTTCAGTGTACAATTTTAATTGAATTCATAATCTTGTTTATATCTCTAGTATATATCATCTGCTTTCCATAAAATGTCACTCTCAAACTATATCTCACACTAATCTCTTTACTCTTTGGCCAAATTTTAATAAACATTCTGGTTAAATGGGGGAGATCTACATTTAAAACAATCATATGGAAATTAGATTTTAGTGCTTGTATCTTTTGGAGTTATGGTTTTCTCTGGGTATCTGCCCAGGAGTGGGATTGCAAGGTCACGTGTACCCCAGTGTTTATTGCAGCACTGTTTACAGTATCCAGGATGTGTAAGCACCTAAATGTCCACCAACAGAGGACTGGGTAAAGAAGATATGGTCCATACATATGAATGCATACACTGGATATTACTCAGCTGTAAAAAGAACAGAATTGTGTCATATAAAAACACATGAAAGGACCCAGGCGCTGCCATACAGAGTGAAGCAAATCAGAAAGAGAAAAAATATATATCATATATTATATATGCAGAATCTAGAAAAATACAACAGATGAGCCCTTTTGCAAAGCAGAAGTAGAGACACAGATGTAGAGAATAACCATACAGATGCCAAGGGGGAAAGAGAGATGGCGGGCTGAACTGGGAGACTGGGATTGACGTGTTTACACTGCTACGTTTAAAATGGGCTTCCCTAGTGGCTCAGACTGCAAAAAACCTGCCTGCAATACAGGAGATGTGAGTTCGATACCTGGGCCAGAAAGATCTTCTGGAGAAGGGAATGGCTACCCACACCAGTATTCTTGCCTGGAGAATGCCATGGACAGAGGAGCCTGGCAGGCAGCAGTTCTTGGAGTCACAAAGAGTCAGACATGCCTGAGCCACCAACGCACACACACATGTGAAATAGATAACTAATGAGAACCTACTGTGTAACACAGGGGACTCTGCTCAAGGCTCTGTGATGACCCAAATGTGGAGGAAATCCAAAAAAGAGGGGATGTGTGTATATGCTAGCTGATTCACTTTGCTGTATGCAGAAACTAATGCAACATTGGATATCAACTATACTCTGGTAAAATTTCTTAAAAAAATATAGGTATTAACAATCTAGAATTTTTAAGTCAGTGTACTATAAATTATCTCACTTGAGTTCCATATTCCCATGGTCTGGCTAGCATCCTCTTTTGCTCTCTTCACCCACAGGACTTTTGAGATTTTATCTGGCAGCACAACACTGTACTTTATTATTCAGAGTACATCAGTTCTTGGTGGCACCACACCTTCCTCATCTTTCAGGCAGCCTAGCAACATATATGCCAAATGGGGGCCATTCTCTATGTTTATTTTAGTCGGCAGAGCCCTCTACACCTTGCTGGCTCATCAAATCCTCCCGACATAAAAGTTATAGCTTTGCTGCATCTTCGGTCAGGTCACATTCTTAGGCAGGCCTCTCTAATTTATCCTGTGTGAGCACGAGGGAGGTAGTGTGTGGATTTATGATCCCCTAGTCCAAAGAATAATGGAGGAACTGGTCTTTCAATTATATTTATTAATTAAATTATGGATGAGTTTGGCCCCTAAAGAAAGGTGAGATTCTAAAACTAATGATGAGGACAGGTCCTTCTGTGTGGGCTGAATTCTTCGCTCTTGAATTCTTCATTTTACTTTAGCTGTAACTCCCACTCTTGCCAGGAGGAATTTTGTGTCATACAAATGTAGGAATGTGGTCCTGGGAATTTAATTATTCCTACAATAAAATTCTTGTTTTATTGAATATAAATAGGTATGCCTAGTTATGTTAGGGCCTTTATAGTGCTTAAATACCAATAATTATTCAAACAGATTTATTGAGGTTTAATGGCAATGTAATAATAATGTCGGTATATTTTATATGCAATAGTTGTTACACCTCATTAAACAGGTTGCTAAATGATCCATTGCTGTTTAATTAACATGCAATGACTGTGTTATTAAATCTTAAACTGTAAATTAAATCCTGATTTGAGACACTTAATTTTAAAGTGTGATTGAAAACTTCTTGGGCATGAGCCTCCAGAGTCGCTTTTATTTTCCACGGTTCCTTCTTGCCCTGTCCCAGACTTAGAACTTTGGAACTGGAAAGTGGGCTGCACTTCATCTGTGTGGCTGAAATTTTTTTCTTAATGGAGGACAGCATGCTTTTCTAGTAGGTGAGCAAATTTTGAATGGAGGGCGAAGTTTATTTCAGATCCAATTCCTTACATATGGAAGATTACTTAAAGTATATGTATATATTTAGGGAAAGAAACAGTCTAATTTCATATAACTATTCACTCTTACTTTCATAGAAGTATATTTTGAAAGACTGACAAGCTTTATTCAACTAATTCAGAACTAAACACCCACCTATTTGCCAACAAGAAGATCCATGATCTATGCAAGGCTGTTCGGTCTTTGCTGAACCAGTTGGCTATCAAAATGGCAATTTGATGTTAAGTGGGCAAAGGTATCTTCTCTATCTTTAATAGTGAGAATCAAGACTTGTCAAGCTTTATAAGTATTTCAGAAAGCTACAAACAAAACTTTCTGGAGCACTGGGGTTTGTGTGATAGTGGTCCAAAGAATAGTAATACAATATTCTCCAGATGCTGTATAAATTTTTACATCTTCTTTTGCATTTTTCCATCTTGTAGAATACAAAACAGATCCCTAATGTTAGAATTTATATTCCGTGCATCTGTTCTCCAATGCTCACCTATGACGATAGCTTTCAATAATATTTTACATTGCATAATACAGAGCAGCACAATAGCATCACTGACTCAATGGATATGAATTTGAGTAAAATCTAGGAGATAATGAAGGACAGGGAAGGCTGGTGTGCTGCAGTTCATGGGGTCACAAAGAGGCAGACACAACTTAGCGACTGAACAAAAACAAAAAATACAAAACATCCTAAGACTGGAGAAAACTACAGTTTCAAATCATTTCCATCTCTTGGCCAGGTAGTGTTTATTTTCCCACAGTTCTTTGGGTGATAATGAAAGCACTAATAAGATGCTTATATTTTCCCTATCCATTTTTAAAATATTTTCTAAAGAGTTTCATTAAGCTCTTTTTTTACATACGTGTATGTAATTACGGTCCTCTCTTGTGTATATGTAGATCGAGAAAAATGAAACAATCAAATACTACAGAATAACAATTGTCCATATGTCATAGGGGCTTCCCTGATAGCTCAGTTGGTAAAGAATTTGCCTGCAATGCAGGAGACCCTGGTTCAATTCCTGAGTCGGGGAGATCCGCTAGAGAAGGGGTAGGCTACCCACTCCAGTATTCTTGGGCTTCCTTTGTGGCTCAGCTGGTAAAGAATCTGCCTGCAATGTGGGAGACCGGGGTTTTATCCCTGGGTTGGGAAGATCTCCTGGAGAAGGGAACAGCTACTCACTCCAGTATTCTGACTTAGAAAATTCCATGGACTGTATAGGCCAGGGGTTGCAAAGAGTCAGGCATGACTGAGCAACTTTCACATATGTGTCCTCGAGTGGCATAATAAAAACATGTTCTAAAGTTTTGTAAATCTAAAAGTGCCCACTAAATTCTACCTTCATGCAAGACATCACCATCCTCATCATTTTAGTTGTGTCCAACTCTTTTTGAACCTATGGACTTTAGCCCATCAGGCTCCACTGATGGGAATTTTCCAGGCAAGAATATTAGAGTGGGTTGCCACTTCCTACTCCTGGGGATCTTCCTGACCCAGGAATCAAACCCATGGCTCTTGCTTCTCCTGCATTTCAAAATGCTTAATCCTGCTATCTGTCTGGAAAACTTTCTTCACCCCCCCGCCCCGCCTCACCAATCCACCACCACCACCACCACCATTATGCTATATTTCATCACATCTTTCAGATGAACAGCTATTATTTAGAAAAACAACTAAACAATTACTTTTTGTAGCTGTTCCTGTCCACATGTAAGGAATTAGCTTCTTCTTCTTTGGGACTCCTTGTTATCAAGACTCTAAAGCAGCACAAGATACTTGAGTATTTCTATGACCACCTCTCCCGAGTTGACTGTAGGCAACTTGCAGGCCCAACCTGAGTCTTGGGTCAAAGCCCAAGTAGCGTGATGGACACATAGTGAAAGCTCAGTGCTTTTACTGATTAAACACTTTCCTCCATGATTTTATGTTTAAACATCCGCAGAGATTACCATGACTGCCCTCTGCCTTCTTAATTGGATTCAGCCATGGTTCTGCCTATGTAAATATGCATCATTTTCAAGCTTCCCTCCATCTTCTCTTTTACTAAAACCTCTTAACAGGCAAGATAAGTTTCTGTTGGCATAATTTTATCAAAGCCTCTGCTATGAAAAGTGTTTAACATCTCATCAGTCCTAATGGGCAGGACTTCTTCTCAGCAGGCTCTGAAATCACTCCACTGGTGCCAAGCAGGATCTTAGCACTGCTTGACCTTAATACACTTTCTGAATTATAGCTAGGCTGGAATTATGTATGAGACAACACATTATTGAATCAGAAGAGCATAAATAAAAGTGGTCTTATTAAACTATGAACCTTAAAATTGTGCAGTATTCATATATGTATTTGTAAGAAAACATTCCTTCTTGTATGCATTTCTCCAAGATGAAGAAATTATTATTATAGAACTGTATTAATTTGAATTTTCATTCTAACTTCAGCTTAAAATAAAACCTGAAATGGAATTAGAAAGAATATTTTATTATGTGAACATATAATTAAATTGCATCAATACATTTGTTTCTTATCTGTCTCCATCAACAGAAGATCACTCCAGGAGACTCAGAATTTTTCACCTCTGAAAACTCTTTGCCTAGAATAGTGGCTGCTCAGTAAATACATGTGGAAACTGTGTAGATTCTTTTCATCATTTTATACATTCTACTTTAATACATGTGTGACGGTCTGCACTTATATAGCATGTTTTCATTGCTGCTGTTAGTCTTATAGTGGCTCTATGCCATATGTAACTCAGATTACATTAATGTAAGTTTGCACATAGTGAAGCAAGTAAATATAAAGAGGAACATCCAAATTAACAAGGCGAGATAGTAGGAGGATTGGCCATGAAGTAGATGTGCTCTTGTTCTCAATTCAGGGTTATCTGTCTCTTATCAAGATACATAATTGCAAATTCTTTTAAATATGTGAAAATATTATTTGCTCACTTCTAATATCCAAATGCATCTTTGTAAAGAAAGCTTAAATTTGAGAGCCATCTTAGAAAAATTATGTTATTCTCTCTCCTTTCTGTTGTCTCTCTCTCTAAATTAATTCATGTATATAAACACACATTCTTAAATTGGGGTAAGTTCACTAACACTTTATTTTCTTTATGGTTATCTTTGTTTTGAAGGGATGTAAAGCATTTAGGAAAAGATGGATGAAATGATTATACACTCTCAAAGGGGCATATTCTTATTTGCCAGCGCTTACAGTGAATTCCATTGGACTATCCAAGTGATGACTGTATCTCATGCCCAAAACTCTATGTCTATCCAAACCAACAGAATGCATACACCAAGAGTGAACCCTAACATAAACTGTGAACTTTGGATGATTATGATGTGCCAGTGTGGGTTTCTAAATTATAATAAATGCACCACTCTGTTGGAAGATGTTGATAATGGGGGAGGCTATGCTTGTGTGTGGCTTCCCAGGTTGCTTCGTGGTCAGGAGACACAAAGATGCGGGTTCAATCCCTGGGTCAGGGAGGTCACCTGGGGGAGGAAATGGCAATGCGCTGCAGTATTTTACCCCACAGACAGAGGAGGCTTGTGGGCTACATCCATGGAGCTGCAAAGAATCAGACATGACAACAACTGAGCATGCATGTCTGCATGTGTGTGGGCAGAAGTTACATAGGATGTCTTTGTACCTTCTACTCCTTTTGCTGTGAAACTAAAGCTACTCTAAAAAAATTAAGTCTATTAAAAATCATTAGTGAAATTAAAATGCTAGAAAGTGAGAAAAGCATTATACCATTAAGTGGGAAATTCTTCCACAAAATATTGCAAAATATAAAGTAGCAGTAGTCAGCCAGCCAGTCGTGTCTGACTCTGTGACCCCATGGACTGTTGCTCAGCAGGCTCCTCTGTCCATGGAGTTTTCCAGGCAAGAACACAGGAGTGGGTTGCCATTCCCTTCTCCAGAGGATCTTCCTGACCCAGGGATCAAACCCAGGTCTCTCACATTGACAGCAGATTCTTTACCATCTGAGACACCATAGCGAGTGCCAAATACATGCACACCATTCTACTTTTTGTATTATGGAATCGAAGCTGAAACACATGTGAGTTTCATTGGCAAGATGCTGGCTTTCTTTTTAGCAAAATGAAACATGCACACCTACAACAATTTTTCAAGGCCATGTAGTGGAGGTTTGAGAACATATGCAAACTGAAGCGAAGCATCCCATGCAGAGAGAAAAGTAGAACATGCAAAACCAAGAGGAGAGAGTGGGGAGTAGCACGTCACCGGTGCTGGTGGGGGAGCTGATGAACACGTCAATCTCAGACGGAAAGGGAGATAATCCTTTCTCAGAGATGAGAAGAGGATGAATAAATATTCATTTGGAGTAAATAGAGGTTGAAGAAATAGAAATCAGATACATTTAAACAATTTATGTCATTAAAATATGCAGTGAAATCTTTGGCAAAGGATCAGTGATCTGGACATAGTCTAAAGTCTTGATATCAGGAAAAATGTTTCAGAGCATGTGGAGGAAAGTGACAAGTATTCAACGTGAGATTATTCAAAGACACAGGGCAGTGACGTAGAGTGGGGCGGATTGTGGCCGCCAAACGCTGCCCAGATGAGGGTGCAGAGTGGGGCCTGAGGGGTGCTGACTCAGGTTGTGTCTACTCTAAGGAACGCCTTTCTCCAATTCACACAGGAGCGCCAAACGAGTGAGGAGTAGCCTTGAAAATAAAAGTCTAAAATGAATTTGATGCTTGGGTATTGCTAAAGACCTACTGACTCATTCTTGCCTGGAAAATTCCATGGACAGAGGGGCCTGGTGGGCAACAGTCTGTAGGGTCACAAAGAGTCAGGCGCAACTGAGCATGCACGCGTTCAATGTCCACACACTCTTACGTGAACCTACAGAGGTTGTCTTAAGATAAATAAGTGCCTTTGTGCTAAAAAGTGACCCAGAATTTAAAGAGGGCATCGCTTAAGCTCCATTAGCCTTGGATCCAGAGCACCATCAGACGTTGCAGAGTCATGAGGTCTAAATTCTGTACTGGAAGAAGTAGTCACTGTTAAAAAGCAGGACTTCCTTCCACCTTAGTTATGTTGGCAACATTCCCAAAGCTATTGAGTAGTCTAAATAATTTGCCAATATATTTACTGTTTGGAATTAATTGGATACAATTTCACTTTAGCCCAATGGCTTTTCTGAATTGGTTCAGTTTGGACTTCCTATCCTGAATACACAGTAAATTCTTAAAATTTTTAATGATTTGTCTAGTAGGCAAGTTCTAAATAAAAAGACATTCTTCCAGATGCTCAGGTATTTAGGTTAATTGATGCTTTCATGGAGGAATTCAAGTTGTTAAGAAGGTAAAGGCAGTATTGTATTTAGACTGGCATAATTTCAATATTGAAGGCAACTCTCTTAGCCATCTAGTTTATAATACCTCTGTGTCAGAGAGGGACACAATGAATCTTACTCCTGTTCATT
Source organism: Muntiacus reevesi (assembly GCF_963930625.1). NCBI lineage: Eukaryota > Metazoa > Chordata > Mammalia > Artiodactyla > Cervidae > Muntiacus > Muntiacus reevesi. The sequence continues at coordinate 91,002,870 of NC_089255.1, read as the reverse complement.
AGGGATATAGAGAGATTATGCAAATATGAGGGAAGAAAAAGAACATCTTGCCTTTTTTATGTCCCTCTTTGTTACTATTAAATATCAAACTATACACGGTGTATTGTTTCCTGAACTTTAGATTTCCCAGATTAATAAAACTTAAATAGTTTAAAATGACTTTATAGCCTCAACAGCATTTAGGTAGGCTGTATAAATGTCTCCCCGCCTCAGTGGATCTACAGGGGATAAATCAAATAATACAGATAATAGAAAAGAGCATAGATTACCAAACGATCCCATCAAAATGATTTTCAGCTGGTGCTGATCAACTGAAATGAATGTGGTTTTCGGTTTGAAATAGTTAATTTCTTGAATATTAAGACAATATATTTGATTCAGTTGTTTTTTCTGTCATGTGACTGCTACCCAGTATAAATATACTTATCACTTCCATTTGTTGATGAGCAAACAGCCTTGGGCTGTGCATGTAATCTACATACTTCCAGTTACATATTGTGGGCTATCATACGCAGAGAAGTAGGAGACTTTGTCTATTTAAATAAGTCCCCAAGATAAACGTACACGTATTCTTATTTTTATAAATAAATGTTTCTTTTAAACATGTGGTTTATAGACCTTGGCATCCCTAATTCCCACAACAGTTTTAGAAACATAATTCCTTTCTATTTACCTCAATGGCTCCAGAATTTCTTTTATAATAACTGAGTAAAGACATATTTTCCTTCATCTTTTTTCCAACTTTTACACCCATCTCTCAGTCTTCCCATGATTACAGCCAGAAATAAACTTCCTACCCTTCATGAGTGAGTGAAGGTCACTCAGTCGTATCTGACTCTTTGTGACCGCATGGACTATACAGTCCGTGGAATTCTCCAGGCCAGAATACTGGGGTGGGGAGCCTTTCCCTTCTCCAGGTCTCCTGCATTGCAGGAGGATTCTTAACTTGCTGAGCCACAAGGGAAGCCCTCCTACCCTTAATTACTAAATTAATTGGTTATCTTCTTCTAAAGTTAATGACATTTCAACTCTGTGGCTTTTTTTTTCCATCAAAAAATGACAATTATCTCTTTCACATCACAAAGAACTTAAAAAACAATGAAGTTACAAAGAAAATATTAAATGCTGCATACTGTCCCATTCTTCCTTCCAGTGTCCCAAATAACACTTTTGGCTACAAATCT